>NC_089838.1:229739924-230061352 GCF_035609145.1 Eleutherodactylus coqui | reverse complement strand
TTATTGTATCTGATGGTTTTATAATGGCAGACTGCATTAAAAAGCAATTCTAATTTTTAGGGCTTTTATTGTTCACATTGCATAACTTTATTACAAGTCCTTATGAGTGTGGCACTACCTGTTAGGTGTATGTTGTTTTTACTGTGTACTGAGGTTTATATATTTAAAAAATACTTTAAAATGATTGTGTTTATTGTAATTTCTTGTTTTTTTTTTAAATTTAGAATTGTTATTTGTTTTAGTACCATTACTTTTCTTACTGCGATGTAATGTCATTAGATTATATTCAATTATTGCCTGTGTAAATAAAAGGTACAGACACTAGTAAGCCCTGGGGCCTTTACTAGGTTGAGGGTTATCACAATCCTGCTGGGATTTGTACAAGCACAGCTATTGTGTCATCAAGTAACCATGACATACGTGTGTGGTATAGTGTGGGAATGAAGTCCCACCGATGATGTATTCAGATGTCATAATGTAGGAAGAAGTTGAGGGAGTTAACCCGTAAATTACATTTATCCTCTACCCACAGGATTGTTAGGCGCCTACAATTATGAAAAGTCCCTGTGTGGCTGCAGAGGTGGTCACACAGTTGCACTACTGCTCTATTCACTGTCTATAGGACTGACAGCGATGGCTATGGATAGGTGAAGAAATGTGTTTTTATGGGCCAAAACCTTTAACCTACTTTTAGTTCCTCTTGACAATATTTTGAATATTAACTGATTAAAAAATGGATGACTCCTAGGAAAGGTTATTTTAGGATTTCTTCAGAAATACTTGTAATACTTCTAATCTGTTTTTGAACATGCACACCTGTTCTATTTTAGATCAAGCAAAAAAATTACAAATGTAACAATGCACAAATATAATGAAGCCAATGAGTAAAATGTGCTAAATACAGTATGTGCTGTAGGCGGCAAATCAACTATTTTAGAATTCAGCTGAGAACGTCTCACCATGGTGCACATATGCATAGAATTTCTTTCCCAGTCTATTTCTCAGGTGATTGGATCATTCTCAGCACAGCGGTCATCACTTGTGTGTAGTAATTTACCTCGCTATGTTCTGTGAATGTATTCTAAATATGTAGTGCTCTTTTTAATGTGCCAGTATACCCATACGCCTTCAATTGTTACTGGTAGCCATTCCTTCCAAGTCCCCCATACACATGGACATTTAGCCAATCATACATGTGTTTTCAATGGAGACAGAAAAGTGCTGCCAGAGACTTCTAGCAGCGACGAATCTCTTATGAGAACAACAGGATTGGGTATGTCAATTTCAGTATGCCCGATCCTTCCTTCCCTAGACATCATCTGTTGGGGAGAGTTGGGAGGCCCACACACATATATTGTAAGATGGTTGGTTGTGCTGAAATTAACAGGTTCACGTGACTTTTATGTATATGGAGGTTTTTAGGCCAGGGCTATATTTCTTTGTAGTAAGGCTTTTTCCTCTGTAGAGTAATCAAAACCTTGACAAGTGATTTTCAAGGGGTTTCTTATAGATTTCCAAGTGATTTTCAACTGAGTCTTTGTAAGACAAAAGTAGCTACAACATTTTAAAATTGCTCTGAAATCCCAGCATGAGGCAATTAAAAGAAGAAATAGCTGGTGAACCGCTTGACTGGAGTGATTTTCAAGAGACCTTCGAGTTATCCAGTGAATTCCTATGGATACAGGTTTCACAGCGGGTTTTTTACAGTGAGCAATAAAAAATCTTAAGTGCCTTATTCCCGTGCCCTTGCTGCTGTGCATTTCTGCCTTCAGCTAGTTTTCACTTAGTACTGCATTTAACAATCTGATTTCAGTTCCTAATTCCTAACCCTGCATGATCAATAAGTTTGGGGTCTGTGCAATGTACACATACTGCTTCTACCACAAACACACAAAAGCTATAATCTAAAATACTAGTTGGCAGCATAGAACCCCTTTAACCTAAGTAGTTTAACCATTTGTTCAGCTAAAATACTCATCTAGTGGTGTGACCAGTATGTGTCCACAGAAGAACAATATGTCCTCTGCTGTATTTTTCCTAAATGTATCTCTTCATCCAGTCATGAAGTTCAACAACTATTTTACATTACAACTCCATTACAAATCTTCATCATGGAATAGAGTTGGAAGGGACCTGAAGGGTCATCTGGTCCAACGCCCTGCTCAATGTAGGATCCACTAAATCATTCCAGCCTCTGTTTGAAGACTTCCATTGACGGAGAACTCACCATCTCCCTCACTGTCTCCTCCCTTTCAGTTTCAACCCATTGCTTTTAGTGTTTTCCCAGGGGAGAAGCTAAAGGGGGCTGGAGGGACATGTGAAACTGGTTTGGTAAAGGTAAAATACCCTGGTACAAACACCGAGTCATGTTGCTGACGTCACATTGTGATGTTTTTGCGGGGTGGTTTCCCATTGCCTTCCCCACTTATCTTTACCCCTGAGCAAGCTGGGTACTCATTTTACCAACCCAAAAATCAAATGCTGAGTCAACCTTGAGCTGGCTACCTGACCCAATCGTGGATTGAACCTGCAACCTTCAGGTCGCGAGCAAGAGCTTAGAACTGCTTTTCTGCTGCCTTAACAGTCTTCACCACACAGTCTTCATCTTTTGGTCAAGATACTAAAGGGGTATTCTAGTGATATTAATTTATCCCCTATCTGCAGCACTTGAACATGACTATTTTTGGTGCTCCTATTGAAATGAATGGAGCAGTGACCAAGTATGTGCGCTGATGCTCTATTTTTTTTTTCGCAGTCTCTCAGAGGACTCAGGACTCCTGTTCTGGCAATCAGTGGGGGGCCTAGGGGTCGGACCCCACTGTTCATCTAGTTATTCCCTATAACTTAATACTCCTTTAAGAACTAGGGCAATTAACTGAATCTTTGCTCCAGGTAAAGAAAAGCTTATCTACGACTCTGGACAGTTGTATGTCTACCTTCATATTCCGAAGCTAGCTGATGTTTAATAGTCTGATGAATCTGTGCTGAAATGTAAAATCTAAGAGCAGATTTTCCGACAGCGCTAGCTTTGTGGCAGCAGTGCGACCGAGTGATTTGGGAAATGCGGAAAAGTTCCAACTCACTGCGGCTCACAGATGATTTAAATGGTAAGTCCATCTTCATTGCTAGTGGCTGCATGTTTTGCCTGAGAGTATAGTCCCACGATCAGGTAAACCGTGTGTAACTGAAACCTTGCCCATCCATGACGGCCAGTGCCCATAGATTCTGCTGATAATACTGCCCTTTTATCGACAAAAGCTTCCAGCCATGGTTAGTTGGGTTTTGGCTGCATGAAGTTACTACATCATGGAACTATACCTTCGAACCGTGTGGCCAATGAATAGTCAGTAACTACTTGTTACCATACAGTGCGGCATGGGGTCCCGCGGTCGGCGCGCGCCGCTCCGGCGTCGGCTCCAGCAGCCTGGAGCCCTGTGTCGAGGTCATCCCAGCAGCTTGGGTTGGCCAGTGGGCGGCGGCGTGGGCGTGCCCGCCCGTAGGGTGCCGCCCGCACTCCTCTGTGCTTCTTATACAGCAGTGGGTGGAGTTGCCTCCTCCCACTCTCCGCCCCTGGGCGGAACCTTGTGGTTAAAAGACTGGCAGTGAACTGAGCTCATTGCCAGTTATTGGTTCTGCATGCACCTAGCCAGTCTGTCTGTGGTTCCCCTCAGTCAGTCCCTAGTTGTCGGTCAGCTCCCTCTGGTCCCCTATCACTGTCTGTTTTTGTTGGTTCTGCTAGCCTCTAGTCAGGTCTGTCCCAGTCTGTGCTAGTTGCTCGTCAGTAGCCTGTCTGTTTACCTGTGAGCTCCATCTCCAGACTTACTCTGCTTGTAAGTTTTGTTGGTTTGTTCCACCTGCCTTTTCTGTCGGCACTCTGTCCCCTGTTAGTAGTTCCATCTAGGTAGTCGCCAGGTCCCTAGCCAGCGCAGGGACCGCCGCCCAGTTGTCCGCCTGGGGTTAGCCAGGACCGAGGCAAGTAGGCAGGGACAGTGGGGTGCGGGAAGATCAGGGCACCCCACCTGGCGCTCGGGGGGGCAGAGTGCCGTAACATAATAACTGGCCTTTAAAATATTGTTTTTCTTTTCATGGCGGCGATCAGCGCCCTTGCAAACCAGCTGCAAGACCTGGTGCCGGTGATCCGGGATTTGTCAGCTCGCATGGTGGCCCAGGAGCAGTGGGCGTTGTCGCAGGAGCAGAACGCCTCTACCTGTCCCGAACCCAAGTGCCCTCTTCCCGAGGTGTTCTCTGGGGAGAGGAACAAGTTTTTCGTTTTCCAACAGGCGTGTCGCCTGTTTTTTCGGATGCGTCCCCGTTCTTCCGGCTCGGAGGTCCAGAGGGTCGGGTTTATAATGTCCCTGTTGCGGGGCTCTGCCCAGACTTGGGCCTTTTCCATTCCCGAGGGTTCCCCCTCCCTGCAGTCGGTGGACTCCTTTTTTCAGGAACTCGGGGGTATCTTCGATGAACCGGACTGAGTGGGGTTGGCGGTTGCGCGGTTGCTGGCGCTGCATCAGGGGTCGCTTTGTGTGGAGGATTATTGCTCCAATTTCAGACGCTATGCGGGTGATACTGCATGGAACGATAGTGCCCTGAAAGACGTTTTTATGCAAGGTCTCTCAGACGTGGTCAAAGAACTGTTGATCTCCCATCCCGTTCCCGGGTCCTTAAAGGAGGCTATGGAGTTAGCAGTGAAGGCAGATAGGAGGCTCAGGGCTGGGAAGCAAGATAGACCGACCCATAGAGTCAGGGAGGTCATTTGTCCTGTTCCCTCCCCGTCCGTACCAGTCTCTGTTCCCGAACCTATGGAACTGGACCCGCTGGACCCCAAGGAGCGACGCCGGATTCGGTTATTACATAATCTCTGTCTCTACTGCGGGAAAGCTGGACATCGGGTGATAACTTGCCCCTGGAGGCCTCAGCGTCCACAGTCTGAATCGGCAGAAAGACTTCCAGTCCTAGGCGACTGCAGGGAGAGTCGCCTAGGACCTCAGGTACGTCCTAGACTTCTGATACCCTGCCAGGTTAGATTCCGGAACTTCTCCCGCCTAGGGCAGGCGTTTATTGATTCCGGAGCAGCTGCTAACCTGATAAGCATGCGTCTCGTTGAGCCCCTGAGGGCTGAATTTGTGGCGCTGAAGACGCCAATTCGTTTTGCTAGCATTGATGCTACTCCTCTTGCTTCGGGCTTGGTACGAGGGAGGACCCCAGTGTTACAACTCATGGTGGGGGGTCGCCATTCGGAAGGTCTATCATTCCTGGTGATGGAGAAAATGTCGGTAGACATGGTACTAGGGATGGTTGGACATTGACTCGGAAGACGACCTGAAACATGACGATATGTCAACGGTTGTCCCTGAAGGAAATGGGGCAGCCACAGACTACCGAAGTCATGGACCTGAGGATCAGTCCATGGTGTCCGCTCAGGAGGGTCACATTCTTGGGTTGGTACAGCGTTTTCACAGCCTTTGCCTGGATAAGCCTGGTCGAGTTTCCGGGGGCCCGGAGGTCCCCCGTCAGAGGGGGGGTAATGTTACCATACAGTGCGGCATGGGGTCCCGCGGTCGGCGCGCGCCGCTCCGGCGTCGGCTCCAGCAGCCTGGAGCCCTGTGTCGAGGTCATCCCAGCAGCTTGGGTTGGCCAGTGGGCGGCGGCGTGGGCGTGCCCGCCCGTAGGGTGCCGCCCGCACTCCTCTGTGCTTCTTATACAGCAGTGGGTGGAGTTGCCTCCTCCCACTCTCCGCCCCTGGGCGGAACCTTGTGGTTAAAAGACTGGCAGTGAACTGAGCTCATTGCCAGTTATTGGTTCTGCATGCACCTAGCCAGTCTGTCTGTGGTTCCTCTCAGTCAGTCCCTAGTTGTCGGTCAGCTCCCTCTGGTCCCCTATCACTGTCTGTTTTTGTTGGTTCTGCTAGCCTCTAGTCAGGTCTGTCCCAGTCTGTGCTAGTTGCTCGTCAGTAGCCTGTCTGTTTACCTGTGAGCTCCATCTCCAGACTTACTCTGCTTGTAAGTTTTGTTGGTTTGTTCCACCTGCCTCTTCTGTCGGCACTCTGTCCCCTGTTAGTAGTTCCATCTAGGTAGTCGCCAGGTCCCTAGCCAGCGCAGGGACCGCCGCCCAGTTGTCCGCCTGGGGTTAGCCAGGACCGAGGCAAGTAGGCAGGGACAGTGGGGTGCGGGAAGATCAGGGCACCCCACCTGGCGCTCGGGGGGGCAGAGTGCCGTAACACTACTGCACTGAGCAGGAACTTTTGGTCACATGGTAACTGCATCTCAGCTGTGAAGTTGCCACGAAACAGATGCTCCATGGGACACTACCTTTAAAGATCCCATTGATTGGTTGGCTGAAAGCTAGTATTGTTTTCATGTCTATCAGCTGAACAGACACATTAGTTAATTATTCAGTGACAGTCTATAGAATGATGCAACACACTTTTAACTAGCTCACTGCTAAATGTGCTTGCAGTATATAATGAACATTCCTTTTTAATCTTAGACAAATAGAAGCCAGGGCATATAGGATTCTGTGGTAAAGTACATTATAACCATAGTTAATCTGCCTGATCCTAGACTACAATGCTGCCTTTGTCAATGGGGATTGAATTGTGCTGCTGAGCAGAACTTCCCATTGCAGCCTTTTACATCAAAGGACAACACAGAAACAATGGTGCCTGGAAATTCACCTTTCTATACATATATAAAATGCACACAAATCAAGGCGATTCTGTTAAATATCATTCTACAACAAGATTATGCTTTCCTTCTACATTCTGGAGGAACAGGACTGTATCTGCATTGCAGCTTTCTGAGTTCATAAAAGGAGAGCAGACACAATGGCCGACCATAATTCCTTTTTAGTAGCACAATATCAGGAAGCTTTATCACTGTGAAATGTTCAATAACTTGCAGGAAGTAAGTCGTTTTAATATATCTGTCACATCCCATCTGATAAACAGCTGCACATGTAATTACAATGAGTAGGGGGAGTTTAAAAAAACCATCCCAACCATTGGCATTAAAATATAGTGTGACTTGTGGGAGTCGTGTTAGCTGCTTGGAAGCTGATTTTATACACAAATTAGCATTATGTAGCAAAATCTCTAGCTGAACCATTTCCATATAGAAGAAAGCACCCTATTCTTACATGAGAGATATTGTTTAATATATTTTCCAAGTGCCGTTAATTATTATTGATCTATTCAGTTTACTCAAGGAAGACTTCATTCTAAATAATTCAGTATAAGCTAGTTATGTGATGCACAATATTAGAGGCTAATGCAACATTTTACAACAGGAGACAAGCCTAGGTTTCTTAGGGCTCCTGCCCACGGATGGATATTTGCTGCGGAATCCACGGCGGGTGTCTGTACCGCGGATCTGCAGCAAATAGCACCCATAGCATGCTATGGGAAATTAATTCTTCCTGCACACTTGCGGAAACCAATTGCTGTTTCCGCAAGTGGAGGAAAAGTCGCAACATGGTCCAATTTTTCGCAGATTCCGTGTTGACGGCTTCCATTCACTTCAATGGAAGCTGGCCGATCGGTGGCCCTTCTGCAATGATGTGGGAAAAGCAGTAGTTAAAGTGACAGACACGCAGGGATGCTGCTGCTGGCAGAGCCGGATTTCGCTGCGGGATTACGCATGCGGAATCCAGCTCCGCACTGTGCAGGAGGCCGAAACGGGTTGTTTTTTTTTAACCCGATGCAGGGGTTAAAAAAACAAACCGGGTAGTACTTACCCGAATCCCGGCGGTCCGGCGTCTTCATACTCACCTGCTGAAGATGGCCGCCGGGATCCTCTCCCTCCGTGGACCGCAGGGCTTCTGTGCGGTCCATTGCCGATTCCAGCCTCCTGATTGGCTGGAATCGGCACGTGACGGGGCGGAGCTACACGGAGCCGGCATTCTGCACGAGCGGCCCCATTGAAGACAGCAGAAGACCCGGACTGCGCAAGCGCGGCTAATTTGGCCATTAGACGGCGAAAATTAGACGGCAACCATGGAGACGAGGACGCTAGCAACGGAGCAGGTAAGTGAAAAACTTTTAAAACTTCTGTATGGCTCATAATTAATGCACAATGTACATTACAAAGTGCATTAATATGGCCATACAGAAGTGTATAGACCCACTTGCTGCCGCGGGACAACCCCTTTAAGGGCTATTTCCATGAACCAACAATCAGGCTTATTCGTTTCTGTGATCACAAGCAGTGTAAAAGTGTGTTTGCTCTTTTACACTGCCTGGTGATCGTGCAAACGAATAACCCTGATTAATGGGAGCATAAACATGTTCGCTGGTTGACTACACATCTACCATACAGCAAATCTGCCTAATATGTTTATTGTTGGTTAGTGCATCTTATCATGGGTGGATCTGTCCCTGTGTAAAAGGATCTTTTGGTCTAGACCTACCAAATGTACCTGGGACTTAATAGTGTCCAGTTTTATTCGGCAATAATAAAACACGTCTTTGGTCATATTGGAGGAGTGCCCAACCAAGATGGAGACGTTCACCATCCCCAACAGTACAATGTCATATATATAGCCACTCTTACATTAGTGTTGAGCGTACTAAATCAGTTGATTCCTGTTTCGGGTCGAACTTTGCTAAAACACTAAGGAAAGACTAAGGAAGAAGATGGTGGAGGTCCTGTGGCTCAGCGGTTAACACTGCTGCATTGGCTCAAACCTCATGGAGTTTGTATATTCTCGCCGTGTTTCATAATAATCACATTTATTTATATAGTGTATACACATTACACAGATCTTTACATCACCATATATGTTCTGTCCCCATTGGGGCTCACAAGCTATATTCAACTATTAGGCCGGCTGCACACGAGCGTGACGGGCTCCGCCGCGGAATATTCTGCGGCGAAGCCCGTCGCGGCGCCCCCCAGAGACCCCATACTTACCAGCATATCTGGCGTCTTCGCTCCCGCATGATGCTTCCCCGCCCACCGCCGCGTCACATGACACGCCCACCGCGTCACATGACGTGGCCGGCCGCATCATATGACGCGGCAGCAGTAGGCGGGAAAGCGTTTTCACGCTATCTTCCGCTGTGTTACAGCGGGAGATAGCGTGAACCGACGGCTTCCATTGACTGCAATGGAAGCCGTCAGCGCATACACCGGCGGCAAATAGAGCATGCCGCGGGTGAGGACGGGAGATTTCACGGTGCGGAATTCCGCGGTGGAATTCTGCACCGTGTGCCCTGAGCTATTAGGTTCAATAGAACCTAATAGCTGCGGGCAGCGCAGCGGATTTTCGCCGCGAATTACGCGGCGGAAATCCGTTCGTGGGAAGGAGGCCTTAGTATGTTTTTAGAGGAAACCCACACAAACATAGGGAAAACATACAAACTCCATGCAGATGTTGCCCTTGGTCCGGTTTGAACCTTGGACCCCAGTGCGGCTAGGGAAATACATCTCTTTAGGCAGACCTATCACATTCCATAGCCTAACTCTTCTGCATTTATCCCTCTTCTATATTATTCCTTACAACCTGACCCCTGAAGACATTTCATATCTGTACATACACAGATACTGAGTGGTGACTGGCTCATGCACCTTTATCTAAAGTATCCTTATTAGTATAAAGATGGTTGGACCATTGTACAGAACAAGCATTTTTACCTCTTGTGTCACCCCTCTTTCCTCATAGATTGCAAGCTCTGGTGATCATGGCCCTAACCCCTATTGTTCAAACGTTTTATTAGTTTACTAATGTATGCACTGACTGATTTTGTCTGTTCAGGTACCTTCTGATTTGTAAGCTGCTGCAAAATATGCTGGCACTATGTAAATAAAGATTATCTATCTATCTATCTATCTATCTATCTATCTATCATCTATCTATTTATCTATCCTTCTCACAATGTTCCAGCCAAGAAGAAATCTAGGGTGATTACATTAATATTCAAACACATACCTCCCACACTGTCAGTGTGGGAAAATGAGAGTAAATATGTATTGGCTGAATATTTTCCTTCTTGGCCAGAAGCCTCACATTCTGCTTGTTAGTCATGAGATCAACTGTCACAAGTCACAGAAGCTTTAGAAACCTCAGGATGAACTTAAGTGTCAGTTTAATATTTGCAGTACTATTACCTTTTCCTTAAATAGGAAACCCAACAAGAAATTTCAGTCATATTGACATGTCAGAAGGCTTATTCTTTATTTAATGAGGTTATGCTCGATGGAATACTCAAGCTACTTCCAATAGAGTTGGATATTTCCAGGACTGGATATTTCTACAGCTGGCTATACATGAGATGCACATGATGCCTGTTTGGCCAATAACTGTCTCTTCCGATCCACCCATATACTTTAGTTGTCTGAGTTATGACACAACATCTCTCTCACCGGGTCCCCTGTGGTGTAAAATAAGAAAGCAACCGATACTCGCCTTTTCCCGCTCCTGTCCTAAAACATGCTGAGCCTGACAGCAGCCGTGTGCTTACAGGACCTGTGATGATGTCACCATCATGTAATCAGTTACCTGGGCTCTGTGTCTGTGAGTGAGTTACATGCTCCGCCGCTGATCACATGACGGTGATGTCATCACAGGTCCTTCATCCCTATGCAGATTACGGATGGACTACATCTAGTACAAACCTCAGTTGCTATCGAATAATAACGACCACCTGTCTGTAAGTGAGTGACTTTGTGAGTTACATGTGAAGATGCCACCGTCATAGGATCAGTCACCGGGGCTCTGAGCTCTGCCTCTGATCACATGATGGTGATGTCATCACAGGTCCTTCACTTTATTAAAACCTGCAGAGTCAGACAGCAGCCGTGTGCATACAGCACCTGTGATGATGTCACCATCATGTGGGAGTAGTCCAGGGTCACATGACCAGGGGGTGATCAGTGTGTGCAGGACTCTGTTGTGTTGGTTGTGATCCCTGTTATATGGGATGAAAAATGTATGTAGCAGAGTTGTATGTGATGTACATGTAGCCAAGCTGTGTGTGTGTGATATGCATGTAGTAGAGCTGTGTGTGACATGCATGTAGCAGAGCTCTGTGTATGTGACATGTATGTAGCAATGGTGTGTGTATTACGCGCATGTAGCAGAGCTATGTGTGTGTGATGTGTATGTAGCAGAGCTGTGTGTGTGTGATGTGAATGTAACAAAGCTGTGTGCGTGTGACGTGCATGCAGCAGAGCTGTGTGGTGCATTGCACCACCAGAAACACTGGTGCTATAATTTCCTAATAATTACTAGTATATTTATTTTGGTGCCATACTATGGCTCCATACAACTCCAAATTTCGAGCTGTAGTACACCTGTGTGTTTGATCCCTAAGGCCAAGCTCACACGAACAGGTAGGATTCCATTTTCAGATATTCATTGTGGAAGTCCCACGAGTGATCGCGGAACTGAATTGTGAATGGTTGTGTATGAGTGTGGTTTTCCGCACAGATGTACGTGTATGGACAGCATATCGCCCCCGTGGAAAACTCGGAAGCAGGGAATGACATCAGAACATTGCGCAATCAAAGCCCGAAAATTTTGGCTTTTGTATCAGGTCTCCTAGCAAGTTGCGAGCAAATCTGGGCCCATATGCAATGTTAATTGCGTATACCCTGCGGATTGCTCACATCCATAGAGATCAATGGAGCCCATATGTGTGAAATCCGTGCTAAAATAGAGCATGCTGCAATATATTTTCAGCTCATGGTAATTGCAATGCCTACCTGCACATCTGAGCGGACTGGCGAAAGTCCTAGTCTTTCAATGCCAGCGTATTACCGTGTATTGTCCGTGCAGATGGCGATTGTGGAATCCACAATTCAAATCTGTTCATGTGAGGCCGGCCTTACTCTGAAATTGTCATAGCAGAAGCATTACAGACCCATTTATTTTAAAGGGATGGCCATCAGCTTTACTCAAAGATACAGAAACCTCAGTGTGAATCCGAGAGAAGGAGCAATGTTACTAGTGTTAAAGCTCCTTCATTATAAAGGCTAGTGGGGTCTCAGCCTATAGATTTCCAGTAATATCTTTGAGTAACTTTGACCGGAATGAACTAGTGGAAGCTTGATCCAGGCGAACTTTGTGAAAAATTATACTGATTAAAAACCCTAAAACAAATAATGAACACTGTCTAAGAGCCCTGAAATGACACTGGTGGTTCTTCGATGAATGTGACTCAGTGATTAACACTGCTGCCTTGCAGTATTGAGGTCCTAAGTTCAAATATCACCAAGCTCACAACATCTGCATGGAGTTTGCATGTTCTCTTTGTGTTTCTTATTCTTGTTCTTTGCCTATTCCAGAGGAGGAAGAAAGAAGATGAAGTATGGTGACTCAGTGATTAGCACTATTGCCTTGCAGCGCTGAAGTCTTAGGACAACATCTATATGGAATTTGCATGTGCCCTTTGTGTTTCTTTTTCTTCTCCTTATTTCCTCCTCCAGAGAAGGAAGAGGGAAATAGAAAAGGTAGTATACAAGTTAGCACTGTGGCCTTGCACTGCTGGATTTCTCGGTTCAAATCTGACTGAGGATAACATCCATATGGAGTTTGTATATTCTCTGTGTGTTTGTTCTCCCCCAGAGAAGCAAGGTGGTTCAGTGGTTAGCAGTGTTGCCTTGTAGCGCTGCAGTCTTAAGTTAAAATCTGACTGAGGACAACATCTGTATAAAGTTTTATAAAGTCCATGCAGTTGTTGTCCTTGGTGAGATTTTGAACTAGGACCCTAACACTGCAAGGCAGCAGTGCTAACTACTTTCTGCAGCAAAACAATGACCACAAACATAAAGCCAATATCATTAAAAGGGTTGTATGGTTTCAAGAGAAACATTTTTAGGGTCTGGGCATGAGATAAAATAAAAAAAAATAAAGCATACTCACCTGTCTCCCCCCCCCCCCCCTACTTCCCCAGAGCATAGCTAACCTGCTCTCAGTGCCCCATTAGTTGACCACTGCGGCCTCTGATTGTCACTGTCCCTCCCTAACTCCTGGCAGTATATGGCCGGCTTCACACGACCGGATTCCTATTGCGGCCTAAAGAAGAACATGGGGTCCTGGAAATGATGATATGATCCCCACAGAGCCCTGATCTCAACATCATTGAGTGTGTCTGGGATTACATGAGGAGACAGAAGGATCTGAGCAAGCCTATATCCACAAAAGATCTGTGGTTAGTTCTCTAAAATGCTTGATTATTAATGCTGTTTTGAAGACAAAGGGTAACTAATCACACCTAATATTTATTTGATTTCTATTTCTCTCTTGTTCGTTCACTTTGCATTTTGTTAATTGACAAAAATAAACTATTGACATTTCGATTTTTGAAAGCATTCTTAAGGCCCATTTACACGAGCAGATAATCGCTCAATGATTGCTCAAACAACAGTTTGAGTGACAGCTTTGAGCGATTATTTTGCATAAAAAAATTGGTATTCAAGTAGCTTCCCAGCTACTTAAATACCAATTATGTATGTTAATGAAGCCTTCACTGAGTGCAGGCTAATAGCCTGAGGATATAGGCTGTGCTAAGATCCTTTATTCTCCACGGGGAAACAATGCTATCAGCACTCCCCATGGAGAACTACTGATAAAACTGATAGCTAAAATCAAGCTCAGCATCAGATCAGCGAAAAGAGCCCGAAATTCGGGTGCTCCATGCTTATTTACATGCATCGATTATCGCTAAAATGACCGCCGATGAACGAAGTTTTAGCATTAATCGTCCAGTGTAAATGGGCCTTTACTTTGCAGCATTTTTTTTATACCTGCCTAAAACGCTTGTACAGTACTGTACACCAACCTTTTAATTTGCGATTGTAATACCCCTTTTATTTTAGACTTTTTCTCTGTGGTACACATTGTCATGACATTGGCTCTTTGGCCTCATTGGAATTCTATGATCTTTTACTACTTTGAAAAAATCTAAAGAAAGAGATGATTACCAGATAAATGTTGAATTTCTTTGCTAACTGGCAGCTCAGCTGACAGTGCCATTGAAATGTAGTTACTTTAAGTTTTATATCCTTTTCATGTGGTGTTCCTTTTACATTATGTCCACCTTTCTTATATATTCCTATAATGGTATTGTCCCCTGCACACGGGCGGAAATTCCGCGGCGGGATTTCCTGCAGAATTTTCACCTGTGCCCGCTGCCATAGGATTGCATTAGATAATGCAATGCTAGGCAGACGTCTGTGATTTGTCTGTGTGAAAACACACGCGGAAAACAAATCGCAGCATGTTCTATTTCTGTGCGGGTCTCGCAGAGGCTAGGAGGGCATCGGAACATTCCACAGTCCAAGTTATCTATGAAGTACCTCTCCCGGCAAATTCTTCTCTCTCTCTCTACTGGTCAACACTCACTCTGCTATCTTTCCTGTTCTCGCTAGGCAGCAGGTTTTTTTACTCCCCCATGGTTGCATTTTATCAAGTAATGTTCTTTTATTAGATGTAACTGTTCCTTTAAGAATTGTATGCCTCAACATTGCTTGGTGGCACGGAGTGATGGTGCAGATTTGTTACCGGTGGAAATCTTGCAAGGCTACATGGGTGCAGGAGTCTATAAAAGGTTCCAGGCCAAGAGTCTGCATCTGTGACGCAGTACAAAATTGAGCTGGACAGAAGGGCTTAGCTAATCGCCTAAAAGCTACCCAGTATCTGGAGCAGAAATTGTCTGCCTGCTGAAGGTGCTATAACACTGCTGTCAAGAAGTTCCCTACAAGAAGTCAGCTTGAGAGAGAGTGCCTAAAAAATTTATTTACCAATCATATTAAAATATTTCTATTTAAAATGTACGAGTTTAACAAGAGAGTGCAGCCCTCACACAAACAGTACATCATCAGTCAAATATGCATTAGTATAATGGTTGATGTCCCATATGATGCCTGAAAAAGAAGCCATCTTTTGGGCGAAACATTATGTCGGGGTGTGCATCTAGGTCGGTGCTATATATGGTATAAGTATGTTCATTTATCTTGCATTGTAACATGAGACTACTATTAATATATTTTGATATGATGCTTGTTATACATTGTAACACGCATATGGCACATCAACCATCATACTAATGCATATTTGACTGATGATGTACTGTTTTTGTGTGAGGGCTGCACTCTCTTGTGAAACTTGTAAATTTTAAATAGAAATATTTTAATATGATTGGTAAATAAATATTTTTAATATATTCTTAATCTGTGTATTGAGACTAACTTTTTGGGGTTGGTATCTGCCTGAGATGTAACTTCATGCTGTGTTTTACAGCAACACCACAACTCCTTCTAGGTGTTTGATTTTTTTGACAGAGAGTGTAGATACAAGCCGCTAAGACATTTTGTCATCCCTTATATTACAAAAGCTTGTAGGAAAACACATGGTTTGCGCACAGAGGTCAACCTCCCCTTTGTGAACCTCTGTTCAAAGTTCATTAAACAAGGGTGGATCAAAAGCTTCCGCTGTAAAAAATAATATTTTAATTAATTTTTTTGTCGTTGCCACATTAATTTCATGAATAAACGAACTCAATGCCAGGGGCTGTTTTCATGAGAAAAGCATAATGTTCCAATCTTCACATCTGTTATCCAGAGATTAGCATTCCAAGTTCTACATGCATGCGGCCAGCATAAACGGACAAGGAATGCCAAGTGTAAATCAATGCCACATCCACAAGCAAGCCCCAGGCTATCAAGGAGGTCACGTTAAACCCTTGAATCCATGCCATGTATTGTAGTCAAGAGACGCACTATCCTTATGCTTGTGTGCCAGTAAACATGACCTGTATAATTTGCATTTTCTCTCTAAAGTAATTGATGCAAACTTACTGTTAAACAACCAGCAACTAAATGGTGCATTTCTACAGATCTAGAACTTCACATACATAATTGACTTAAATTAATCATGCAATTATCAGGGCATATATTAGGTTTTTATTATTTAAAATAGAACTTTTCAAATCCAGGTGTCCATGGCAACTAAAAAGCTGGCCATTACTGGCCCTGGACAGTTTTTGCTTTCTATATTTTTAAACATTTGGAGGCTATAGCTTCCATCCAGTGGGGTGGGGGGCACCACAGCAGCACAAAGGAGGTGAGCACAGGGTTGGGGGAGGCCAACCTGGGTTGTTGAATAGGCCAAATGAGAGTTCTTGTCTAGAGTCCCTGGGGTTTACCTTGAGTAAATATTTCCTCTCTGGGAAACGGTTGAAATATTTACAGATACAGGGGCTCTAGTGGGCAAGTCGGTAGGGACACAAAGCAGGCTGAGTCCTTTTTCTTTAAAGCTTTATGTTACAGTACTAGTATGGTGCACAGGTACGCACGGCGCGGGACTCCCTGACCCTCACCCATGCCAATGTCCCTTCCTGGAGGTAGCCCCAAAGGTGGACAGGTCCAGGCCGTCAACACTGACCCTACGCTGCCTAGTGGCAGGACAGGAAGGAACTGCCATACCTATGCGGATGACAACTTACTAGTACCGACAGGCTAGGCCGATAGAATAAACCAACACGACAGGAAAACCACAGAACACGGGCAGAGCTGGATCAAGCAAGACAAGGTAACTTTCAATGGGGCAGGACCGAAGTCAGACACACGGGGAACGGAACCAATAACTGGCAACTGCTCTCAGCAGCTGCCAGACTATATTCAGGAGTCTGCGCCTTGGGCGGGGACCAATCAAGCCGGCTGACTGGAGCTCCCAGCCAGCCACTATAGCTCACAGAGGTAGAGTGCACACGCCTCTCATTGCAGGCACGCTCGTGCGCACATCCGCGCTCGCCACACGCCGCGTCCGCACTCCGGAGCATGGCGCCGCTGCTCGCCAACCCGAACGTGGGCGCAACACCATCCCAGAACGCCGCAACGAACCGCGCCACTGCCACCAGTGGTCCCTGACCTGCCTCATGGTAACACTTTATTAAACAGGGGTCAACAAAACACTTATCTGTAAACATCTCCTTGTACATTTTTCAACTGATTATCGCTTTGCAGCTTTGCGTCTAGTCCTGATTTTCCAGCTGGATGGTGCAGTTTTGCTGCTGGTGGATTTATTCCCCCTCTCTCTGAAGGAGTTATTGTTTTGCTGTAAAGCTTGGCATGAAGTTACATCTCAGGCGGATATGCAAATGAATACAGTTGTGGCGTGATTAGATGAATGGTCTTGTCACCTGAGGCACTCTCTCTCAAGCTGACTTCTTGTAGGGAACTTCTTGACAGTAGTGTTATAGCACCTTCAGCAGGCAGACAATTTCTGCTCCAGATACTGGGTAGCTTTTAGGCGATTAGCTAAGCCCTTCTGTCCAGTTCAATTTTCTTACTGCGTCACAGATGCAGACTTTTGGCCTAGAACCCTTTATAGACTCCTGCACTCATGTAACCTTGCAAGATTTCCACCGGTAACAAATCTGCACCATCACTCCGTGCCACCAAGCAACGTTGAGGCATACAATTCTTAAAGGAACAGTTACATCTAATAAAAGAACATTACTTGATAAAATGCAATCATGGGGGGGTGAAACAACCCTCTGCTTAGCAAAAAGAGGAAAGACAGCAGAGCGAGTGTTGACCAGTAGAGAGAGAGAGAGAAGGATTTGCTGGGAGAGGTACTTCACAGATAACTTGGACTGTGGAATGTTCCGATGCCTCGAGAATCCTCCCTGTTGTACCAGAACTGTTTGTTGGAATTTTATGTTCAAGAGTTTGCCGTAAACAAACAGAACTGACCGTTCCTGGTTCTAGTTCAGAAAGTTGCACTGTGTGCGGACTACTTTATTTCATCTGGAAGATCAGCCATAGAGGACGAAACGGTGGCGTCATGAGTGACATTTGGACTTAAGGTAAGCTCCAGCTACAACCCCTGTGATCTCCCCCAGCAGTAATGTGGTCAGGTCCTGGGCTACCCCCAGGAGAGGAGATGGTAAAGCCCCGTGACGAGGCCTTTCTCTACCCCGCTGTCTCCTTGGCTGTGGGCCCGCTCCTAGGATGCTGCACTGAGAGATGGGTTGGCTGACAAGATTGTAGTTGAAAATACAGAGAAGCAATAGGTTGGGGGGGCTGGGATTTCTGGGAGAGGCATGAGGTGAGGGGGTGTTGCTGCTATTACTGGGAATGTGGGTGTCCTTCTGTGACTTCTGTAACAGCAAATTGAAGTAAAACACTGACCACAATTTTTACATTTACAGTGAGGTGGTAATGGTGTCACTCAACTGGACCATTACCACATCATGTAAAACCATGCAAACTTAAAAGAACTGTGGTAATATTGTGTTTTTGCTGTGGGCGCACATGCAGTACCCCCCACCAACTGGCATGTAAACTTTGATTTCCTGTACAGTAGTAGTGAAGCTTTCCCTCACAATAACAGATGATCAACATGGGTTCCAAGAGCCAGATCAGTGCTGATCAGCTGATGCTATTATAGAAAAGGTTGTTTTCATAAATCAATCCCTTCAGTTGGTCACATCCTGTTTTTTTTATCCTCTATATTGCATCTGTAGATTTCTGTCTGTGTATTTGTAAATGTTAGTCAGCTAAAGGTATAACTTAAAACGTAATTAATACTTTAGAACACCACCTATGGACTCTGGTGTGTGCTTCATCTGCAATGTATAGTAATTGACAAATAAAAAAGTGCACCAAGTAGGAGTTGTTGGAATCAGATGAAACTTTATATGTGTAATGGTAATGATGATACATGTGATTAAAATATTGGAGGGAAAGGATATGTTTATTGGGGAAAACTGCAATTCAACGGAGGCTCTAACAACCTGTTGGGCGGTCTCTAGCCTGGATACGTGATGAGGCATACAAGCTCCATATATTATCCCATTTGTCCACAGATGTTGCAACTGGGCCTTCACATTCTGTACAGACGTAGACTGCCGAAGCTGGCCTCCCAACTGGTCCTATAAAAACTTGATTGGTGATAAATTTGCCAACCAGGCAGGACAAGGAAATGTGGCAACGTGGTGGAGGCATTCCTGTGAAACCTTTGCTGTGTTTTGGTGAGCATTAACCTACTAAAAATGCTTGTTGGAAGCCCTGCAATGAGAGGCAACACATGTGGCTGCAGGCTTTCTTGCACATGTCGCTGAGCTGTTAGTGTCTCTTGTACCACTACCAGGAATGACCGACTGTTGTAGTGTATACAATGGCTTCCTAGTCC
Source organism: Eleutherodactylus coqui (assembly GCF_035609145.1). Lineage (NCBI taxonomy): Eukaryota > Metazoa > Chordata > Amphibia > Anura > Eleutherodactylidae > Eleutherodactylus > Eleutherodactylus coqui. The sequence continues at coordinate 230,042,218 of NC_089838.1, read as the reverse complement.
ATCACTACAGGAGTTGGGGCAGTGTGTTGCTCTACCGCAGAGTCAGGATTGAAGAGCTCACCACAAGGCCTCCATACTTGAACACGACCGTTGTCGGCAACCAGACAGAACCTGGATTCACCACTAAAGACAATATGGTTCCAGCTCATAACAGTCCAGGTTTCTTGTTCACCACACCACTGCAAATGAAGGCAACGGTGTTGGAATGTTAATGGCAGGACAGGTAATGGACACTGACAGAAATTTACTTTTGATAAGTGCTTGGAAATGGTCCAGCAGAGACAGGGTCCTGAAATGAAGGTGCCACCTGTGTCTGTATAGTGGGAAAAAAAACTGTTGGATTGTGCTTGCTGGTGGATCAACTGATCCTGTGTACTGGCGGTCTGTCTAGATTGGCTGGAGTCTGTTCACCGCGTATGCATGTCCTCATCTAACCACTTCTCCTAACACCTACTAACAGCTTGGTCAGAACGACCTATATGACAGGCAAGTCATCGAAATGACCATCCTATTTCTCTCATTCCAATCATCATTCAGAATTTTAAGCTGCATAAAATTCAGAATGATGATTGTTCAGTGTAAATAGCAGCTGCTCAGTACTGATCGGTCGCTATGTTAATTGAATGAAGAGGGACGGGGGGGGGGGGGGGAGCGAGGAGAGAAATCTCCTCCAGCCGCCCTGCTGTGAAGCAACGATACTCACTCCTGTGCAAAAGCATGTGACCTAGTATATGTGGGGACGAGTGTCGGACATCATTTGCCGACAGTGGTCCCGTCTAAATGGGGCTTTACTTTAATGGACTACATCCTTACATGAAACCAAGATACTCAGGTAACTCAGTGCTCCACTGCCAACTGATAGCACAGAACTAATGATCTACTAAAAGGAAATATTTTATATCACCAGATCCATGAGTGTACTTTGAACACAGTGAATGAGACAGCGATTGGGAAATGCTCCATGTCTAAAAGTTGCACAAGATGTTCAAACTTTGAGTCATATTGAACTTTCCTAACCTGCCTTGCACTTTTACAAATGGAAATGTGATTTAACTTCCAAGAATCATATATTTTTATAACCATGAAAAATATTTCTACCAGTAAAAATGAAAACACCTTTTGTGAAACTGCTCTTTTGAGAGGCTATATAGTGAGTCAGGAATGATTTCTTATTTTTACCTCTTACAGATTGCAAAAATTATTTGGCATCTTCCAGGGGACAGCCCTATTGTGTATGGACCACCCCTCATTAACATATTTGTAGTCCAGTATGAAGAGGAAATTTTCCTTTGGGGTAGAATTTCTTTCTAAGGCTACATGCACACAGTTATTTAAACTTTACGCCCGAGATTCTTGGGCACAGCTTACATGGTGGCATGTTTTGGATATAAAACCTCAGAGTTAGGGCTTATTTAGACGACCGTATATCGGCTCGGTTTTCACACCGAGCCGATATACGGTGTCCTTGTCTGCAGGTTGGGGGGGGGGGTGGAAGAGCCAGGAGCAGGAACTGAGCTCCCGCCCCATCTCCGCCCCTTGCCACTATTTGCAATAGGAGGGGGCAAGATGGGGGCAGAGCTAAGTCCTGGCGCTTAGCTCTGCCCCCGCCCCTTCCATTGCAAATAGTGGCGAGGGGCGTGGAAGGGGCGGGAGCTCATTTCCTGCTCCTAGCTCTTCCATCCTCCTCCACCTGCAGACAAGGACACCGTATATTGGGTCCGCGTGAAAACCGAGCCGATATACGGTCGTCTAAATAAGCCCTTAAATGTATGTAGCTTTTACTGTTTATATATGATTGTTGATTGTGTAGGAGTAATATCCTTAAATCAGCTTTCTTTCTCTTTAATTATGGGCACATTTTAGGCCCTAATGACCAACTAATTTTACATCCTGTGGTGGCATTGACGTGGCATGTAAAGTGTTAAACGGCTGGGATCAGAGGTTTACGATGTATGCATTGAAATAAGGCCCCTTAGTGGCCGGCTTAAAAAGGCATATTAGAGGTCACTAAGAGGTTAAATAATGAGCGCATCATACCTGGTAAACAATGGAAGGTCTCATGCACTGGTACATGTTTACTCTTTTACTCCCCTATGTTTTGATTGCACAATCTTCTCGGTATAGGACATCCAGCCTCATTTCACATGCACTAACCTTGGCAATCATTGAGTGCTGCTATTTTGTATACATGGGATTAATGTCACATGTGCAATTGTGTCATCTTCCAAATATATCTGTTAATTGCCAGGCTGAAAAAGGATGCTTTTGGAATATCATTATGTTTCCAGTCTGAAGAAATTAAATGTGGGCATAGCAGACTGTGATCAAATGTACAGGAAAACAAAAGAGTATATGGTACCTTGCAATATACAGGATATATACTGAAAAGCCACTTTAGTTAGAGACAGCTGCCTTTAATGACTGGAGCTTCCCTGCATAGAAATTAGACTTGAAACCCCGGAGAGCAGCATACAATCAAGTAAGCAATATTTCCATGGATCAGTTTCAGGCCTTAGTCACACAGGCGTTTTTTCACGCGATTTGCGGATCGCATGACGGATGCGCATCCGCAAATCGCGTGACCGGTGCGCGCAAGTTGCCCGCAAATCGTCCGAAAATCTGCTCCTAGCCGCGTTTCATTGGAAACGGGCCGGAGCTGTCCAGTGCATTGCATTCAATGGAGACGGCAATAGAGCCGGCTCCATTTAAAGCAATGCGCTGCGGGCGAGCCCGGGATGAATTGTCAGGAAGGGCTTAAATATATAAGCCCTTCCCTGCAATTCATCCTAAAATGTGTAAAAATAAAAAATATATATATACTCACCTTCTCCCGGCAGCCGGAGCTCCGCGCGGCCGTCCTGCAGTGGGTGTGAAGGGGGTGTGAGTCAGACCTGCCCCCTGATTGGCTCAGCGCTGAGCCAATCAGAGGCATGTCTGACTCACACCCATTCATGAATTCATGAATGGATGTGAGTCAGACCTGCCCCTGATTGGCTCAGCTCTGAGAGGCAGCAGTCACTCACCCATTCATGAATTCATGAATGGGTGTGTGAGTGAAACCTGCCTCTGATTGGTCAGGGCTGTGACCAATCAGAGGCAGATCATTCAGCAGGCGGGGATTTTAAAGCCCCGACGGCTGAATAGTGCCGAGAAGCAGTTCAGGAGAACTGACAGCGGCCACGGCTGGACTCCGGCTGCAGCGGAAAGGTGAGTATACAATTTTTTTTTATTTTAACACATTTTAGGATGAATTGCAGGGAAGGGCTTATATATTTAAGCCCTTCCCGACAATTCACCCCGCGCACGCCGGCAGCCCATTGCTTTCAATGGAGCGGCTGTATTGCCGGCTCCATTGAATTCAATGGGCAAACATCGTTCTTCTCTGTCACAGCTGTTACAGCTGTGGCAGAGGAGAATGATTTGTCTAGTATATGTTCTCAATGGGGTCGGCGCTGCTGCCGCCGGCCCCATTGAGCGCATATAGAGAAGAGAACAGGAATCGCAGATCGCAGATAGGTGCGATCTGCGATTTCTGTTCTATAATTTATCGGACGAGCGCATAAAAAGCGCTCATGTGTCCGATACCATTGCAAAGCAATGGTTTTATAAAATCGCCGGACGCATGCGCATGCGCAAATCGCGGCTAAAAACGCCCGTCTGACTAAGGCCTCAGTGTGATTCCACATTAGAATGGGAAAATCAGGCAATGTGAAGGACTTCAAACGCAGCATGGTCATCGCTTCTAGACTAGCCAGGGCGAGTGAATCAAACACTGTCAACTTTGTGAGGTTTTCTTGTGAAAAGGGTTGAGAGTACACTGAGAAAGGTGTGATTGAGGAAAAACATCCAGTGAAAGGGGATCCTGTGTACATAAATAACTCGTTAAGCCTGGGTTCACACAGGGCGGATTTGCCGCGGTTTTGCCGCAGCAGATCCGCCCGCGGCAAAACCGCCCGCGGCCGCCAATCTCGGGATTAGCCAGCCATGTGGATGAGATTTCTCAGGAATCTCATCCACACGGGACGGCTAATCCGCTGCGGTAAATCCGGTTGAAACCGCAGCTGCGGCCGTCGCAGCCGCGGCTTCCAAACATTGAGCAGGTCTGTTTACCTTTCCTTTTTTGTTTATTTATGTTACGGCCGCGCTCTCCTCTATGGGAGCGCCGGCCGCAACGGAAAAGCAAGCGGCCGAGCCGCTTCAAAGCCGCCGCGGCTTAAACCGTGGCGGTTCTCCCGGCGGAAATCTCGCGGTTTTTGCTGCGGCCAAACCGCGAGATTTCCGACGGGAATCCGCCCTGTGTGAACCCACCCTAAGGAAAGGGGTCAGAAGAGGATGTCAATAATCATTCTGACAAACAGGCAGCGCATAGCCAGGCAAATTGCATCTGAATACAATGCCAGTGCTCCAACTACTGTGTCTGAATGCACAACTTGACTTCCTTAGCACGGATGGGCTATAAAGCAGACAACCAATTTGAGTGCCATAGCTGTCCAAGGCCTTATTCACATGAGCGTTTTTATCACGACCATCTGAAGCATTGGTTTCCAATGTATTCATTCAGATGAGCGATTTTTACCAACGTAAAAATGTTGCGCTGGGAATAATAGGACATCGGTGGCCGATTTTATATGCAGCCGGAAAAGATTGGTCTTGCCCTATCTTTCGGCCGATATATATTGGCGGCTCTCATAGGCTTCTATGGGAGCTGCCGAAAAATGGAGGGGGAGGGAGTTTACCAGCATCCAACACTGCTAAAACACGACAGGTGCCTCTACTTAGGCATTAGGAGTAATTCTGAGGATTTATGCCAACCGAGGGAATACTGAGCTGCGGTGTATTTACGCTGCACCCAGCCGTGTGAATGGACGAGAAAACGCTAATTTTAGCTGCGACTGAATCACGGCTTTTTCCAGTTCATTTGATTTTCGAATGCGATGTGGTCAGCGTAAAAAACACATTGCCTGTGTGAAAGAGGCCTAAGAGAAACAGAAAGGTGAGACTCAATTGGGCTAAAGAGTGCAAAAATTAGATCTTTGAGCAGTGAAAAAACATCACCTGGTCAGACGAATCCAGATTTCTGTTGCACCATGCTAATGGGAGGGTCAGAATTTGGTTCAAGCAGCATGAATCTATGAACCCTTCGTTTTATTTTTTCTAGCTGGTGGAGGTGAAGTAATGGTGTGGGGAATGTTTTCTTGGTAAACCATGGGTCCCCTGATAATTGTGAATGGATGCCACAATGGATTGCTGTGGTTCTGAAGGCAAAGGAGGTCCAACATGCTATACATTAGTCTCGCTATGCCTGTGCCTTTTCATGTGTTTACATATATATATATATACTTCATCCAGATCTGTTTAATAATGCCTAATGAAGGATCCTGAGAGGCCTGAAAGCTCGCTATAACATCATGTACTTTTGTTAGCCATTAAAAGGTATCACATCTACAAGATTACATGGTTTCTTTTACTGAGTAAAACGCACATTTTGCAACAATTGAGAAAGACCCCTGCGTGGGTTGAAACGTTGTGCTGTTTTGTCTACCATGGAGTGAATAAAGGGGCATCGCTCTAATGCAATTTTATTGAAGACACTCATGTTGCTGCTCAATTTTTGCTTATCTATACTGTATGGATTAAATGAAAACTATTCTATTTGTATCTGTTTATGCTTCCGTTTAACGGATCCGTTTAATACAACTGCACATGTGCAGTTGTAAACTAGCGCTACATTACAAACAAGTAAAAATTGGATCCATTAAAATCTGATCATAACGGATGTCTAACTGATGCAAATGAAAAATAAATCTGTTTAATTTGATGATCCATTTACCAAATCTGGCAAAAAACCCCAGAAATGTTCGCTTCAGTTTACAAACGCTTTTTGGGTTTTTGAAAAGAAGATGGTTCTTTCAAAATGGATGAAAGAATGCTAATGTGAACATACCCCAACATGACCTCAACTAAAATCTCTTGTAATATGTGAACACTGGATCTTCCACTGACTGTGATACTCTTTGTAGGGGTTCTCCACTCTGGCTAATAGATGTGGTTTTTAAGTGAGCTCCCTTCTATTAATGCAAAATTCAGTTCTAGCATATTTGACAATAGGTTTTCTAAATCAGACAACCCCTTTATATTTACAAATATTTATTGCTTTTTTATAAGTATATATAAATAATTATGTTTCAGTATATGTCAAGTCAAGAATTGTATGCATATAAGTACATTTAAAAAAACCTTAAAGGGGCACTAACTTTTCAGACAATTTATGCTCATCTACTAGCTTATGTTAGTTTCATCATTTCTGAAATATGGGGTTTACTCACTATCTGGCCAGAATGCCTTAAATCGTTATTGGAGAAAAGGGGGTTGGTTATTCAGATACTGCCCTCTGCTGATTGGACCACAGACAGTGCAATGTAGCATGGGAAGTCACAGCAAGGAAGTGCAGGACAGTGAACTACTGGCAGAATGCTAGGTTTGCTACACATCTCCTCCCTGAAAGTATATTGCAAACTGCAGGGCAACAGAAAAATGGAGAAGACCAGTTGAAAATCAGAACATACAGACATTAAACAGGGGGCAAACAGCAGCAAATGAGAGGGTAGGGAGCATCTGGTGTATTTTAGAAAATGTGTTAGACAGTCAGGAACTCTGGGTTCACACAGGGCAGATTTGCCACGGTTTTGCCGCGGTTTTTCTGTTGCGGTTTTGCCGCAGAAGAACTGCTTCTGCGGCAAAACCGCTTCAAAGGTTAATTTGGGCTTGCGGATTTTCATGCAGAAAAATCCGCACGCGTTTTTTTCCGCAGCGCTTTTTAACTTTTTGTCGCGTATTTGGTGCGGTTTTGGCTGTGTCCATGGAGGTCTATGGACAAAAAAGCGCTGCGGAAAAGACCAAAGAATGGACATGTTGCATCTTTTAAAACCGCGACGCAGTTGCATTGCCGCACTGCGGCTGTGCGGAAAAAATCCGTCCTGTGAGAACAGCTTTTTGGCAAATCTCATTTGTGCTGCATTGCACTGCAAACGCAGCGGTTTTGCCGCAGTGCAGATATGCAACAGCAATCTGTGGCAAAACCGCAGCAAATCTGCCCTGCGTGAACCCAGGCTTACTCTCCAACTCCTCATAGCATCAATATTTATTATCTTACCACTTCTAAAGATGAAACTTAAAAAAACGAATCCAATGGTTACATATTTCTACATTTCACTCTATTATCAAATCTTATTGCATGCAGCTTTTCACTACACATAATCAAATGTATCTTATTAACCACTTCCTCGATGCTTAAATTACAATTTTTCCAGTTTTGTGCCAGATAAACCTTTCCAGCTGATAAGATATGAGACAGCTCAAATTAAAGTGCATAGTTCATCCTGCATAGAATTTTATGAGAACGTGAGCAATTTCATCTGTACATTCTTTAATGGATTTGCTTGGCTTTCTCACATAATTATGATTGTTCAAGAGGTCAGGATTGCCCATCTCTCATCTTTTTGTCAGCTAAAACACGTAGTTAATTTTGTTTTTAAATGTATTTCTAACACATGTACTAGCAAGCTATGATAGCATATTTTATAAGGTATTAGGGCGCCCACCCACTGGCGATTTATTTTCCTTTGCGTTTTGCGGTTTTTCTCAAGAGCAATTAGTATTGAATGTACTCCTGTCCACTGGCGTTTTTTTTTTCGGTCCGTTGCAATTTTTCACATAGGAACTGTCAGTTGCATATGTGTCCTTATTTTTCTCTTAATGCACCCATGAATGTCAATGGAAATTAACGGAAAAGGCGCGAAAAAGCCGCGAAAATGCCGCAAAAAAGCCACGAAAAACGCTGCGCTTTTCACGCACGAAAATCGCAAACGCCAGTGGGTGGGCGCCCTTAGGGTGACTACCCACTAGAGTTTTTTTCACTGCGAAATTCGCAGCGTTTTTTTTTATCCGCATGGGTCTATGGGACTTGTAATGTTAAAATCGTAATTTAACGCGAAATCGCGATTTTGCGCGATCGCGATTTTAACATTACAAGTCCCATAGACCCCTGCAGAAATAAAAACGCTGCGAATTTCGCAGTGAAAAAAAAACTGTAGTGGGTAGTCACCCTTAGGCAACAACAAAAAATAAAAGGAGCAGTGGTGTAATATGCCCTGGTATTCATAGAATCATAGAATGGTAGAGTTGGAAGGGACCTCCAGGGTCATCGGGTCCAACCCCCTGCTCAATGCAGGATACTAAATCATCCCAGACAGATATCTGTCCAGCCTTTGCTTGAACACAGTGGTTAAGTGTCCCAGTCTCTGGAGTCCACTGGTTGCGTTTCTGCCCTTGGTGACCAGTGGTTTACAGCTGGTGCATATGTCCAATACCCTATTTCATAATTGTTGAATTAGTGTACTGGCTCATAAAGTGTGATAGTATAGTGTGCAGTCAATGATTTATTCACTAAATCCTTTTATATTCAGTGTTTTTGTCACAGCTTATGATATTCATTGATCATTAACGTGTATGTTCTCTCATAAACTGAACTTGTTATCCACCTATGACTAATTATAGGAGACTTCATGTCCTTATATTGACGCCTTTTATGTAAAAGCCACTCTACGTAGGAGCCTCCTTGGCTGTAAGTACTCGGGTCATTAATGTAACTTCTCACACTCAGTGAAACTTCTCTCTTTCAGAAAAGCCCCCTTCATTCATACTTAATCTATAACCAATTTTTAATGCTGTTATATCCTTTACCCAGCTTTCTGTACAGTTTGTTCTTTCAAACTTTAAGGAGACACCTCTTTCCCCAGAACATATTTCTTGCAATTTTTAACGGTCTTGTCAAAAGCTTTCACCATATAATACGCCAGATATTATGATTTTCATATTACTCCATCAGGGTGTCATGGTGCATCGCCAGTGCTCACCTGCTCTTGGAGTTGTGGTTGAACGCAACTGACGATGACTTGCTGCACATCACTCCTCTGCTTCTGCTTGCTTCCAGGCCTCTGCTTGGAGGGTTTGCACGCACTCCCCCCATTTTCTTACAGGGCCAGCATGTGCTTCCCAATCCAGTCCCACATCAATCACTAGCCATCCCCTGCTATATTAGACATCCTTCCCTCATGGAGGATGCCTAAGCAATTTTGTCTCATTAGCCATTTGTGACAAAGACCTATGTATGTGTATTTTCTGTTTCTGATCTTTGCCTGACTCTGACTATCATGATTTCTGTCCTCCCTGACATTGACTCTGTATTCTGGACTCTATTACTGCTTGCTGCCAGCCCTAAACACAAGATGTATTCCTGCAAGACACTTGTTTAGATCTACAAGTACGGTGTTTCGGCTCAGTGCAGCGTTAGCAGCCACATAACTGTGACTATCTATGTGAATAATGGCTTGTGGACCCTTCAGCAAAGTTGGTATCCCATTTGGAGGGGTCAAATGTGAAAACCAGGGTTCCCCAGGTGCTGCTACCTCAGAGAGCCCAAAGCCAAACTGGTGTGTAGCAAGGCAGATCCAGGTCCGTATGTCTGACAAAGGTCCATAATTTTTGTCTTTCCTGGTGTTACGCTTATGTTAGTCCTAGCAGTGGACCCTAGCAGTGGCTGCAATCTGATTTGTGTTTTCTAAACCAAAATGCAGAGTTTAAGAGCTCCTCAGGTATTCACCCTTTAACTCCTATACAGGGATCTGGACTTCACTGCATGGAATTGCCAGGTTGAAATCCCCAAAGGTATTATGGTAATAGTAACGGCAAGACATTGTTACGGCACTCTGCCCCCCGAGCGCCAGTTGGGGTGCCCTGATCTCCCGCACCCCCACTGTCCCTGCCTACTTGCCTCGGCCCTGGCTAACCCCAGGCGGACAACTGGACGGCGGTCCCTGCCCTGGCTAGGGACCTGGCGACTGACAAGCAGGAAACTACCTAATGGGGGAAACAGAGTGCCGACAGAGGAGGCAGATGAATCAGACCAACAAAACTTACAAGGCTGGAGATGGGACTCACAGGCAAACTGGCAGGGTGCTGGATAGCAACTAGTGCTGACTGGGCCAGACTAGATTAGAGGCAAACAGAACCAACACAAACAGACAGAGTAATAGGGGACCAGAGGGAGCTGACCGACAACTAGGGACTGGCTGAGGCGAACCGCAGACAGACTGGCTAGGTGCATGCAGAACCAATAACTGGCAGTGAGCTCACTTCACTGCCAGTCTTTTAACCACCAGGTTCCGCCCAGGGGCGGAGAGTGGGAGGAGGCAACTCCGCCCACTGCTGTATAAGAAGAACGGAGGAGGGCGGGCGGCACCCTACGGGCGGACACGCCCATGCCGCCGCCCACAGCTGCTGGGATAACCTCGACACAGGGCTCCAGGTTTCGACAACGACTTATGGAACCCCCTGCGACCCCTCCTTTTGCGATTTCCAGAGGACCGGTACTCCTTCTGTCCCACCCTGTACGGCTCACATACCGACAGACTCTCCTCACAACGCAACTGCATACGAGACCCCACCCCTTTCTTCCGTCCCCTATGCAGGGCATCGGTGGCGACATCAGCAGCAGGGCAGGCGGACGGGGTTTGAAGGTAAGTAAGACCTCGGGGACTGAGTGCGGTATCGGCTGGGCAGGGAGGAAGGGAAGCGTGATGGCTATGGCAGGACGGCCCCCACTGGGTTAGCTCCCCAGTGGCCCAATCGAATTGGGGGTTGTGCAACGCCAGCCACGGCATCCCTAGTATCATGTCTACCGACATTTTCTCCATTACCAGGAACGATAGACCTTCCGAATGGCGACCCCCCACCGTGAGTTGTAACACTGGGGTCCTCCATCGTACCAATCCCGAAGCAAGAGGAGTAGCATCAATGCTAGCAAAACGAATTGGCGTCTTTAGCGCCACAAATTCAGCCCTCAGGGGCTCAACGAGACGCATGCTTATCAGGTTAGCAGCTGCTCCGGAATCAATAAACGCCTGCCCTAGGCGGGAGAAGTTCCGGAATTTAACCTGGCAGGGTATCAGAAGTCTAGGACGTACCTGAGGTCCTAGGCGACCCTCCCTGCAATCGCCTAGGACTGGAAGTCTTTCTGCCGATTCAGACTGTGGACGCTGAGGCCTCCGGGGGCAGGTTATCAGCCGATGTCCAGCTTTCCCGCAGTAGAGACAGAGATGATGTAATAACCGAATCCGGCGTCGCTCCTCGGGGTCCAGCAGGTCCAGTTCCATAGGTTCGGGAACAGAGACTGGTACGGACGGGGAGGGAACAGGACAAATGACCTCCCTGACTCTATGGGTCGGTCTATCTTGCTTCCCAGCCCTGAGCCTCCTATCTGCCTTCACTGCTAACTCCATAGCCTCCTTTAAGGACCCGGGAACGGGATGGGAGATCAACAGTTCTTTGACCGCGTCCGAGAGACCTTGCATAAAAACGTCTTTCAGGGCGCTATCGTTCCATGCAGTATCACCCGCATAGCGTCTGAAACTGGAGCAATAATCCTCCACACAAAGCGACCCCTGATGCAGCGCCAGCAACCGTGAAACCGCCAACCCCACTCTGTCCGGTTCATCGAAGATGCCCCCGAGTTCCTGAAAAAAGGAGTCCACCGAATGCAGGGAGGGGGAACCCTCGGGAATGGAAAAGGCCCAAGTCTGGGCAGAGCCCCGCAGCAGGGACATTATGAGCCCGACCCTCTGGACCTCCGAGCCGGAAGAGCGGGGACGCATCCGAAAAAACAGGCGACACGCCTGTTGAAAAACGAAAAACTTGTTCCTCTCCCCAGAGAACACCTCGGGAAGAGGGCACTTGGGTTCGGGACTGGTAACGGCGTTCTGCCCCTGCGATAACGCCCACTGCTCCTGGGCCACCATGCGAGCTGACAAATCCCGGATCACCGGCACCAGGTCTTGCAGCTGGTTTGCAAGGGCGCTGATCGCCGCCATGAAAAGAAAAACAGTATTTTAAGGGCCAGTTATTAGGTTACGGCACTCTGCCCCCCGAGCGCCAGTTGGGGTGCCCTGATCTCCCGCACCCCCACTGTCCCTGCCTACTTGCCTCGGCCCTGGCTAACCCCAGGCGGACAACTGGACGGCGGTCCCTGCCCTGGCTAGGGACCTGGCGACTGACAAGCAGGAAACTACCTAATGGGGGAAACAGAGTGCCGACAGAGGAGGCAGATGAATCAGACCAACAAAACTTACAAGGCTGGAGATGGGACTCACAGGCAAACTGGCAGGGTGCTGGATAGCAACTAGTGCTGACTGGGCCAGACTAGAGGCAAACAGAACCAACACAAACAGACAGAGTAATAGGGGACCAGAGGGAGCTGACCGACAACTAGGGACTGGCTGAGGCGAACCGCAGACAGACTGGCTAGGTGCATGCAGAACCAATAACTGGCAGTGAGCTCACTTCACTGCCAGTCTTTTAACCACCAGGTTCCGCCCAGGGGCGGAGAGTGGGAGGAGGCAACTCCGCCCACTGCTGTATAAGAAGAACGGAGGAGGGCGGGCGGCACCCTACGGGCGGACACGCCCATGCCGCCGCCCACAGCTGCTGGGATAACCTCGACACAGGGCTCCAGGCCGCCGGAGCGACGCGCCGCGCTGTATGGTAACAGACATAGCCATGGCCAAACCAAGACGTTAGTCAGCAATAAAATAATAAACTTAGATAGAGATCAAGATCAGATACAAACCGAGGTCAGTAACCAGAGAAGCACAGCAAAAAGCAAGTGCAGATCTGCCATGGATTTTCAAATTCATGTGTGGCCACCTGATATGGTATACATGCGGAAACTGCGTGAGAAATTGACATATCAATGCTTTTTTTTTATATTTTCAAAGAGTGGGAAAATCTGTTCTGTAGTTCATACATAGTTCATGCTAAAAAGATATTGATTCCAACATAGATTTTGGCACAGAATCTGTGTCCAAAAAAAACTTCGTGTGAATGGGGTCTAATAGTAGAGAGCATCAGGTAGAGTGCTTTTACTATATACACATCATAGAAGTCTCAGATGACTTCATATTCCTAATTTGTAGTAGGGGGTATATTATTTCTTATAATCAACAGCTGCACAAACTCTTTTTGCAGAGCAATGGGGAGATTCTAATTAACCGTTGATTGAGAGGAAAAGCCCTTGTCTTTTTCTTAAAGATGGCATGCAGCACTTGTATATTATAATGTTCTGCAGCTGGGACGCTACACTCTTTAGCACATACTTCAGCGGCTCTTTCTTAAAATGAGAGGGAATACTTCACGTCAGACAATCAGTAGGTGACACAGGAGAAGGAGCTGTGAATTAGTAATCTGTGACAGACTTCTGTCGGAAGAGATTAGCAGTGCCCATGTTGTGTCACTCATCTGTATAATTAACACCAGAGTGTGATGGTAATACAAATATTATTAACAAATATGTTGATAGAAAATTTCCATCGACGTGTATTATTAATGGAACGATATGTTCTACAGGATATACCTTAAAGGGGTTGTCCTGCGCCGAAACGTTTTGTTTTTTTTTCAATAGGCCCCCCGTTCGGCGCGAGACAAACCCAATGCATGTGTTAACAAAAAAAACGTTTAGTACTTACCCGAATCCCCGCGCTGCGGCGACTTCTTCCTTACCTTAGCAAGATGGCCGCCAGGATCTTCACCCACGATGCACCGCGGGTCTTCTCCCATGGTGCACCGTGGGCTCTGTGCGGTCCATTGCAGATTCCAGCCTCCTGATTGGCTGGAATCGGCACACGTGATGGGGCGGAGCTACGAGGACCAGCTCTCCGGCACGAGCGGCCCCATTCACCAGGGAGAAGACCGGACTGCGCAAGTGCGTCTAATCGGGCGATTAGACGCTGAAATTAGACGGCACCATGGAGACGGGGACGCTAGCAACGGAGCAGGTAAGTGAATAACTTCTGTATGGCTCATAATTAATGCACGATGTATATTACAAAGTGCATTAATATGGCCATACAGAAGTGTATAACCACACTTGCTTTCGCGGGACAACCCCTTTAAGCACATCACTGTATACTCTGCATTTTAGCTATATAGTATATCAATTCAAAAAAAACACTACCAGCAAGCATACTTACTGGTATACTGATACAAAGACATAAGGGCACCCTGCAGGCTTAAAAAACTTATTAATGAAAGCTATATGATAAAGCCCAGCAGGCTGTTCTGCACCTCACAAGTGAACCAGACAGACTGCTTCCTGCAAAAATAATGATAAATACTAGAGATGAGCGAACACCAAAATGTTCGGGTGTTCGTTATTCGTAACGAACTTCCCGTGATGCTCGAGGGTTCGTTTCGAACAACGAACCCCATTGAAGTCAATGGGCGACCAGAACATTTTTGTATTTCGCCGATGCTCGCTAAGGTTTTCATGTGTGAAAATCTGGGCAATTCAGGAAAGTGATGGGAATGACACAGTGACGGATAGGGCAGGCGAGGGGCTACATGTTGGGCTGCATCCTAAGTTCACAGGTCCCACTATTAAGCCACAATAGCGGCAAGAGTGGGCCCCCCCCCCCTCCCAACAACTTTTACTTCTGAAAAGCGCTCATTAGCATGGCATACCTTTGCTAAGCACCACACTACCTCCAACAAAGCACAATCACTGCCTGCATGACACTCCACTGCCACTTCTCCTGAGTTACATGCTGCCCAACCGCACCCCCTCCCCCCCACAGCGCACACCAAACTGTCCCTGCGCAGCCTTCAGCTGCCCTCATGCCACACCACCCTCATGTCTATTTAGAAGTGCGTCTGCCACGACGAGGGACCGCAGGCACACACTGCACAGGGTTGGCACGGCTAGGTAGCGACCCTCTTTAATAGGGGCGGGGCGATAGCCCACAATGCTGTACAGAAGCAATGAGAAATACAATCCTGTGCCACCGCCATCAGGAGCTGCACACGTGGGCATAGCAATGGGGAACCTATGTGCCACACACTATTCATTCTGTCAAGGTGTCTGCATGCCCCAGTCAGACTGGTTATATGCACCTTAACAGTAACCGCGTTGGTGGTAATGTGGTGGTGACTGCGGACCTAGTACCACGGTTGTATTTTGTTGGTTTTCGGAATGTGGCCAGGATTAAGTGGGCCGTGGCGGGGGGATGGTGGGGGGGCTCTCTTGTAGTGTCGGTAAAGGTGAAATTCTTGGACTGCCGCCAGACGAACCAATGTAAAGGCATTTGCCAACAATGTTTTCCCTGTTGGAGGAGGAGGGGGATGTTTTTGAGGCACTACGTGTCCTCTCCACGTGTCCGTTCCATGTAAGCAATAGTAGCACTCAAGACAGGCCCCAGTAACAATTCTGAAGCAGCAGTATAGCGGGAGCGCAGTCTTCGTTCCATGTAAGCAATAGTAGCACTCAAGACAGGCCCCAGTAACAATTCTGAAGCAGCAGTATAGCGGGAGCGCAGTCTTCGTTCCATGTAAGCAATAGTAGCACTCAAGACAGGCCCCAGTAACAATTCTGAAGCAGCAGTATAGCGGGAGCGCAGTCTTCGTTCCATTTCAGTAGCCTTAGTATAGCCAAGGCACAAGTGACATTTATGTAGCTAAACTGTAGGCCAACCCCACACACCTTTCTGTACCATGAGTGCAGGTGAAGAACATAGAAATTACTATGATTACACTGTAGGTGAGGGCCCCAAAAAATTGGTGTACCAACAGTACTAATGTACCTCAGTAAAAATTGGCCATGCCCAACCAAGATGGCAGGTGAATCGCTTTGGTTAATGTGGCTTAAGTGGTAACTAGGCCTGGAGGCAGCCCAGTGTAACGAAAAATTGGTTCAAGTTAAAGTTCCAACGCTTTTAAGCTAATTGAAACTTATAAAAATTGTTCTGAAAAATTATTTGAGTGAGCCTTGTGGCCCTAAGAAAAATTGCCCGTTCAGCGTGATTACGTGAGGTTTCAGGAGGAGGAGCAGGAGGAGGAGGAGGAGGAATATTAGACACAGATTGATGAAGCACAAATGTCCCCGTTTTGGATGGTGAGAGAGAACGTAGCTTCCATCCGCGGGTGCAGCCTACGTATTGCTTACGTATCGCTGCTGTCCGCTGGTGGAGAACAGAAGTCTGGCGAAATCCAGCCTTTGTTCATCTTGATGAGTGTTAGCCTGTCGGCACTGTCGGTTGACAAGCGGCTACGCTTATCTGTGATGATTCCCCCAGCCGCACTAAACACCCTCTCCGACAAGACGCTAGCCGCAGGACAAGCAAGCACCTCCAGGGCATACAGCGCTAGTTCAGGCCACGTGTCCAGCTTCGACACCCAGTAGTTGTAGGGGGCAGAGGCGTCACCAAGGATGGTCGTGCGATCCGCTACGTACTCCCTCACCATCCTTTTACAGTGCTCCCGCCGACTCAGCCTTGACTGAGGAGCGGTGACACAGTCTTGGTGGGGAGCCATAAAGCTGGCCAGGCCCTTAAAGACTGTTGCACTGCCTGGGATGTACATGCTGCTCGATCTACGCACATCCCCTGCTACCTTGCCCTCGGTACTGCGCCTTCTGCCACTAGCGCTGTCGGCTGGGAATTTTACCATCAGCTTGTCCGCAAGGGTCCTGTGGTATAGCAACACTCTCGAACCCCTTTCCTCTTCGGGAATCAGAGTGGGCAGGTTCTCCTTATACCGTGGATCGAGCAGTGTGTACACCCAGTAATCCGTAGTGGCCAGAATGCGTGCAACGCGAGGGTCACGAGAAAGGCATCCTAACATGAAGTCAGCCATGTGTGCCAGGGTACCTGTACGCAACACATGGCTGTCTTCACTAGGAAGATCACTTTCAGGATCCTCCTCCTCCTCCTCCTCCTCCTCCTCCTCAGGCCATACACGCTGAAAGGATGACAGGCAATCAGCCGGTGTACCGTCAGCAGCGGGCCAAGCTGTCTCTTCCCCCTCCTCCTCATCCTCCTCATGCTCCTCCTCCTCCTCCTGTACGCGCTGAGAAATAGACAGGAGGGTGCCCTGACTATCCAGCGGCATACTGTCTTCCCCCGCCCCCGTTTCCGAGCGCAAAGCAGCTGCCTTTATGGTTTGCAGGGAATTTCTCAAGATGCATAGCAGAGGAATGGTGACGCTAATGATTGTAGCATCGCCGCTCACCACCTGGGTAGACTCCTCAAAATTACCAAGGACATGGCAGATGTCTGCCAACCAGGCCCACTCTTCTGAAAGGAATTGAGGAGGCTGACTCCCACTGCGCCGCCCATGTTGGAGTTGGTATTCGACTATAGCTCTACGCTGTTCATAGAGCCTGGCCAACATGTGGAGCGTAGAGTTCCACCGTGTGGGCACGTCGCACAGCAGTCGGTGCACTGGCAGCTTAAAGTGATGTTGCAGGGTGCGCAGGGTGGCAGCGTCCGTGTGGGACTTGCGGAAATGTGCGCAGAGCCGGCGCGCCTTTACGAGCAGGTCTGACAAGCGTGGGTAGCTTTTCAGAAACCGCTGAACCACCAAATTAAAGACGTGGGCCAGGCATGGCACGTGCGTGAGGCTGCCGAGCTGCAGAGCCGCCACCAGGTTACGGCCGTTGTCACACACGACCATGCCCGGTTGGAGGCTCAGCGGCGCAAGCCAGCGGTCGGTCTGCTGTGTCAGACCCTGCAGCAGTTCGTGGGCCGTGTGCCTCTTATCGCCTAAGCTGAGTAGTTTCAGCACGGCCTGCTGACGCTTGCCCACCGCTGTGCTGCCACACCGCGCGACACCGACTGCTGGCGACATGCTGCTGCTAACACATCTTGATTGTGAGACAGAGGAGGAGGAGGAGGAGGAGGGTGCTTTAGTGGAGGAAGCATACACCTCCGCAGATACCACCACCGAGCTGGGGCCCGCAATTCTGGGGGTGGGTAGGACGTGAGCGGTCCCAGGCTCTGACTCTGTCCCAGCCTCCACTAAATTCACCCAATGTGCCGTCAGGGAGATGTAGTGGCCCTGCCCGCCTGTGCTTGTCCACGTGTCCGTAGTTAAGTGGACCGTGGCAGTAACCGCGTTGGTGAGGGCGCGCACAATGTTGCGGGAGACGTGGTCGTGCAGGGCTGGGACGGCACATCGGGAAAAGTAGTGGCGACTGGGAACTGAGTAGCGCGGGGCCGCCGCCTCCATGATACTTTTGAAGGACTCCGTTTCCACAACCCTATACGGCAGCATCTCAAGGCTGATGAATTTTGCGATGCGGACGGTTAACGTTTGAGCGTGCGGGTGCGTGGCGGCGTACTTGCGCTTGCGCTCGAACACTTGCGCAAGCGACGGCTGAACGGTGCGTTGAACTACACTGCTGGATGGGGCCGAGGACAGCGGAGATGAGGGTGTGGGTGCAGGCCATGAGGCGGTAGTGCCTGTGTCCTGAGAGGGGGGTTGCATCTCAGTGGCAGGTTGGGGCACAGGGGGAGAGGCAGGGGTGCAAACCGGAGGCGGTGAACGGCCTTTGTCCCACCTTGCGGGGTGCTTGGCCATCATATGTCTGCGCATGGTGGTGGTGGTGAGGCTGTTGGTGTTGGCTCCCCGGCTGAGCTTTGCGCGACAAAGGTTGCACACCACTGTTCGTCGGTCGTCAGGCGTCTCTGTGAAAAACTGCCAGACCTTAGAGCACCTCGGCCTCCGCAGGGTGGCATGGCGCGAGGGGGCGCTTTGGGAAACACTTGGTGGATTATTCGGTCTGGCCCTGCCTCTACCCCTGGCCACTGCACTGCCTCTTGCAACCTGCCCTGCTGATGCCCTTGACTCCCCCTCTGAAGACCTGTCCTCCTGAGTAAGCGTTGCACACCAGGTGGGGTCAGTCACCTCATCGTCCTGCTGCTCTTCCTCCGAATCCTCTGTGCGCTGCTCCCTGGGACTTACTGCCCTTACTACTACCTCACTGCAAGACAACTGTGTCTGATCGTCATCGTCCTCCTCACCCACAGAAAGTTGTTGAGACAGTTGGCGGAAGTCCCCAGCCTCTTCCCCCGGACCCCGGGAACTTTCGAATGGTTGGGCATCAGTGACGATAAACTCCTCTGGTGGGAGAGGAACCGCTGCTGCCCAATCTAAGCAGGGGCCCGAGAACAGTTCCTGGGAGTGTTCCCGCTCCTGAGCAGGTGTCATTGTAGTGGAGTGAGGAGGCTGGGAGGAAGGAGGAGCAGCAGACAGAGGATTCGGATTGGCAGCAGTGGACGGCGCAGAACTGCGGGTAGACGATAGGTTGCTCGAAGCACTTTCTGCCATCCAGGACAGGACCTGCTCACACTGCTCATTTTCTAATAACCGTCTCCCGCGTGGACCCATTAATTGGGCGATGAATGTGGGGACGCCAGAAACGTGCCTCTCTCCTAATCGCGTAGCAGACAGCTGCGACACACCTGGATCAGGAGCTTGGCCTGTGCCCACACCCTCACTTGGCCCTCCGCGTCCTCGGCCACGTCCACGTCCACGTCCTCTAGGCTTACCCCTACCCCTCAGCATGCTGTATTACCAGTGATTAGATTTCCCAGGCAGGAAATAAATTGGCGCAAGACTGCAGGCCAAATATAATTTTTGCCCTTTTTGGAAAACGAAAGGCCCCACTGCCTCTAGTGAATGAATTATCTAAGTTTAATAACTGTGCTGTGTCCCTGCTTATGTGTCACAGAACGTGAGGGTAGCAGAGTTATTAACTGTGGCAGAGCAGGTATTTTTTTTTCCCAATTAAGGAAAGCAAATGGCGAAGCCAGCAGTAAAGCGTAGCTGGGTGCGTATGATTTAGCAATGTTTTTCACGCAGCTCACACGTCTCCACCGCCCGTAAGGACGGACACAGGCTGGACAAATAGATTTCTTTTCAGTTTTTTCCCACCAACAGGCAGCACTGCGTATATTCAATGAACCTGCGAAGTTTAATAACTGCGCTGTGTCCCTGCTTATGTGTCACAGAACGTGAGGGTAGCAGAGTTATTATAACTCTTGGAGAGCAGGTATTTTTTTTCCCAATTAAGGAAAGCAAATGGCGAACCCAGCAGTAAAGCGTAGCTGGCTGCGTATGATTTAGCAATGTTTTTCACGCAGCTCACACGTCTCCACAGGCGTAAGGACGGACACAGGCTGGACAAATAGATTTCTTTTCAGTTTTTTCCCACCAACAGGCAGCACTGCGTATATTCAATGAACCTGCGAAGTTTAATAACTGCGCTGTGTCCCTGCTTATGTGTCACAGAACGTGAGGGTAGCAGAGTTATTATAACTCTTGGAGAGCAGGTATTTTTTTTCCCAATTAAGGAAAGCAAATGGCGAACCCAGCAGTAAAGCGTAGCTGGCTGCGTATGATTTAGCAATGTTTTTCACGCAGCTCACACGTCTCCACAGGCGTAAGGACGGACACAGGCTGGACAAATAGATTTCTTTTCAGTTTTTTCCCACCAACAGGCAGCACTGCGTATATTCAATGAACCTGCGAAGTTTAATAACTGTGCTGTGTCCCTGCTTATGTGTCACAGAACGTGAGGGTAGCAGAGTTATTAACTGTGGCAGAGCAGGTATTTTTTTTCCCAATTAAGGAAAGCAAATGGCGAAGCCAGCAGTAAAGCGTAGCTGGGTGCGTATGATTTAGCAATGTTTTTCACGCAGCTCACACGTCTCCACCGCCCGTAAGGACGGACACAGGCTGGACAAATAGATTTCTTTTCAGTTTTTTCCCACCAACAGGCAGCACTGCGTATATTCAATGAACCTGCGAAGTTTAATAACTGCGCTGTGTCCCTGCTTATGTGTCACAGAACGTGAGGGTAGCAGAGTTATTATAACTCTTGGAGAGCAGGTATTTTTTTTCCCAATTAAGGAAAGCAAATGGCGAAGCCAGCAGTAAAGCGTAGCTGGGTGCGTATGATTTAGCAATGTTTTTCACGCAGCTCACACGTCTCCACCGCCCGTAAGGACGGACACAGGCTGGACAAATAGATTTCTTTTCAGTTTTTTCCCACCAACAGGCAGCACTGCGTATATTCTATGAATAATAACTGTGTTGTGGCCCTGCCTATACAATTCTTTCCCTGCAGTATCAATGGAGGGTGCAATGGTCTGCAGAGGCGATTTTGAGAAGCCCAAAAAAAATGCAGCACAGCCAACAGCAGCCTGGACAGTACTGCACACGGATAAATATGGCCCTAGAAAGGACCGTTGAGGTTCTTGAAGGCTACACTCACTCCTAACACTCTCCCTGCCTATGCAGCACTTCTGTCCCTAATGCCAGGTGCAACGGTCTGCAGAGGCGATTTTGAGAAAAAAAAAATCCCACTGCTAACAGCAGCCAACACACAGCTATCAGTGGCCCTAATAAGGACCTTTGGGGGGTCTTGAAGCCTACACTAACTACCAATTCTTTCCCTACAGCAGCTCCGGTATAAACAGCACTGTCCCTCATCTAACTCACACCGCATCTGAGGCGAGCCGCGGGAGGGGCCGACTTTTATATTAGGCGAACACCTGATCTCGCCAGCCACTCACAGCAGGGGGGTGGTATAGGGCTTAAACGTTGCAGGGGGAAGTTGTAATGCCTTCCCTGTCTTTCAATTGGCCAGAAAAGCGCGCTAACGTCTCAGGGAAGGAAGTGAAAGTAACCAGAACACCGCATGGTGTTCGTCACGAATAACGAACATCCCGAACACCCTAATATTCGCACGAATATCAAGCTCGGACGAACGCGTTCGCTCATCTCTAATAAATACCAATAAAAACAAGGTTTTGTTTAAAAGTTTGGCCTAAAAACTCTACTGTAAGCCTGCATGGTGCCCCAAATGTATCAGTGGGACTGGCACCCTTTCTATGCCTTATCTATGTGCAAATATAATACTAAGCAGCCACTCCCCCCAAAACGTGGTAGGTGTATGAGTGGCTGTTTATCAGTATTTTGCACCCGTGCAAGCTCTTCCATACAGCAGTTTGCCCGTCTGCATGCTGTTGGGAACTGGCGTTTATAACTGCCCTTGTATCAGTATATCAGTAAGTATGGCTGCTGGCATTGATTTTTTTTCTCTATAATACATCTTACTTATCTTCATCCTCGGTATATTACATATTGCAGGGATCTGCTGATGTATAAGCTAATTAATAGTTATTACCAGATGTTTATTTTTTTGGGCTCTGACTGGAACTATATGTCTAACCATGTTTAGAAAACACTGTGAATATCCTTCCACAATAATATTATTTATCACATGTTTATGTAATAATTGCTATGAGATTATAAAATAATGCATCATAACTATCAGAAATGACTCTTATGACCCGCATTTTGTTAGTGTGTGCATAATATATATTATAGCTTGTATTCTCCTCCCAATCAATTATTCATAAGTTGAATTACTACTTCAGTGACAGCTGTACAGACTGCCCATATCATAGCTTCATCACCTCTCCCTGCCATTAGTTCACATCTATTTCTGACAAGCAGACGGTTTAACTTTTCAACTCACTTCTTGGGATATTGATTATTTTAGAATCTTCTTAAAACAGCTGGAAAGGTAAAATGTTCCAGACAGTATGTGTATTATGTGCTAGGCATCTTTATCATAGCGATTTATGTGCTCTTTAGTAGATATCTCCTGTTAGACACCTGCTAGTTCTGCCTTGAGTGGCAAATGTCTCCTAAATTTCTCAAAGTAATCACAAAGTTTAATGGACTTTCTCATATTTGTGTGAAAACATCTTTCATTAATGCATTAATACATATTGGAGATGTAAATCTTTGGTTCATGTGAAAAAGTCCATATAGCATTATGCTGAAAGGGTTTATTGTCTGTATGTATAACATGTAGTGCTGGGTCAGTGATGTAAGTGTACTAGGTTAATAATTTAGGCCGGGTTGTATATTTGTATACAGTATATTATAAAACAGCGATCCAATTATACAAAAATAGAGATAATGTTGATGTATGAACTTGTTCGTATATATTTAAGGATATCCCATATATACAATAACAATAATCTAGAATGTAATAAGTGCAGAGATGATTAGGAAAAATGTAAATGTTTGTTTGTGTATGCATTAACCAGTATTTGTATGAACAAGTACAGCATGTACAAACTATAGTACATTCTAAATAATAAGCTCACAAACTAAATATATGAAGCGCATTGAACTAAAAGGGAAGGAGACAAAGACAGATTATATGAACTATTATATAAATCTATATATTTTTTGCATTCTCTACATAGGAACATGTGAATCCTCTGTCACATGTCTTGACTGTCCATCTGAGACATCCGTTTCCACTACTACCACATTCTGCTGCCTGTAATAACAAGTGCTGTAATTAATCTTCAATCAACCATGCTGAATGGGCAGGTATGTAAAAGAATATATTTGTGTCTTATATATTTTATAACTACTACAACTTTAAAGGGTGAGTTGTAAAAATGTCAGCATTTACAGTACTACAGATATTATGATAGGGAGTTATAGAGCTTTGAGATGAAATGGTGACCAGGTTTTCTTAGTAGGAAATCT
The DNA here is from genome assembly GCF_035609145.1 of Eleutherodactylus coqui. Classification (NCBI taxonomy): domain Eukaryota; kingdom Metazoa; phylum Chordata; class Amphibia; order Anura; family Eleutherodactylidae; genus Eleutherodactylus; species Eleutherodactylus coqui. The sequence goes on along the minus strand of NC_089838.1, from coordinate 230,018,755 downwards.
TTTTGTAGAGTTTGTACTAAGTGATCCACCAACTAATGTATTTGGGCTAGATGTACTGTAGAATAGTTTACAGATACAATGTATTTAACCAAGTGCACAGACCTTTAGTTGCTAACTTCAAAGTCTAAAATCTGAACGTGTGCATAACAGCTAATGTCCACGGGTGTTTCTCACTGCGTATTACGCATGCATTGCTCGCATGTGTGATACACAGTGAATGGAGGCAATGAAAGTCAATGGACTTTCATTCTTCCATGCATACCTGCATGTGAACAGAGCGTATCCATGTGCTAGAGAAATGAATCGCAGCATGCTCTATTTCTCTGCATATGACACAAAGCCCTTCTATGAAATGCTGCCCGTACACAGTTGCGAAGGGGCAACATTTCAATATCCATCCCCGTGGTGTTCAGAGTGGGGATGCATTTTTGAAAAAAGTAAAATAAAATCACACTGCGCATGTCCTTAATTATCCTAGAAAACCGCTTTGAAATAAATACGATATACGTTAGGACAATGCCCCTCCTGGCAAGGCAATATACTTAATTAAATCTGGACTCACCCGGTGGGTGTATAGCAGGGCCCCTATTAGAGAGCTCCACTAACACCTCCACGTCCAAGTACGCTTTATATCAATCCTCCATAGGTAATCCCTCTGTTTCCATAATCCTGATGGGCTTTCAGGAGAGCCGCCGAGCTTCTGTGCCCCACTGCAAAGTGGGACCCACTGGATCAACAACTTGCAGAAAAAAAACGTAATAAAAATAGCCTGCGCTACTCGAGGAAAAATCCGAGAGAAGGTTGTTACCATAGATAAATATTAAGTTAATAAAGGACGATATATATCTATCGGAACAACCTTCCCTCGGATTTTTCCTCAAGTAGCACAGGCTATTTCTATTACATTTTTTTCCCGCACCTTTGAAATAAATGACAGGGCAAAGTTTTGCAGATAACAAAGAGAGAGGGGAAAATGTGGTGCCAAGAGAATGCAGCTGAATACGTTTGCAAAAAAAAATGTAATTTATTATGTTGCTTTACTGTATCATATTGACAAAAAAAAAATCCCAAAGTTGCCATTATTGTGCTATTTTTTTCCTTTTGGATAATGAGGTTACAGTATCTGTTTTTTGAAAAACATTTTACCTATAGAATTAATCTACATAAGATATTATGTAACTCTGTAAACTAAGTTATAGTGCTGCTACGGGAGGTGACAGGGAGTCGGGTGAAGTTTTTTTTAATACTTACCCACTCTATAGATCCAGCGGTATTCCCATCTGAATTCAGCACATGCCACGGAAATTTGACCCATTTCAGAGTCCTGTGCACGCTCTCTCTTATACCAAACTATGGGGGCAGCATATGTACAGGACTCAGAAAAGACTCAGATTTCTGTGCTGCTCATCAACTTCACCAGTTGGCACTATTGGATTGAGAGAGTGGATGAGTATAAAAAATACATCACCCAGCCCCATGTCACATGCCATAAGAGCACTATAACTTAGTTTATGATGCAGTGGGGGCGTGAAAGGTTGCCCTTAATCATGATACAACTTATTGATGATAAAAGGTCTAGTGTTCAGCCAATGAACAAGTAAACGTTTGTTCGTCAGCTGATCGTTCAGTTTTTGCAAAAGTGTTCGCTGATTGGTGTACATCTCCCTGCATGAACACAGAGATGTACAGCTGGCCTATGAGAACCAACGATCAAAGTTCAGCCCATGTAAAAGAAACTGAAACAAGTGCCGATCAACAGGCATGTTGATTGCTGGTCTCTCATTGGAGCAAGAACTCGGTTAGTTTAAAAGGACATAGAGCTTGCCTGTGATGATTTGCATTCTCGGAAGTGCTGTGCTTACACCAGGCACTCTAATTTGATGCCCAAACAAGTTAAATAGCTGTTGGCCAATTGCTCGTTTGGCCAACAGTAATTCTTCTTGAATCCTCCGTACAGATGCAAGCTTGGCTTGGCCGAGCATGCATGTGTTCTCAATGGGGAGAGAGGAATAATCTGCTGCAGACAACTCTGGCAGTGTCATATCTCCAGTGAGACAAAGAATTTGGCTTGTGGGAATCCCACATTCCAAGTCCTTCTTTCTCTTGAGATCTGTTTAATTTGTATGTAGATTATAAGGGCTGCAAAAATTAATATAGTTTGTGTTAAAGGACCACTCCAGAGAAAAGACATTTTTTCCATCACTGCACCATTCATCTGATTACTGTCACACTTTGGACGTCTGCTATTTTTGCATATTGCAGTCACTTCTATGTACTGCACTCTCCTGTTTGATACATATCAGACATCAAGTTGTATATTTCTTCTTGGTATTACTCTATGGTGTACTAACAATCCCATGATGCATCGGTACACCAGCGTTAGGCAAGCTAGAGCTAGTACCACCTCTGTCTGCTGGGAGGACACAGATTCATTATCATTATTTTCTATATTGACCTAAATAAGCCAAAGATACAATCAGTAGGATGAATTACCATCACCTTCATTATAACTTTATGACGGGAGCCTTTAATCATCACCAGTAACTGTGATAGAAGTTTATTTCCCTGTGAAGAGTGTATGTGGAACAGTCCATGTAATTTCATCATGCAGGAGTTTCTGGTGACAGAAATCCTGGACAATATGAGAGACAAGTAAAGAATGAGATCACGTGACTGAGAAGGAGTCTGAGAGCGTCAGATAGAAGACAATAACTTAATAAGGTAATACTATCTGACTTATATATACTGGGGGACTAGTTACATAGTGAAAGAAAAAAAGATCACCAGCGTGGCTCTTTAAAATTTGATTCTGAAACACTGATTCCTGGAAATGCAGCTGCGTTGTCCGTCTATAAATTCTCCCTGCAGGATAGATTTACTAGTCAGCCAAAGACTGTATTTATTCTTTTCAGAAATTATGGGCAAACATTACAATTTCATATACAGTTTACAAGCAAGCCGACCTTGTAATAATAAATCTGGCCCACTGTTCAGTCGCTGCTACCACCAACTGTTCTTCATGCTAAACATACTATAGTCTCTTAGGAATCTTTACTGTATAAGGCCTCATGTCCACAGGTAAATTATTATTTAAAATCCGCAGCGTTTCTCCCGCATGTGGATCCGCACCCATAGGGATGCATTGGACACCCGCAGGTAGTTAAATACCTGCCGATGTCATTTTTCCCTTCAGACGCGGATCCGTGTGCTGGAAAAAAAACGCGACATGCTCAATTTTAGTGCGGGTTTCCCGCGGGGACGGTTCCCGCAGGCTTCTATTGAAGCCTATGGAAGCCGTCCGGATCCGGGGAACACCCGTACCAGAATTAAAACTCACCTGTCCTTGACGCTGCGGGTCTCCCCTCCATCGCGGCCGGATCTTGTTTCTTTGGCCCGGCGGATGTGCCTGGCGCATGCGTGCGGCACGCTGCCAACATGCCGAGCACATCCACCTGGCCGAAGAAAGAAGATTCGGCCACAACGGAGGGGAGACACGCAGCGTCAAGGACAGGTGAGTTTATTCTTATTTTCAGGCCTCATGTCCCCGGAAAGGAGGGACCCGCTGCAGATTCTGCATGGAGAATCCGCGGCGGGCCTGATTTTCCCCGTGGACATGAGACCTAAAAGTTCTCCTTATTTAGGTCACCTATTGACTGTTATAGCTTGTTGTACGGATAGCTCACAGAGAGAAAATGAATGCAGACTGGTAGATTATAGGACTACGTATCTGCTAACTCTTACTAAACAACGTAGCAGAATGTTAATTTAGTACAGTGTTTCCCAAACTCCAGTCCTCAAGGACCTCCAACAGGTCTTGTTTTCTGGATTTTCTCAGTATTGCACAGGTGATGTAATTATTGTCAGTGCCTCAGAGCAGAGAGACAGAAACCCTGAACTGATCAAATCATTCATGAGCGAAAGTGAATGATAATCAGTCTAAACGCAGCCAACAACTGAGCGACTAATGATAATCATTCACTTTTCGTTCGTCGTTCATTTGATGCAAGCATAAAAATCATCACTTAGGCTGGCTGCACACAAGCTGATTTTTTCTGCAGAATCCGTGCTGGGCATCTGCACCGCAGATCCACAGCAGATACCATCCATAGGATGCTATGGAAAAATGCTTTTTCCTGCACAATAGCGGGAACCAATTGTGGTTTCCGCGAGCGGAGGAAAAGTCACAGCATGCTCTATTTTTGCTCGGATTCCGCACAGATGGCTTCCACTGAAGTCAATGGAAGCAGTCTAACTAGTGGCCTGTCCGCAATTAACATTGCGAATAGGTCTCGGAGTCAGCATCATCATCCAGCGACGCCGCAGGAATAAAATAATGAAAAAACAAATCCGCACTGCATATGCCTGACAGCGAGCCACTATGTCCATTCACACTACATATGAAGGACAGAAATGACGGGTATGCTCATACGCCGCTGCTGTCAAGGTTGGATTCCGCTGCGGGCTCCTGCATGCGGAATCCAGCTCTGCTGTGTGCAGGCAACCATATCCTTCAGTTTATATAGCGCTTGTTCAGTCTTTCTCATTCACTTATACAGTTAATGTGAACAACTGAACAATTTCTCTGACATTGTTTCCTTGCTCAAATCAGCTCGTCTAAACGGACGCTAACGCAAGTGTTACATGAGTGATTATTCAGGTCTCTTTCCTTCATGGGACAAAGACGCTTTATTGTATGGCATGTATATTATCCTGCCAAAAGTATCTGGACACTTAAGCAAGAACCAAAAGTAGCATTTATTTACATATGTTAATACTTATTGGGGCTCCTTTGGCCTTAATAACATTGGATACTCTCCATGGCATACTTGCTACTAGCATCTGATAAACGTCAGCTGATATTTCCTCCATTCATCCTGCAAACATCTGGCAAGTTCGCTCAAAAAAGATGGATATTTTCTGACTTGACGTTCAGGTTCATCTCAAAGATGTTCAGTGAGGTGCAGGCCAGTCCAATTGTGGAACGTTGATATCCTCAAGCTAACATAAAACAGCATTGGATTTTTGACAAGGTGTGTTATATTGTTGGAAGTATTCCTGACTTTTTTCCAGATTATATATAAAAATTGCCTAGAACATCAGGATACACCTCTGTATTCGTGGGTCTTGCCACTACAACCAACAGATCGAGATAATGTAATGTAAAACATTCCCTGACTGTAACGAAACCTCCGCTGTACCCAAATGATGGCACAATACACTCAGGTAAAAGGTATTCCCCAAGCATCCTCCACACCCACGTATGTCCATCTCATTTGAAGAATGAAGTAGTGTGATTCATCACTCCATAGAACATTCTTCCATTGTTCAACTGTCCAATAATGAAGCTCCTTACACCACTGATCAGTTATGCCCTCTCCTGGTTTTCTGACCCCGGCTTGTTTCTAACTATTCTGTTTCTAACATTGCGCTTTATGATGTCTGGCTTGTGTGCAGTGGCGTAAACCCATATATCCAATAGCACTCAGTTCCCGTTACAAATTATGGCTGACACCTCCAAGGATCTGCATCTTGTGTAGCATGGTTTAAGTAAGGTGGTAATAAGACACGATCCATTCTACTGATAGGGGTGTGCAAACATTTTTGGTAGGATAGTGTACAAGATGCCCATAAAGTGTTAAACTAGCTAGCACTTTGAGTCCTTCCTACATAGCTCCCAAAACTAAAGTTTGAAGTACAAGATACTATAACTGTCATCCATCTGGAAAGGACATTTGTAAGGAGCCTTGTGAGCTGATTTAGGTCAATCAACTAGTGTTTTCCTCAATGCTGTTTGGCTGAAATCAGCTGCCAGACAGAGCGCTTCCTACAATGCTGTATAGTACCCACTATTGTAATGCTTTCCATATATCCTAGGATTTCCATTTTTATTTAAAAGCATCCTACATTTCATCATAGGTGCTTGAAATGGCATTTATTAAAACATTATTTGCATTGGTTACTTCAAAGAGTTAGCATTCTCTCCAACATGTAACAGTCAATTGCAATAACAATTTTATTTCTTAGTATATAACTGCATGGCCACTCTTCTCCAAAAACCTAATATTTATGGTAAGCTTCTAGCTGGCACACTTGTATAATTTAGTGTATTGAAGTATACTTCACTCAAGCAATAAAAAAGATAATTATCTATTGGGTGCGCTAGGTCAATCCAGCAGCCATAACAAAAAGCTGGTCTTTGGAGGTATTATAATTCTTAAAAGAAAAAAGCGAATAACAGTTTGGACAGCCAAATGTACAGTACTCACAAAATGTTCTAAAAGTAAGAGGATTAGGGAAAAACCTGGGAATATTGTAGACGATTTAAAATGCTAAGTCTTGTTTGTTATAGAAGATTTCCAGCACAGGAACAGAACACAGTTTTCGCTCTTACTAGATTTATTTGTGAAAATACATTATTTTATAAAATTGAATTTTGAAGACATTCACAGTTGTCTTATTTCTTAGAAATATACAGATATAACATCTATATAAAAGAACAAGTCTTCATTTGTAAAATAACGTGTTACAGGGAGGCAGGAGGTAAATTAAGGGGGTGTTGCAGGATTTAGAAGCCACATCTAAATCAACTAAGCACATGTAGTAATTTTTTTTGCATAAATCTGGCTTATCAATACAGTTACCTCTATGGATATGAGTTCTGTACATTCTACTCATATGCCATTCATTGATTCGCCCTAACAAAACAGTCATCACAATCTTATGTAAGTCCAGTTTTACGTGATTGCATACTTATGCGCCCATAACATGGATGAGTATCTGGGCCTGACTGTGAATCTGATGCATATTCAGAGTATCATAGTAGTCTGTGATGCTATAGGTTTGGTTCAGTAGATCTGTGGTTGAGCTGGGACACTCGTCTGCATAAATGCGCCCCTAATACACTTGTGTGAGACTGGACGAAGAACAGTTGATGAGGTAGATTGTTTCAGAATAAAAGTTATAAAAAATAATATCCATTTATCATTACTAATTACTCAGCTGGATCCATTTTATAGTGAGCAATAGCTTATTATTATATCTCCAACCAATTCTGCAATAATGTGCCATACACGGACAAAGTAATCATATACTGACTCATTAAGCTTACAGTCTCTGGACTTTTTATTTGTTCCTCCCCATTTCCAAATAGTAGCAGCCACTTGCTGTATGACCCACATTTAAATACAGACTGAGACACTTCCAGAATGTCCTGTTTTCTACGAACACAAACATTTGCCCAGGACAGAGATCGGATGTTACTCAAAATGAAAAACAGTGGAGGAGACTTCATAGTGATCATTATGTCAGTAAGTGGATGTGGATCCGCTACGCCACACAATGATTTAACTTTGGGCTAAATCTGGAGGCAGAACCTGGGGTATCCCGGGTTCACCCCTTCACCCCACCAATTAGAAGCTCATCTTTGCTTCGTGGTCCCTAGGTCATTACTCACAGAAGTGGTCTCAATTATGTGACAGCTGGCGCTATAGGAGACCAAGGCATGATACCTGAGGATGTGAACAAAACTTAGTCGAGGGCAAGGCAGGCAGCATTAATTTCAGTATGGGAATCAGGTAAGAGGTCAGAGCTTGCAGCAGAGGCGTAACTTGAAGCTCCCGGGCCTCGATGAAAAACCTGTAACAGGGCCCCCAACTATAATGGTTTATTCATAGTACTGGGCTCCCTATATGGAAAAGAGAGGCCTTATGGGCCCCCTAAGGCTCCTGGGCCCGGGTGCAACCGCATCCCCTGCACCCTCTATAGTTACGCCCCTGGCTGGCAGAACACATGCAGTATGATAAATAATAATAATAATAAACTTTATTTGTATAGCGCCAACATATTCCGCAGCGCTTACATAGACAGGGGATACAGAAAGACAAAAGTACAAACATTACAGAACCACAGTTACATAGTAATCAATTGATGGAAACAATAGGGTGCGGGTCCTGCTCCAAAGAGCTTACATACTACAAGTAATGGGGTGATACAGAAGGTAAAGGGGCTGGAGATGGGCAGGGTATGGCGAGGTGGAGAGTGAGCGATGTTATACACATAGACAATGGTCAGACATTTAGCCGTGTGACGGCAGAAACAGTATGACTGCAGGAGCGGTTTATGATGGCTAGCAGGGATTGCAGTCAGTAGGTCAGGGAGCATGTTATCAGGCGGAGTACAGAGGGGTTTGTTTAGGGAATGCGGTATGCCTCCCTGAAGAGGTGCGTTTTTAGAGCACGCCTGAAGTTCTGCGAGTCCTGGATTGCTCGGGTAGCCTTTGGTAGTGCGTTCCAGAGGACCGGTGCTGCTCTGGAGAAGTCTTGGAGGCGGGAATGAGAAGTTCGAATTAAAGGGGCGCTCAATCTGGTTTCGTTAGCAGAGCGGAGAGCCCGGGCTGGTTGATGGATTGAGATGAGGTAGGCGATGTAGGGGGGGCGCTGCACTGTGGAGGGCTTTGTGGATGAAGGTGGCGAGTTTAAATTGAATTCTGTATTTAACGGGCAGCCAGTGCAGTGACCGGCATTCAGGATGGATTGGAGAGGGTAGAGTCTGGTGCAGGGGAGGCCGATCAGCAACGAGTTGCAATAATCGAGTCAGGGCAGGCAGCTAGCAGAGAGTGTAGTCCAATAAATGTAGCTGAGCATGTAGGACAGAATAGTTAGGAACAAGCTGGAATCAGAAAACCAGGAGAGCACATAACTGATCAGGCTTTACCAGGTGGGACCAAAATGATTAGGCATCCTCCTTAGGGGAAAGATGCCTAATATAGCCAGGACTGTGGGGGCTTAAGTTAGGAAAAGATTAGCAAGATGCACATTGGCCCTTTAAATACGGGGCAGGAACGTGCATATGCCCTGTAGGCAGAGGCTAGAGAGACTAGGAGCTGGAAAGGACGTGGCATCTGCTGCCTGAAAGAGATGAGTGTGAATGGTGACCAACCATGGCAGCAGTAACAGAGGTTGGTAAGCCAAGATGGTGCGGCGTGACTCACTACATATAGGGAATTTAATAGAAGTGCAGAACTTCTATATTCCTGAGATGGGAATACCCCTTTAAGGAGTCAGCCTCTACAAGTGTGACAGGATGTATAGGGGTCAATGAAATAGAAAAGTAGGCACATTCCTGAGGATCTACCCAGTGACTGCTCCACTGGCAAAATCTCCAACCTGAGTTTCAGTACTCAGTCAGTAAAGATGGCATTCGTAAGACCTGTTAGGATTCCTATGGCCAGGAGGTTTTGTTTTGCCTTGATGGGTGTTTCTTTTTTTGCAGTCTAAGCAAGTTTGATCTGTCTGAGCTTCTGTAAGCTGAACTTATAAAACCAAAACTGCAAACCTGTATTAGAAAAGCTACAAAAATTTCAGCATGCTTTTTCTAATCCTCTTGTGGATAAACACTGATGCATGCCAGGAAGGATAACTTCTATTCTAATTTGTAGGTCTAGTATACCTGACAGCCTTTCCATCCCTGGGTTCCACCTGAATGGCTGAAAATGGCATTTAGATGGAACCCTGGATGGAACCATAGGCTTTAATATGTTAAATGGAGACCAATAAGGTCTCAGTTTGACATGGTTTCTTTCCTTTACAACATTTTTGCCATGGAATAGTGTACTCAACTACATTATTCTGTCTGGCACAAATGTTAGAAAGGAAGAAAACCATGTCAAACTGAGACCTTATTGGTCTATATTTAACATATTAAAGCCTATGGTTCCATCCAAGCACTCCATCAAATGGCATTCAGATAGAACCCTGGGACAGAAACGGTTGAGGTGGCACACTAGCATAGTATGAACCCAGCCTTACTCTGTTGAAATCACTTCTAAGTAGTTATATCAGTATCATAATAGGCAGGATCACAATGAAAGGTGACACCTTTATATACTGTAGATAACACAGGATCCAACATTCCTAATAGGTGATGTACTTTCCCTCCCTCTTTACAGGTCGCAGTGAATGTCTAGAGAAATAATGATAACAGGCATTAATGCTCCTAATTCACATTTGTATCTTATCCAAAGCAGTGAATTAGATGAAGTTAAAGATACTCGTATATGCAAACAAGTCTTGCAAGCTAAACGGACCTGTTGCAGCCTACATAAAATAACCTTTTCATTTGGTAAGTTGGATAATATAAAACTTTTTGTTGTCCAACTTTTCCTTCTTTTCCTTTTGAACAAACTTTTGCTAAAGAATGGTACGAAAACGTTTTGGACTTTTTTCCCCCAATATTTTGAATAATTAAACTGCCTACAGAGGACCGATATATAACGTTTCCAATTTCCAGCCCTATAAGGCGGTCACTGGGTGCAATCCACTAGTTCATGATTATAATAGTCATGCTACAGATGAACTGATTAATCTTTGCTTAATCAGAGAATCACAAGGAAGCCATAGGCTGTGGTAGGGTAGAACAGGAATGTACTGTATATGAGTTGGTGGTATTCATTCTCTCCTTAGCGGATGTTTTTTACTTGACTATTTCATAAACATACCATACATTATATCAAACAAAGCCTCTTATGTGACTTATTTAATAAACTTTCAACACTGATATAAACTCAGCAGAGCTTAAGGAGATTTGACCATGGTTTGAAAAATGTGCCACATACATAAATCTGTTCCCCAAACAAAGACTGCCTGCAGTTCTCCTTAGTCACTGCTATTTTCATGGCTTAACCTATTATTAAGCAAACTAGAGCAATGTGTTCAAACTGCAGAGATTGTTTTCATTCACCCAAGGGCAGCACTCAAATACAGAATTTCCAGTGGCTTGTGAATGTCATGATACAACTTTTTCTTAATTCATTGATCTATAACTTTACACTTTAAACTATGCTTTGATTTAAAAGGGCTTTCTGGTGATGACAAGCCCTATCCATATACCATATTAGGATGTATGGACATCTTAGTGGGGACACAGCTATCTAAGCCAGAACACAGAGCCGGTCTGTAAAAGTGGTTCATGTTCTGGCAGACTAAGGCCTTAGTCACACGAGCGTTTTTTCGCGCGTTTTGCGCATGCGCATGCGTTTTGCGCATATATGGAACCAATGGTTCGCTATGGCATCGGTCACATGTCCGCTTTTGCGAAAAATTATAGGACAAGGCGATTCGCAAATCGCGGCTATCGGCGTTTTGCGATTATTGTGCGCACCAAAATCATTTTTTTCGCTGGTCAGACGAAGTTTCATGCGCATTTTGATGCGCACGGCGATTTTTCTCCGGTCAGACGGGCGTTTTGCAGTGACGATAAACGCGGGTAGGTGCAGATTTTTCCCGCGATTTTTCGCCTCCGGTCACGCGATTTGCGCATGCGCATCCGACATGCGATGCGCAAATCGCGCGAAAAAACGCCCGTGTGACTAAGGCCTAAAGGCTGATTTAGACACAATGATTTTCGCTCAAAAATCACTCAAAGCCATCTTTTGAGTGATAATCGTTATGTCTAACTGCACTGACATTGTGGAGTTTTCGTTAAGGAATTTCTGATCATTGTCTTTCAGCATGCTGAAAGAGAAGGATCAGTCTTATCAGGAATGCACAGTGGGATACAGCTGATACTATTGTTTCAGCTGTATCCTGCTCCCTGAACACAGGCGGGGTATAAAGAACACAGCGGTCCAGTTGTGTTCTGCATACCCTCCCTTGAAGCGCTCAGCTGCATAACAGCTGGGCGCTCCGAGCAGAGAACAGCTTGATGCAGAAGACAAGCATCCCAGCTTGTCTTCTGCATCCCCCACTCGGAGCGCTCAGCTGTATACTAGCTGAGCGCTCCGAGCAGAGAACAGCTGGATGGAGAAGACAAGTGGCCTCACTTGTCTTCTGCATCCCCCGCTCGGAGCGCAAAGTGATCGCTCAACGTTTGAGTGATCACCTTGCGCTTAAAGGCACACAACGATTATCGCTCAAAAGTCGCTCAAAAGGCATCTTTTGAGCGATAATCGTTGTGTGTAAACCAGGCTTTACTTGAATTGCCTATTGTCTCCCCATCTAAACATTAAGATGTACAACCAACCAATTACAGCTAACATGAAGGAGATGAACATTTAAAGATTGTTTGTCCCTATAGTACAGATCATCAGCCCATGCAAATATTAAATGAGCGCAGACCAAGATGCGCATTGTCCATTAGCACCTGTAGGATGGGCAGGTTAGCTGCCTGTGTAAAAAGCCCCTAAAAGAAACATGTTTGACTATAAAAAATAAACAGTAGCTAGCAAAGATAGTACAATTAAAGGGGCTCTGTCATTGAACAAAAGAAATTCTATACTTACCTATTCCTCCTCAAACTGTCTTGTTACTGCATCTTCACCTCAACGATCTTCTTCTAGGTCCTCCAGTCCCCAGGGTCACATCACCTCCAGCGTTCACTGCCCTGCAGGAAGTGAACTGCGGCTAATAGACGCTCCAAAACAGGAGGTAGAGGATCCGGACGGCTGGAGGTGACAGGACCCTTGGGACTGGAGGAGCCAGGAGAAGATTGGGGAGGAGAAGATGCCGTAAGAAGACTTCCTGGAGAGGAATAGCATAAGTATTGATTTTTTTTTCTAATGACAAAACCCCTTTAATATAATGCATATGGTCAATTCATTGAAGCCTACAGAACATACAATAAATGGACCAATGGTTTTCAAAAACATCCCTAGGTTAAACTAATGTAAAGGAAATACTATGGCTTCCCTTGTGATCTGTTGGTTACTGAGTAATTGCTTATAAGGTTAGTGATCTAACGCCAACAGTGATAAAATAATAGATTTAGTAAGCAACTCCTTATGTAAACAAATCATGGCGTTGTATGCGACGTAAGCAGGCCCTTTGTGTCTCAGACATTTATTGATATTAGTTTAATATTTAGCTACACATAGAGTCAGTGTCATTAGGTCTTATTAAATTGCAGCTAATAGCTTGTAACAATAAGTCCAAGTTAACAAAATATAACATTTTTGCTTTAACGTATTTAAATATAAAAGTTAAAGTACAATCAACAGGTTGGAGAACATAAGGCTGCATTCATACTGGTGCAATTTTGGTCAATGAAAAACTGACCATTTTCTATGCAATTTTAATGTCTTCTATAATAATAATAATAATAATAATCTTTATTTGTATAGCGCCAACTTATTCCGCAGCGCTTTCAATGCATTTCTGTGATTTTCACATGCAATTTGTAGGTGTTTTACATCCATTTTTACTAACTTGGACTTCCTGGTTCTTTTTTTCATGTGGTCCCCGTAGTAACATGCATTAAAAATGGATTACACTCACATGGCATATGAGTGAGATCCAGTTTTTTAATGCTCCCATAGAAAATAATCGGGGATTCTTAAAAGTTGCTCAAAAATTGGACATGCAGCGATTTTTCAAGCTTTTACTATTGGTTAAACTGAAACATTTTGTGTGAATTAACCCATTGAAATAAATGGGTTAATTCAAGTCTAAGATGGACAGAACTCCCACACAAATTACACATGTGAATACAGCTTGGGAGTGTGCTCAAAAGCAGCAGAAAATGTGCGGATTTTCTGCTGCAGAAAATCCATACCGAAGTCCAAAATCCAGATCGGCACCAAACACAGATTTTGGTGCTGATCTGCAACTGATTTCACTCATTGAATAGAATAGGTCAAATCTGTTGCAGATCTGCATCAAAATCTGAGTCAAAATGCGCACCAATGGGCTTTGTAATTGGCTACAGCAGTCTGTAAGCAACACATCACACAGCTGCCGCCAAGGGACTTGTGGGAACCCGGAAAGGTGAGTATTAGCTTATTTTTTATTTTCTGTTGGCCAACACACACACACACTTTGCCAAGGAATAAAGGCCCACTGAGACACAACGAGAATCACTCAAAAATCATTTGAAGCCGTCTTTTGAGCGATTCTAGTTCTGTCTAAATACAGGGACAGCGTGCAATTTTCGTGCACGAGTTGCTGAACGCTGAATTCTAGCTTGCTAGAATTGAGCGATCAGCTGTTATCAGCCGGCTGCTTTGATAAGATTCTCTGTGCCTGTGTCCTGCTTGTAAATTTACAGTGGGGACACTAGCAGTCAGCACTGAGAAGAATACATCTGTTTGCTTATGCAAAACAGCTGTATTGTTCTATAGGTGGCTGCGGCTGTGTCCCGCTGTGCCTGCATAGCTCTATAGTAGCTATTTAGCTACTATAAAGTATGCAAATATGATCGCTCAAAACTGTCACTCAAGCTATCATTTGAGTGAGTTTTGAGAGATTTATCTTTAAGTGTAAATGGGGTCTAAGCCACTGCAAGACACCTGAGAATAAAAGTATGGGGCATATTGAAATTCAACATGCCCAACGCTTCTTTCCTTACATTTGGTAAAGTCAGGACACCACCATATACACAGTGGCACATTAAAGATTGTTTTCCTTTTATTTTGCTCATGCATCTTTACATTAAACCAACTTTATAGGTTTTAGTTGACCTACCTTTTGAGACATAAATGAGATGACTTATACAGTAAAACATACACATACTGTATATAGAGACACTCTGAGAAGTTGTTTTGATGATTCTACGGCAGTGTCACCAAGATTAACAGCAGTAACCATGTAAGACTGAACACAAAAAAGTATCACATTTCAACTTCTCATTGTTAATGTAAACAGCAATTAGTTTTAAGAGTTCCCTCTACTAAAACATCAAGATACTGTCCTTGTCTGGCAACAAGCAAAACACAATAGTAAAACAACAATGCTATCTTTATAAGTGCTTGTAAAAATGTCAGGCTGGAGCACGGCTCATGTGACACAACAGCTTAAAATATAAACCCCACCATGCATACTTATCTAATAACCTCAAATGATCTCTTCTCTGTCTCATGCATGAGCGATACAGCAATGATATACAGTAATAAATTCAGCCCTTCAGTTTACCTTTATGCTATTTATACAAAGCCTGTGGATGGGTAAAAAGTCTTTTGACCCCCAGTCGAAACATCTTTTTTTCAAGGAGGGAGGGGTAGATTAGTTGTTTTTGGAATGAAGCGAACTAACAGTAGCTGAAAAAAAAGATACAAGTGAGAAATGACATTTATACAGATACAAGGTATATTAAAATATTACAAGTATTTGCACAACGATAATTTCTTAATAAGTTCTATAGCCTAAATGAATAAAAGTACTGTGTGTGAAGGAGTCCTCCATAGGGTAGATGGCCCAAGGCATTTGCCCCTTTTGCCCTTCCGGTATTAGTGTACCTTGACGCCACCAGGAAGCTAGGGGTTGACAGGGCTTGAATGCAGGAATGCCCCTGTCACACCCCTAGCTCCCCATAGGTTGCTTGTCAAGGTCCTTGCAGCACAGTATATATTGCTGTTTGCCTTGGCAGGACACGTAGGGATTTTTGTAGCTGTTAGGTTTAGGTTATGTTCTCAAAATGCTTGTATGTTGCAGAGTTCATAATCTAAGCCTAACCCTGAAACATCCCTAACCCTCCTGGCAAGGCAAGCATCAATACAGTGTTACGGCCGGGTACAGGGTTCTTCTGTATGTGGGGGGACTCAATGTGCTGTAGCTCCGCTGATCACACTTGGTTCCACTAGCATTTTTCAGCTATTCCATGTGCCCATTGCTGGCTCTCGGCTTTCTCCTTGCCGGCCAAAGTGATAGGAAGGGAGGTGGGCGAACATAGGCCGCACGGAGAGTGAGAACGTGGCCGAGGGGAGCTTATCGTATTCATGCACGGCAGAACAGTGCCAGCCCCGAGAGTGACAGCAGACCCATAACTGAAGGCCACAGTGAGTGCACCACTGCTGGTGGGAGGCCGCCGCCAACACTCACAGCGGGGCCAGCAGCACACCAGTGGTGGGGGCAGGGCGCCGGCGATACTCACAGCTGGGACACCAGCACAGGCGGATGACAGCGGGCCGTGAACTTAATGCACTGTCAGTGCACCAATGCTGAGGGGAGGGCGCCGCCGACACATGGTAGCGGTATAGTGCGATGAGCTGACTCCTCTGCTAGGTGCAAGGACCTGGTGAGAGCCACATAACCAGCTGCCAATTAGTAACAGAGGGCATCACCCCCTGTCAAACTGCAAGTATCTTGTCACCACCCACACTTCTGGTGGTGTCAAGATACACTAATACCTGCCCTTCCTACAATCCAACTCTTTACCTACAACATGTTTTTTTAACCTGGATATATAACACTGAGCAGACATATTACATTTATCAGACTGCAGAGTATGCATGCTGACTAGAGATGAGCGAGCACCCAAATGCCCAGGTCCGCGTTATTCGAGTCGAGCTTTTCGTAAAATTCGAGAGCTCTACTTGAGTAACGAACCCCATTGACTACAATGGGAGACTTGAGCATTTTTGTATGTGGAACGCAGGGTCCCGAGATTTTTTTTTTCTTGGTTCGTGTTTCTCTCTCAATGGAAGACGGCGGCCTGGACTGATGAATCTTCTTCTTTTATGACAACATTCAGATGATGTGGATATGCATCCCTTAGGGCGCCCACCCACTGGCGTTTGCGATTTTCGTGCGTGAAAAACGCAGCATTTTCCGCGGCGTTTTTTGCCGCGTTTTCGCGGCTTTTCCATTAATTTCCATTGACTTTCATGGGTGCATTAGGAGAAAAATAAGGACACATATGCAACTGACAGTTCCTATGTTAAAAAACGCAACGCAACGCAAAAAAAAACGCCAGTGGACAGGAGTACATTCAATTCTAATTGCTCTTGAGAAAAAACGCAAAACGCAAAGAAAAAAAAAATCGCCAGTGGGTGGGCGCCCTTACCTGGGAAAGAGATAACACCACAATGCACTAAGGATAAAAGGCAAGACAGTGAAGTCCGTGTGATGCTCTGGGAACATTTTGTTGTAAACCTTAGTGCTTGACATTCATGTGAATTTTACATTGACACGTACCACCTACCTAAACATTGTTGCAGGCCAAGGGCATTGCTTCATGACAAAAGTGTTCAGCAGGATAATGTGTCCTGTCACACTGCAAAAATTGTTCAGAAATGGTTTGTAACACATGACAAAAAAATGAAAGTGTTGACTTGGCGCCCAGATCTCAGTCCGACTGAGTATCGGTGGTATGTGCTGCAAAAATTTAATCCATGGAGGCTCCACTTCACAATTTACAGGATTTAAAGGATCTGCTGCTAATGTCATGGTGCCAGACACTACAGGACACCTTCAGAGGTCTTGTGGAGCCCATGCCTCGATGGGCCAGAGCTGTTTTGGTGGCACGAGAGACGTACATAATATTAGGCAGGTGATGTTAATGTTATACTTGTAGAGAAAAATTCCAACTCATGCAGAAACTTTGAAAAATCCTATAATCTGACATTAATATTAAAAACATGGTGACCCCCACTTCAAAATGTTAATAGTTATAATTGACCAGTGTATATATTTTGAATAATTATGATAAAAAATGTTTAAACAACTTAGGGCTCATTCACACGGGCGTATTGACACAAGAGAAATAAATCGCAGCAAGCTCTATTACTCCGCTGTCCATTCTCAGGCATGTCAGTGGGGCAGCATTCAATACACAGCTTCACTCTGCACAGAGCAAGGACTTTGAAAAAAAAAAGTCAGGCTGCGTATGTCCATGACGTCAGAATCCCAGGCATGCGCAGTGCCAATCGCAGCCCGTACCCGATCTCTGCCGCAGCGTTGTACGCCAGTATGAATGAGCAGAGCCCTAAGTGTGTCTATCTTGGTTTATTTACCTTTTCTGTAAGAGGTTGCCACGATATACTTGATACTGCTTCTAGTCTACAGTGCTTTCTGTTGACTCATACACCGGGTTGTTCCTGTGACAACATAGCTACTCAAATTACAGCTTTCACATATTTTTGGACTTGTGCCAAGTTTATTAACACTGCTCCAAGGATGAGGGAGGACCTTTAGGTCTCTGAAGCAGTGAGATAAAAGTTAAGAGTCTAAGGCCTCCCCCACACAGATGTTTTTTTACAGTTTTTAGCGCAGCCTTTTCAGTGCTGCGCTAAACGCTGTACAACGCTCCCATTCATTTCCATGCATGTCCTATCTTTGGCCGTTTTCAGCCCTGCATCGCACATTGAAATGAATGGGCAGCGTTAGAAGTGCTGCTGAAAATACGGCGCAACATGGTACCATGTTTTTGGCAGCGCTAGCTGCACTACCAAAAAAACGTTATACTCACCGATGCTGGCGCTGTCTGGGCTCTGGGCACTTGGCAGTGGATCTTTTGCTAGTGACGGGGTTTGAAGACCCCACCTGCAGCAAGAGATTGCTGTGATTGACTAATCCGGCGCCAATTACAGCCAGCGCTGGATGCACCAATCACAGCCATTCAATGAATGAATGGCTTGCGGCTCAGGCAATCAAGCCAATCTCTTGCTGGAGGCGTGGTCTTGAAACCCTGTTACCAGCAAGAGATGCTCTGCAGGCATAGACAAGTGCCTGGAAGCCTGCAGGGACAGTGAACAGCACCTACTAAGTGAGGTTTTTTTTTCAGCTTCCTTGGCTGTGTTATCAGCTGTGCTCAAAACACAGCCAAAAGGCTGGCATAACACATGCCAGCGCTGCTGAAATCGCAATAAATGCAGCATTGAAAAACGCTGCATTTACTAAAAATGCCTGTCTGAGGGAGGTCTAAAAGCTCAGTCACAAGACTGTATCGGTAGAACACCCCAAGTCTCCCTACACTATTTTATTGGTGTTTGTAAATACTGGCTCTGCCGGTAGAGACCGCGTATGGCAGCCAGTTGAATGCGCATGACCGTGGATCTCATGCATGCAGTCATGCGCAGTGTAACTCTGTCTTTTTTTTTAATTCTATTTCATAGCGGGGTTGTGTATGAATCGCCACCAATACACAATGTATTGCATGTGGACAGCGTTTGCATAGGCGGCCCATACAAAAGTATAGGACTGACGCTGTGTGGTACGCTGAGAAATAGAGCATGCTGCCATCTAATTCTTGTGTGTATTGGCATGCAGTCTTTATACGCTAATGTGAGCGAATCAATGAAAGTCCATTTACTTTCACTGACTCCATTCACTGCATGTCATGCGGCTGTAATATGTACCAAAATCATGGTCGTGTGAATCAGCCCTAAGGTCCGAAGGTTCTTACGAGCGAACGATCACAGAGCTCAATCATGCAGCCTGTTTATACAGGCAGATAAATCATTTGTAGTTTCTTTCGGAATTGCGTTTGCAAATCGTTCAAATTCACTGTATCAGTGAATGAACAACTGAACGACTGTTGTTCACATGCAATGATGTGCGAACGAGCGAATGATTCTTTTTATGCCTGCATAAAATTAATAGCAAACAAGAAGCGAATGAATTCTTACTGGTTGTTCAATTATTGGCCGTGTTTATACTAAACAATTATCGGTCAAAATCGCATGATCCAACGATTTTTTTGAATGCTAATCATTCGGTATAAAAGGCCCTAACATACTGTACTGTATATACAAAATATCTATACCTGAAGTGTGAAGACGTGTTCTAAGAGCAACGTGAGAACTTGGGAGCCCTATTCTAGGCGAATGGTGTCAGGATCCAATTTTTTTTTTCTGCTGGGCCAAGAGGTGGTTGGTTCTTAGTAAAGCTGTTACCTTGATAGTTCATACCTGGAAACAGGCTTTTCTTTTAGTTATATAGAACAAGTAATATGTTAGGGTAAATTCTCACTGAATGCTCTATATTAGCACCAGAAGTATCTACAGCAGAATACAGTCAGAAGCAAGTAGATGAGAATTTAGCAAACCTCATCTGCTTACTGTGAAAATTTTCTGCAAAGAAATTGACCTGCAGTAAGAATTTTTTTTCTTTTAGGCCCCCTGCATCAATAGTTGATCGGTGGGGATCCGCCACTCAAGACCATGTTGATTAGCTGATCACCTGGCCCGCTGTCACTGCAGAGGGGTCAGACATTGTCATCAAGGTCAGAGCTAGAAATGTAATAGGTGACTTTAGGCGTACTGATATCAATGGAAGCAAAGCTGCCTGTTACACTTCCAACTACATCTGGCCCCGCTGCACTGCACTGCACTGCACAGATCCCCACCGATCAACTATTGATGATCTATCCTGAGAATAGGTCACCAATAGTAAAAGCTAGAAAACCCTGGATCAGGACTTTGACTTTCAAAACATATCTTTTCAACCATTCTTTAGTTGATTTACTTGTGTGCTTTGAGTCATTGTCTTGAAGCATCACCCAACATGTCTTCAGCTTGAGGTCATGGACTGTGGTCAATATTACAGATGAGCAAGCACCAAAATGCTCGGGTCCTCGTTATTCGAGTCGAGCTTTTTGTAAAATTCGAGAGCTCTATTCGAGTAACGAACCCCATTGACTACAATGGGAGACTCGAGCATTTTGTATGGGACCCGCCGGATGCCAAGCTTTTTTTTTCTCCTGTGTTCGCTCTCTCTCTCCTCCGCCAAGCCAGCTACAAACTACCGTTGACGTGCGCAGCGTCACAGCAGGGAGAGGTCAAATCTGACGCGTCAGCGGTGGGGAGGGGCCAAAACTGGGGCGGGGTCGAACACGGCATGATGCTCGCTCGAGTAGCGAGCACCATCAGGTATGCTAATACTCGAAAGAGCATCAAGCTCGGAAGAGTACGTTCGCTCATCTCTAGTCCTTATATTCTCCTATAAAATGTTTTGATACACCTTAGACTCTATTCAGACCTCCTTATGGCCTCCAGCCAGGGATCCCGTCAGGGTTTCCATTTAAAATCCCCAAAATGGCCAATCTGGACGGGATCAGAATGGAACCTACCTTGGCTATTAACCATTGTGTGGTGCCATGAGGTCTATTTGTCCTGAGCCTTGTTCATTGCAGTCCTGCACTTTGAAACTGGCACCACACAAGGGTTAATGAAAACTGCTGAAATGAATACCACTAGGTCTGAATTTCGGCAGGTTTCTGTTAATTACCAGCATTTTGTGCTGGAAAGAATTTTTGAGTCCACCACACTATTATTTCTGGCACAAAATTCTGTTGGTTTGCAGTGTTCTTTTTCCTCCAAACAAAGCTTTTATGCTAAAAAGTTCCACTTTTTTCATAAGTATTGTAGAATATCCAGGTGGTTTGGGGCAAATTTGAGACGAACAGCACTAGCTTTTCTTTGGATAGGGATGGCTTCCTCTGTGTCCTCTCATGAGTACCATTCTTGTTCAGTGTTTTCTAATAGTAAACATGTGAACAGAAATGTTTGCAGTCTGTAGTCTTCTTTGGGTTTTTTCTGATACCCTTGGGTTCTTTGCTCTTTCAGAATTGCAAATCGTTCAGTTGTTCACATTCACTGTACCTGTGGAGAGTAGCAGCAGTTCGGAACTTTTTAATAATTTATCTAACTGTGAATTGATGTAAACCGAGTTCTTTTGCAATGTAGTATTAGCCTTTTTCCAGCTTAAGGCCCCCTGTCCACGGCCGCAGGGGAGCAGGGGGGTAAGCTGTCAGGTCTCCGTGCTGAACCTATCTGTCAGATAGGCTCACCGCGGAGAATCGCGTCAAATTGCGGCATGCCGCAATTTGAATCCCATGATCAGAGAATTGCTATGATTCTCCGCTCGTGAAGTCTATAGAAGTGTTCACTGCGTTACCCGCGGCCGGATATCGCGCGGATAACACAATTAACTATCACCCATGGACAAGCAGCCTTATGCGTCTCTATACCATGTTTTTTGGACGTTTTTTTGCTCGAAGACATGGTTCACACTAAGACTATATTCACATGACATTTTCAGGTGCAAATCACATCAAACAGCACATAGGCACCCCATCCGTGTGCTGGACACTGCACATTTGTATGTCCTAATCTTGTATGACAATCAGATAAGAATAGGACATGCAGTGATTTTTCACATTTCGACTATCAGGTTGTTAGAAATCACTTGGTGTATGAACCCACTCAAATGAAGGGGGTCTTTTTCTGTGCGAGTTCTGTCCATCTCAGACAGAAGTGACACAGAACAATACCCCGTGTGAATATTGCCTAACCAATATGTCTTGAGACGCATAGATCTGTGAGTAACCAGGCTTTGTGTGCCTTTTATTTAAAGCTGGATTTCCATGCTATGGTAACAGCATGCATTCAAAATCATGCTTTCCTATAGCAGATAATGGCTGTATGATCTTATTGGGATTAACATTGGCTGCTGTGGGTGGATGGGGTTTTGAACACAATGGGTAAAGTACCTGTTAAACCCACACTTCAAGTCTCATCTCCTTAATTGAAACATTTTTTGCCAATAAGCTCTTGGAGAATTCAATAACACAGACGTTCACTTAGGTTTTCTACCTGCACAGTGGATGTTTGTTCAGTGTGTTCAATGAAAGCCATCAACGCTACAGCTGTTTGTGTTATTAGTTTTGTTACATTGCGTTTGTCTTGTAGCTAAATGTACCTTTAGACGGGACGACTGTGCTTTACACAGGAGCAATAGTCATTCAGGTGAATGTTCTTCAATGCTCAGGCTACATGGTGACTTTGGCTGTGACACAGGTCGCATGGGCAAAGACTGCGGCGTAGTGCTGTGACATGGGAAACCCAGTAATCTTGGGAATCTCATGCATGTAAACGTGCTGCTCACAAGTTGCTTCAATCGCAATTAGGCAATCGCAAGAAATCCAGGTTTGGATTTTCCCATATTGTGAGGCCACAGCATTTTGTGAGCTGCAACTATATTCCTATCTCTTAGGTCGTGATATCACTGGGCTATACTTTGATCTTTGTCCACAGAACATGTGTTGTGCCCCAAGTCACTATGTAGCTTTGGCCTAAGGCCTCATTCACATGACTGTATTCGTAAAAGGCTGCAGGTGTCCCATTGCGTTTTATCGGTTTCTGTGATGCCGTCTGTGCTGGCAGAGACCGCATACGGGCAGCGAGTCTACTGTGCATGCCCGCATATCTCATGGACATGGACATGCGCAGTGTGGCTGTCTTTTTTTTTTATTTCCTGCTCTGTTTCAGAGCAGAGTTGTGTATGAATCGCTGCCCGTATACAATGTATTGCGTATGGATAGCATTTGCATATGCACCCACACAGAAGTATAGGGCTCACGCTGCGTGGTACGCAGAGAAATAAAGCATGCTGCCATCTACTTTTCATGTGTATCTACACGCAGTGTTTACACGCTAATGTGAACGGATCATTGAAAGTCCGTCTACTTTCATTGACTCCATTCACCACGTCACGCAGCTGTAATACCTGCCGAAATCATGTGAATGACGGCTGTATTTACGCAGGTATTTAGCTGCAGGAAAAAAAAAAATCGCCCAAAAACCGCGACCATGCTAAGCATTGGATTTCAATGGGTTAATTCAGATGAATAATTGACACGTAAAAAAATTGTGCTAGGAAAAATAGCACATACACGACGGTTTTCAGTCGCTGGTTTTATACGCCGCGTAAAAAGATAGGTCTTGCCTTATCTTTTGCTGAAATATGCAGCAAGCTCCCGTAGACTTCTATGGAAGCTGGGGAAAAAAAGAGGGTGAGGGAGATACCCTGCGTACAGCGCTGGGAAAAGACAGCTGGCCCTAATTAAGCATTAATTGTCATCCCAAGCATTTTCTTCAGATTGCTGCTTGTGATTGCGTCTGTGTATTTTTGGAATCTATGCAGCAGCACCCCGTGTGAATGTCTGGAAATACACAAATAAAGATCGGGACTCAATTTTATCAAATCTTCATTCATGTGATTAAATGGAAGGTAGGGGTGACCGTACAAATGCATACGGTCGTGTGAAGGAGGCCTAAGGCTGTATTTACATGGGCTAAAGTGAGTTGCTGTGCATTGCAAGGTGCAAGACACTGCACATTTTATGTCCCATTCTTGTGAGATAGTCGCATGACAATGGGGTATGCAGTGATTTTTCAATATCGGACCATTGGCCCGAGTCAAAAATCACTCATGTGAATGAATGGGTTCAATTTCCAGTTCTGTCTGTCTCAGGGACAGATCGTTGGCTGTGTGAACAGGGCCCTATAATGGAAAGTGTTCTATGACTGGTTGTTACACGCCGAGTGCAATCCTATAAATGTGCAATATTTGTGTCGAGGACAATGACATCTTGGTTAGTTCAAAATCGTCACAAACCATGTTGAAAGTGGTCACCACCGACCTCCGAGCACTCCTGAACCCAAAAGGACAGTTTTACTGTTCGGCCGGCTTCACGCGGGTGTATGTACAATCACACAGGCCGTATCGCAACTTTTTTGTGCTATGAATGAGGCTTTTTTGCCTGCATGTTGGTATATTTTACTGTGCTTTTTCTCCAAGGGCATGGTTTTTTTTTGTGCACGGGCCACAAACATACCCCGCTTGAAATGCTTTTTTGCCTGCATAGGACTGCTCAGACAGCCGCTCGATTACAGCGCTTTTTAGCACCGCAATATTCGAGTGGTGTCTGTTCTATTTTCCCACCCCATTGACTTCTATGGGAACATTTGGTGTACAAATGCGCAGAAAAATAGAACATTTTTTTATCTTTGGGGGGGGGGGGGGGGGGAGTGCGTACAAACTCCTTGAGATCAATAGGTTTGGCATCCGCCAATATGTCCGTATGAAGCCGGCCTTATAGCCTGGATAAATGAGCCTCTCATGCGCACTGAACGTTGTGGAAGAGGTCTTTGTAGTTTGGGGTTTGCAGCAGACTTTTAGCCCAGCTGTATTGTGTAGACGTTTCACCCTCACAAAAGGAAACCTGTCCCCAAATCTGCACCAAAGTCACAAATGTGACCATGTCCCAAGCTTCCCCTCATCTAGTTGGTGCTGCAGGCCAGCAGTACTACACAGGTCCTGCAGTGGAGCTAGAGGTAGGTTACCCAGCAGCCCCACATGATATACTGTGTATATGATACAGGGCCTGCGGCTGGGACTAGAGGTAGGTCACCCAGCAGCCCCACATGATATACTAGGTGTACAATACAGGGCCTGCGGCTGTAACTAAAGGTAGGTCACCCAGCAGGCCCACATTATATACTAGGTGTATTATACAGGGCCTGCTGCTGGGACTAGAGGTAGGTCACCCAGCAGTCACACATTATATACTAGATGTATGATACAGGCTGCTATAGGGACTAGAGGTAGGTCACCCAGCGGCCCCACATTATATACTAGATGTATGATACAGGGCTGCTGCAGGGACTAGAGGTAGGTCACCCAGCAGCCCCACATTATATACTAGGTGTATGATACAGGGCTGCTGCAGGGACTAGAGGTAGGTCACCCAGCAGCCCCACATTATATACTAGATGTATGATACAGGCTGCTATAGGGACTAGAGGTAGGTCACCCAGCGGCCCCAGAATATAGACTAGGTGTATGATACAGGGCTGCTGCAGGGATTAGAGGTAGGTCACCCAGCAGCCCCACATTATATACTAGGTGTATGATACAGGGCTGCTGCAGGGACTAGAGGTAGGTCACCCAGCAGCCCCACATGATATACTGTGTATATGATACAGGGCCTGCGGCAGGGACTAGAGGTAGGTCACTCAGCAGCCCCACGTTATATACTAGATGTATGATACAGGCTGCTATAGGGACTAGAGGTAGGTCACCCAGCAGTCACACATTATATACTAGGTGTATGATACAGGCTGCTATAGGGACTAGAGGTAGGTCACCCAGCAGCCACACATTATGATATAGGGCTGCTGCAAGGACTAGAGCTAGGTTCCCCAGCGGCTCCAGATCATGGTGCAGGGCCGCGCTAACAGACATGGCCGCCCCTCAGGCTGCGCACACAGAGGCAGAGGTTTGAATCTTCCCGCCGGGTGACGCGTCGCCTGCAGGGGGCGTGCCGGGTGACGCACGAGGCGGCGGGTCGGGTGTCTGGGAGTCTCCGCCCTCAGCAGTCAGTCCGAGTACATGGCGACTGCGGCAAAGAAGAAGCTAGAAGACGCAGGGCAAGAGGAGCAGCTGAGCGGAGCCCCCGCGTCCGGTCCCCGGTGCCTGTCCTCTCTCCATATGACACATACGAGAGCGGTAAGTGTGCCCTGCTGCACCCGCAGCCGCTCCCCCGGCCGGCATCGCGGAGAGCCGGCGGCTCCATTGTGTGAGGAACAACCATGTCTCCGGCAGCTAACAATGGGACCCCGGCGCCCGCGGCTCCCCGCACTCCACCACTGACGGCACTGCTCCTCCGCCGCTCTCCCGGCACCCCCCTCCACACAGCGCCGGCCCGGAGGCATCTGTAGCGGGAGAAGCCCCCAGCGTGGCGGCTGCCCTGTTGTACCCTCCATAGGCAGCGCTGTGGTCGCTGTGCCCCCGGCCTCCCCTCCCGCACAGCACACGGCCCCTATATGGCTATAGGTAGTGAGCCGCTTATGTTACACACGCCGCGGCCGCTCCACGTAGCCACCTTCTCTGTGCGGGGAGCGGACGTAGCGGGCCTGTGCGCGGCGGGACAGCTGGCGTACTGAGCGCTGTGAATAGGAACCTCCGTAAGCTGCGGCGGGTGACGTGTAGCCGGCCCAGCTGGCAGCTGTGGGACTGGAGCCGGCCGCTGCGTGTGCGGCCAATGGGCGCCGGGGGCCGCTCTCCCCACAGCCGGCTGTACTGTATGGCGGCCATACGCCGCACCTCGTGGGCATTAGTCACCCCGCGCCCGGCCGGCGAGGCTCTGGATGTGACTCACAGGCTCCACTCACTGCCAGGGACTACTAGACAACGTGCTCTGCCCGGCGGGTATGTGTGATGTCACCAGTGAGGGGGGACTACTACACCCAGCGTGCCCCCTTAGGTACAGCTGGGGATTCCCTGTAGATTACCAGAGTAGTGCGTCACCGCTGACGTGTGAATGGAGAGGAAGGTGTTGTGTAACGCAGTGATGACGGAGCTCCGGCCGGGGGTGTGCTCGGTGTATGAGCCGGCACTGTGCCCGGCTGTCGGTGTGCGGGGATGTGACACGTCTGCACTGATCGGCGCTGTGTAAGGGGGATGTGTCACCAGTACATGAGCTGCTCTACAATCACATCTGTACCTTTAAATGGATTTAACAACTTTTTTAAACTTTGTATACTTTTTTTTAATCATAAATTCCTGCATCTCCAGCACGGAGCGCAGAGCCTAATAGATTAGCTGAGAACCTCATGATTCTCTGCCGGATGGCAGGAACTGGTGACGCTGCCCCCGGCAGCCTGCTTAGTCCGCCAGCATTCCTATGAGAACCAGTGAAAGCCCAGTGTTTAAATGGCACAATAAGCTGCCTGTCCACGGGCAATGCGGTATCCGGCGGCGGATCTCTGCCGTGGGAGCTGCCGCCCGGAAGCAGGAGCCGGCAGATGGATCCCCGCCGGTCAGCCTATCTGCATGCTGCGATTTGCCGTTCGCGAGTGAAGAATCGCAATGATTCTCCGCTCGTGGACAGGGCGGCTGCGCTCTCCATAGCAACGCTTTCACTGCTTAGCGATTAGTGAGAATTCTGTTTAAACTGACCGATTGTTAGTTTTTCTCATCCCAACGATTCTCTGAAGGACAATCATTCTGTCTCAATGGGGCACTTATACTAGTGTGTCCCTTCCCTGTCTGTGGAGAGAGCTGTCCAGCTGTCGCCCCCTGCTGTCCATTGTGTGAGTGCCCCATGAGACTACTGTAAAGCATATCTCTAAATGCTGTTAAAGGGAACCTGTCAGCAGGTATGAGAACCATAAAGTGGTGGTGCTCATACAGCAGGTTCCCTGGAGTCCGGGAAGGCATTATACCCAACGGCAATCAATGGGAGTGCATGTGTACAGCATGCTGCCAGCAGTCCGGCTGCACGGTCCACGCTGACAGCACTGAATCAGGGAGCTGGGAAAGTACTTCTCCAGCCTCCTGGGAAGCTGCCTATGAGGACCATAATGTGGTGTATCGTGCTCATTCCTGGTGACATGTTCCCTTAGTGTAGGCAAGATGGCAGCGCCCGTAGTCATGTATAAAAAGTTATACAAAATGTAATGTGGTTCTCAATCTGGTTTTCATTCATTAAAAAAAAAAAAAAAAAGGTTTTCATGATATAGTCTCCTTTTAAAGGGGTTTTCTGTAGAAATACTATTGATAGGCTATCCTCAGGATGGATCATCAATAGTTGATCAGCCAGAGTCCGTTGCTCAGGACCCCAGCTGATTGGGCTGTGGGATCCACTACACACTGGGATACATAGTGGAAGCTGCTGCTCCCAGCCCTGAACAGCCAGATCACAGGCACCAGCTCTATGGTCATGGCAGCCTGGAGCCTAGTGACGGTCCCGTGGCTGCCCTGTATTCCTGACTTATTAAGCTGTGTCTGTGGAAGGGCTTAATAGAATGACTGAAGTAGTGCAGTTTATCCTATTTTGTCCGCTCCTGTATTAGAGCAACTCGGAGGAATTGGAATGTGGGGGTGTCAAAAGTGCAAGAGTAACATGACAAAAATAAAACCAACCTAAACCTTATATTGATGTAATCATGACGACCTGTTGAATAACGTTAACATAATAGGCATGCCACATGGTCAACACGGTAAAAATAAATCCCAAAAAAACAAATTAGGTTTTTGGGGTTTTTTTTGCTCAGACTGCACTATTCTTGTAAGCCTGTTGAGAATCGTGTTCTTGCTCCCTTGCCGTTCAGTGCTTCACATTTCTATGTGGGTCAGGAAGAGTATCCTTTCTCCGTGAGGAGACTAAGGTTGCCTGTCCACAGGCGTTTTTGAATTGTATTTCCCGCGGCAATAATCTGGCCGTGGGGAACACAATGCACGCTTTCCATAGCGTTGCTATGGAAAGCGCGCCCATCCCCCTCCTCTGACCACGAGGGGAGAATCATAGCGATTCTCCGTTCACGGCCGGCAATTCGTGATTCTCCACGGTCAGCCTATATGTCAGATAGGCTGACCATGGAGATCCGGCGGCGGAGATTCGCCACGGAATTTTGCAACGCCCGTGGACAGGAGCCCTTATAAGGCCGTTCATATAGAGAAGATGGAACAATACCTCAGCAGCACCACCTATTGGAAAACAACATTCCTACAAGTCAATGTTGAACTTAATTCCCAGTCATGCATGTGAAACCCATGCTTTCAAATAGGTTCCTTCACATTTTTGAGGTTTTCTATATGTTGCGAGGGGGGGAAAAAAATTGCGGCATGCTCAATATTTGAGCTATTTTTATTTTTTTTTGTAGCCCATGTTTCCTTATGGAGCCTCCTTGATCACATTTCACAAACTAGTGATTTTCATGCGATACATTTATCTACTACTAAAATAGGCCCCTGCTGCATTCCCAGGAGTACTTACCTAGCAGGCTCGGACCGGCTCTTCCTGCTGCTGTGCGTCCTGCAGTCTTCGTTCGCCTACAAAAGATCACTTCGTGGTGGCTAGATTAAAAAATCCAGGAAGCATGGCTTTGATCGGTTCATTCAGCTCTGCATTGATTGGTTCTTCAAACTCTGTTCAGCCAGTCACGTTGTGGAGGTGGGATTAATGAATTGGCTGAGCCACGGCATTGATTGGCCAATTCATAAATCCAGCCTCCACAACGTGATTGGCTGAACAGAGTTTGAAGAACCAGTCACGTTATGGAGGCGGGATTTATGAATTGGCCAATCAATGCCGTGGCTCAGCCAATTCATTAATCCTGCCTCCACAACGTGATTGGCTGAACAGAGTTTGAAGAACCAGTCACGTTATGGAGGCGGGATTTATGAATTGGCCAATCAATGCCGTGGCTCAGCCAATTCATTAATCCTGCCTCCACAACGTGATTGGCTGAACAGAGTTTGAAGAACCAGTCACGTTATGGAGGCGGGATTTATGAATTGGCCAATCAATGCCGTGGCTCAGCCAATTCATTAATCCTGCCTCCACAACGTGATTGGCTGAGCAGAGTTTCAAGACCTAATCAGTTCTCGCATTGGTTCATCGAGCACTGCATTGATTGGCTGAGTAGCGCTGGATGAACCCATCAGATCTATCGCTTCCTGGAGGTAGGATTTTTGAATTCAGCAACCTTCAGGAAGTGATCATCTTTGGGCAAATGTGGACTGCAGGACGCCCAGTGGAGCTCCGGAGAGCACCAGGAGGACCCAGCCCGCAACTGCTAGGTAAGTATTGCCTCTTTTTTTTTTTCCAGTGGATGCAACTAGGGGTTATTTTAGGGGTAGAGCTTAACCTTCTCGCAATAAAATTGCGCTACAATAGTACACTGCATTACTTGTGTAGTGCATTCAACTAAGCTTATGGCAGTGGCCCAAATAGGAGGAGTTACATGGAGGCTTTTGTCAGGCTCCCATTGGTACTCTGCAATCATATTAAGGGGTTCCAGAAGGAGCCCTATCCCCATCTGCCTACATGCTTCAGTTGCAATCGATTGTGGCATGTAAGGATCTGAGGTTTCTCCGCTACTTGCTGTTAGAGCAGGAGCCTGGCTGTCAGTCAACCTAGCCATTGCCTTATAAAGATGTATGTGCAGGTTCAAAACCCTTTAGTGAGGTCAGTAAAAAGGCGTATTGCGGTGTATGTATATATACAATATCCCCCAATGTGTTTGTTAATTAGAAAACCCCTTTAAGGACACTGATTTATGTGCCTATTATATGTACATTAGACATTCATTCCAAATCTACAATAGAAAAGTGACGTTTCCAGGAATTTTACAAATTTTAATGTGACTATTAGGGGTTAAAGAGATTGTGTCAAGTAGGTAACCCCTATTCATATGCTCCATTACAGCACATGACCCTCAGTGGGGTCCCTTGCTCGTGAGCGCCCTCTATCACCTGGAGTGGAGAATGGCTGTCCTGTAATACAATTTCCTGCATCTTTCCTCTAGCAAAACTGACTGTTTGCCAGGAGCGAAACCAAGATCAGCTGTTGGTAGCGGGCCCTGCGTCCTGAAAGGGGTTGTGTGTGAGGGTCCGGTCCCTTTAATAGCACTGAGGTCAATAGGAGCTGTATAAATATGTATGAATAAGGATCTTTGTCTGAAACGGTTTGCGGCTAAACTCACAAGTCTTAGGCAAACAGCCTAATTTATTCTGATGCCAAATTGGCATATAAAGCATTTAAAGGGGTTGTAAAGTATTGATGGCCAATATTAACGTAAAGCAAACAACTGATTTGTCAGTTAATTGTTTCCACTGAACGATTGTTAATTTTTTTGCCCTCTTTTACGTTCCATGCAGACGGGTCTTTACTTCTGATGTGTTCCAGGGTAGTCGGTCACTGACCTTTATACTAATCTCCGCTTTCTCTCTCCTTTCAGGGTTTGTGAGAATAAGATGGATGGCAGCTTCGATTGTGATTGTGGTGAGCTGGAGCCACCTGATCATTAACAGACAAACTCCTGTTTAATCTAAAGTCTGCCACGTTGTCCTCTTCGGATGCACTGTCTAGAATATCTACAGAACCATTTCTAGTGCTTCCCAGCACCCTAGAATGACGCTGCTCAGGACCAGTTCAACACTGAATGTATCTGCACTGTGAGGAGGATGTTCATAGAAGCCGATCTCTTGCATATTTATTCACCTTTTTGTTTTACGTTCACCTGTTTTGCACAGTAGAAGCGTGTGCATAGTATGTCATTTCATTCCGTTTCCACTTTCAGCGAGTGTTTTTGGTGGATGTTTGCTGGAATGCTGCATCTTCTGTGAACTATGAATACTGTCATTTTTAAAGAGTCAAAACTGAGCTTTAGCGTTACTGCTTGCGGTATACACCAGGCCTGGCAGGCTGATGTGTTCTGAAAACTTGGAACAGATCATTCTAAAGAAGAGTATTTTGTAAGGTGTATGAAATCTTTTCTTTAGAAGCTTTGCAGCGGTTGATCGTCTAATAATTTAGGAAAAGTTCTGGAAGGAGGAGGCTACGTAAGCCAAAATGGCTGAGAAGTTTGAAAGTCTCATGAACATTCATGGCTTTGATTTGGGCTCTCGTTATATGGACTTAAAACCGCTTGGCTACGGTGGTAACGGCTTAGTTTTTTCTGCTGTTGACAATGACTGTGATAAGCGAGTGGCTGTGAAGAAAATCGTCTTGACGGATCCTCAGAGTGTCAAACATGCTCTCCGGGAGATCAAAATCATCCGGAGGCTTGATCACGAAAACATTGTTAAAGTATATGAAATTCTCGGCCCCAACGGAGAGCACCTAACGGATGATGTGAGCTCCCTCACCGAGCTGAACTCTGTTTACATTGTTCAGGAGTACATGGAGACCGACCTAGCCAAACTCCTGGAACAAGGCCCTCTACGTGAAGAGCATGCCCGCCTGTTCATGTACCAGCTGTTACGTGGGCTGAAGTATATCCACTCCGCTAATGTGCTGCACAGAGATCTCAAGCCAGCAAACCTATTCATCAACACCGAAGATCTGGTCGTGAGGATTGGAGACTTTGGTCTTGCTCGAATTATGGATCCCCATTACTCTCATAAGGTGAGTAACCTGTAAACCATGAGCTGTCGTGAAGGCACTAACTAGTTCACAGTAGCACCGTTACACATGACTAGCTAAGAATATACCGTTTTGAGCCTAAATTAAGCTGTGTTCTAGTATAGCAGTATTACTTTCTAAGTATTTATGCAAGATAGTATTTTTGCTCTAAAGTCTCATTGGAATAAGTCCTGTTAGGCCGTTATGGAGAGTCATTCACGTAGAGGCAAATAGTGTATCAATGTCTCAAACAAAAGGTTATTTGGTTATTTCTGTGCTGTGTATGCATGTTACATGGATTCAAAATGCAAATAAGGCAGATTGAACAGTACCTCTGCAGCGCCACCTATTGGATGGCAGCATTCTTTCAAATCGATTTCTGGCTTGGTTTCTTATTCTCAATCATTGTTTTACCTACTTGTTAAAAAGTCGCTCATTGATTTGCAGGAATGCTGCCATCCAATAGATGGCGCTGCAGAGGTATTGTTTCATCTTCTTTATTTGCATAAATTACCAGAGGAGTGTATGGCCGTATACGTTTCCTCATTCACCACTCGGGTGTCTTCTCACACCCCTTCTGGGTGCTCTCCTTGGGGAGAGACTATGCCATACCCTGACCCACTCACCCTGTAAGGGTCTCTACACACTTTTTGGGTGCTCTCCTTAAGGAGAGACGACACCCCTCTTGATGATGTGATGATGTATGTGGCCTTTTGAATCCATCAGTCAAGTCATAAATGGGGCTATTCTTGTGTTGTAGAAAACCCCATCATCTAATCTGGTGTGATTTTCGTTGTAGTTACTGGGGTATAAACCAAGGGGTGAATTACATTGATTATATGGGTACGGTCACGCCTAGCAGTTGCCTCAGCAGCGTGGCTGACTGCTAATGATTTGTAACAGAACCTGCATCGCTGCCGCAACCCAGCCATACGGCGATCGCTACATGGCACCATACCCTCAAAGGTTGGGATGTATTTGGAAGCAAGTGAAATCAGCTCTTGAAGTTCACATGTTAAAAACAGGAAAAATGGGTACACAAAGATCTGAGTGACTTTTAGAAGGACCAGTTCTGATGACTGGCTCAAAGCATGTCCACAGGACACCTTCAGAGCGCTTGTGGTGCTCATGCCTCGACCGATCAGAATTGTTTTGGTGACACACAGGAGACCTGTGTAATCGGGAAGGTGATTTTAATGTTATGACTTCTGTGTATACTCACTACCCGGGAACCATTAAAAATACACAATTTTTCTTTAACATCTCTGCTGGAATCTGAATGCTTAAAGGGGTTGTCAGTTTGTAAACTATCAATGGCCCATCTGTTGCCCAGGACCCTCGCTGTTCAGCTTTTTGCCGGGCTGCTGTTCTTGCACTGAGCTGGTTTCTATGGAAGTAGATGTCTCCATTCCTACTACAGTGGCCAGGCTTGGTATTGCATACCAAGATTCCATTGCAATAAATGGGAACTCTGCCTGCAATACCAAGCTGGGCCACTGCAGTGACAATATTGCTGTCTACTTCCTGCAGAAATTCGCTCAGTGTACAAGCGTTCTAGCCCAGAGAACAGCTGATCAGTGGGCGTTCTCAGCAACATACACCCGACTATATACTATTGATGACTTGTCCTAAGCTAGACCAATAACCTACTGATGCTTCATGATGTACAGTTACATCATGGGGAATCGGGGGGTCAATCCCGCACCATACATCATACTGCAGAAGCGATCAAACTATCGCAAGTTAATGTCCCTTATGGGGATGGGAGAAAAAGAATGTGAAAATCTGTTTAAGTTTTATTGATTATGAAAAATAAAAGGTAATGGGTTTAACACCCGCCCTTGCCATATTTATAATAGAAAAAAAAAATAGTATCGCTGCGTCCCTAAAAGTCTATCAAAGTAACGCACTATTTACCCCACGCTGTGAACTGTGATTAAAAAAAAAAACCCCGCCTGAATTACGTTTTGTTTTTTATTAAAAAAAAAAAAAACAATCATATGTACTACAAAATGGTACCAATAGAAACTGCAGGATGTCCCACACAAAAAGACCCCTTGAACAACTGTCGGCGGAAAAATGAAAGTTATGGTGGCAGAAAATGTTGTTTCTTACCAAATGTATTTTGCTTTAAAAGTAGTACAGCAATAAAACTAGATAAAGCTGGAATCGCAATAATTGTACTGTCCCACAGAATAAAGTTACCATGTAATTTAGTTGAATTCACCCCCCCCCCCCCCTTCACCACAACCACCACCACCCGTTTCACTTCACTTAGAATTACTCAGTACATTACATAGTACTTTTGAAAAATACAACCCGTCCTGCAAAATACAAGCCCTCAGACAGCTACTGTTATGGATAAATGAGTAATCGGTTTTTTTTAAACGTTGGGAGGGGTTAATAGTTTCCAAGTGGGCATCCCTTGTAAATCACCGGCTCGGAGTGTAAAGCTGTAGTGTGGGACTGTGATGACTGGTTCTGATTGTCCCCTGCAGTGTTTTGCTGACCTGGGGTAGAGCCAAAGACAAGTGAGGCCCCTACATATACACACAAGTGCCACTATTCCAATCATGTCACACGTGGACGGCTCATTAGGGGATTTAATTTCAGACAAATCCTCCACCCGGCAGCTTGCAGACATCTGGACAGTTGTGCCACTTGAGGTGGTCATGTGTGCTAGAGAATGGCATCTTGACATCATGGTGCAGCCCTACTGTAATATGGAGTTTTGTTTTTTTTTTTTTTCCTTATTGCTCCAATTTCTGGAAAGATTGTGACAAAGGAGGGACAACTGGCTTGTCTGATTTAGGTTTCCTTTGAAGCCTGCAACCCTTAAAAATTGCCCCCTAGTGCCTAAAACCACATGCCAGGGCTAACTTTGATAAGCTTGCATTATCTGAGTTATGAGTTGTCTGTGCTTGCACACAACTTTCATGTTTTCATTTAATTAGCTTCACAAGAAGCAGCTGAACCTTGTGAGATGTTTTCTGAGCGCGGTGTACATCCTGTTATGCACCATAATTACTGCATCGTCTCAGTGGGGACTTGTGCTGCAATGCACTGCTTGGGGACGTGGCTAGTGCTGGTTGTTCTGGCAGAAGAGCACCTACATCTCCTATTGAATTACATGCCAGTATTCCTGTTAATGAATAGACTTTACATCACCTAAGTCTTCGAAAATTAGGTTCACATTAGAAAAAAAAAATAAGATCAATAAAGGGGTATTCCAGTGATGTAAAGGTATCTCTTATCTGCAGGATAGGGGATAGTTAACTGACCGGTGGGACAATCGCTGATCGCAGGGGCTGGGGCACTTCAGTGAGGGACATGTGCCCACGCCGCCCAATACTGGCTGTGCCTGGCACTGCAATTTACCGCATCAAAGTCCTGTTCAAGTTAATGGCACTCAGTGGCAACATCGGGCACAGCTGTGATTGGTAATGAAGGGGTTGCCCCGCTCACTAGAGTGCTGTGGTTCCTTCAGTCAGCTATTCAGTCGGGATTCTGGGAGTCGGGCCACCAGCAATATAATGAGGGAGTAATCTAAGGCCACTAATATATAAAGTGCAGAAAATCCCTTTAAGGTGTACCTGGAGTATCAGAGAACTTGTGACAGGTCATACATTTTAATTGGTGGGTGTTTTAGTAGCTGAATTGTATCAATCCCTGAAACAAAGTGGCAGAAGTGCTGAGCTGCCAGAAGTTCTGCGGAACTACAAGGACACTTTATTAGGGCTCTCATACACCATGTGGATCTCGGCCACAAATGCATGTAGATCAAAACTTTTTTTCTAAGTGGGCAAAACAGCTTGTTAATGAAG
This sequence comes from Eleutherodactylus coqui, assembly GCF_035609145.1. Classification (NCBI taxonomy): domain Eukaryota; kingdom Metazoa; phylum Chordata; class Amphibia; order Anura; family Eleutherodactylidae; genus Eleutherodactylus; species Eleutherodactylus coqui. Next base: position 229,982,531 of record NC_089838.1, on the reverse strand, counting down.
AGGTCTTCAGCTATGCAGATGTTCCAATATCCCTAATGTAGTTGATTGCTCTGCTGCTACTTTGTTACTAAATGTTCTTCACTATTTTGAAGCTTGTTGAGTGTGTAAGGCTGCCTGTCCACGGGCATTGCGATATCCCGTGGCAGAGATCCGCGGCCCGGGAGCAGGAGTCAGCTGAGGGATCTCCACGGTGAGCATGCTGCGATTTGCCGGGCCAGATTATCGCCGCGGGGAATGCAATGCAAAAACACCCGTGGACAGGCAGCCCAATGTGGGCACACAATTGTAGTGTCAGGTTAGCAGTAGTGTGTTACCAGAAGCTCTTGCAATGTAGGAGAAACCATAATTTCTTTGTAAGCCTCACACTAACATTTCTAGCAGCTGTGTTGTCGTTAAGATTGGTTTTCAGATAGTGAAGTACAGTCTTTTTGATAAACGTAATTGATTTTTTTTTTCTCTTCTATCCAGGGACATCTTTCTGAAGGTCTTGTCACAAAATGGTACAGATCTCCTCGCCTTTTACTTTCACCCAATAATTACACTAAAGCTATTGACATGTGGGCAGCTGGATGCATTTTTGCTGAGATGCTGACTGGAAAGACCCTGTTTGCAGGTTGGTACATTTTTATTTTAATGTCTTTAAACTAAAGCAATGAGTAGATCATTTTGTATTGAAGTACTTGTATAGGAATGACAGAACAAGGCTGATATTTGCACAGCCTGTCCTAGAAAATATTTTGTGTGTAAAGAAAAGAAAAAAGTTTGTGTATCCAGATGATCATTGGAGAAAGAACAAGAGACGTCAACTGTGTGAAGTCACTTCTGTCCTCTTCCTGGGGGGACTAGCTTAGTGCTGGCTTTATTAAAGCTCAAAGTAGAACAAAGAAAGGTATAGTGTACAATCACAGGGAACAATCATCGCTGGAACGACCTGTTGGGCATTTGCGCCTGATAGGTCATTCCATGTAAAAGGGCCCTTACCCTTCAGCTAACAGGAACAAACCATGTGATGTTAGGCTCTGTGCCTGCAGCCCTGCCCCCGTCTAGAGATGCATGCATCTGTCCTAATTGTACTCTAGAGCCCCACTTACGCAAAGATCGCTCAAAAGACAGTTTGAGTGATAGTTTTAAGGGTTCATTTTGCACAGCTATTAGTGGGCTCTAATGCCTATTAGTAGCTTATTAGCTTTATTTGCATTTAAATGGAGCTCCCTTCGCTGTATGCAGATAACAGCAGGGATTCATGAAAGATGACCTTTTGTTTTTATATCAGCATTTTGCCTACAAAAAGGTTACATACGATAACTATTTGTCTTTCTGGTTCTCTAAGGGGCTGTTCACACTTAGTTTTGTTTTAGTGTTTTGTTTTGTGTGAGGGGTATATTTAGCATGTACAGCGGGAAAGATCCTGACACATGTGCTAACCTGTCCATATGACTCCATTAGTCAGATTAAAAGCTAAGAGTGGCCTTTTGGCTTCTTTCTTTTTTTGTCCGTATACGTCATTAGTAATAACTATGCAATTCCATCCTGAGGAGTTCCACTAAATAAACATATCAGTCTATGGGTGACAGAAGCCACTATATTGTATCATCACAGGTCTCAGCTTGACGGATATGTCATAAACTTTTCAATGGCTTATTGTCACGGATCCGTTAAACGCATGCCTTAATAGCCTATGGGTGGTGGATCTGTTAAAACGACCCTTTGGTTTTGAGACAAAATTCTATCCCAGGTCTGGAGGGGGTATATTACCTGCAGCAGTAGTTCTTTGCCATCTTCCAGTATGGCCAACACAATCTTCAGACTACATAATCCCCATGGACTGGTGCATTGGTAGTGTTGGACTACTAATGCACTATATCTGCGCTCTGACTGGCCAGAGCTGCTCACATGATCAGCACTGGCTAATCAGAGAGCAGTGCAGTGTGCATTAATAGTTAGAAAACTGCTGCAGCTATCTTGGACAATCCAAAAACGGGGTCCGAAACCGGCAGATCAAAGGGGTGACAGAAGAACTGTATGTGTAATATACTTTTCTGTCCCAGGACATAATTTTATCCCCAAACCAGAGGGTTGCTCTTAAACTGTTATGAGGCTCAAAGATGAGGAAATTTGGAGTCTGGAGAGCTGTTTTTATATTTATTTTGCCAGGTTCTCCGAGAAATCGGTGCACACAGTGTGACTTTCCCAAAAGCTATTTGCACACACTCCCACAGAGATCTCTGAGAGGCGTGTGCACATGGCTTTCTGTGTCCCACTGTGCATGCTGATTTCTTCAGGTCACAGCACTAGAGCAGGGGATCTGGGGAGTATTAAAAGCAACTCTCCGTTCCCTAAGCTTTGAGCCCCATAACAGTTTACAGGGCTGTGAAGTTCTGACAGGTTCCCCTTAAACAGATGCCTAACACTGGCATTCATTAACTATAGACTATACTGTCATGAAAAAGCTCACATTGTTAATCACATCACATATTAGTTTATGGGTGATGAATATAACTGTTAGGCTGGGCTCACACAAGCGTATCTTGCAGCATTCGGGCTGTGAGATATATGCATGCCGACAGTACACAGTGACATTGTGTACAGGCTGCGGGCCGCCCATCCGCATGTACTATCTTAGGCCCAATGCCCACGGACAGATTTTCGCTATGGAATTCGCGGATGCCTGCCGCGAATTCCGCAGCAATGTCTGTCCATAGACATTCTATTTTAAAAGATTCTTCCTGGCTCACGAGCGGAAATCAACAGTTTATTTTTATTTTTTTTCTTCACTCGTGGAGGGAATTGCAGCATGCTTTATTTGGAGCGGAAAATCACACGGTCGGCTTCCATTGTAGTCAATGGAAGCCGTCCGTCCCGGGGCACTTCCGCAGTGAACACTGCAGAAGTATCGTGGGAATCCGCGTCATGCCCTGCACTGCGAATGTGCGCCAGCCAGACTATGTGTCTCTGCCGGGGCACCGGGTCTGGTTCCCCTGCGAGATTTCGCAGTCAGAATCTGACCCAGCCGTGGGCATGAGGCCTTAGCATGTATACTCGCGTAATATGTTCATAGATAGAACATGCTGCGATTTTTCTTGCGGACATATTATATACAATTCGTGTGAGCGCAACATGGCCACTTATGCGATATTGGTACAGTTGCCATACGCTCATGTGAGACAGCCTCTGTGTAATGTATACAGCCGGGGGACTTTTACTGGCATTTAAGCGAAGCATAAGCCAATAATGAGATGCGAATAACCTCTTATGGTTTCAGCAGCTCGTAACCTCATTCCATAATGCCACATTTCCTTTTGCTTTTATAGGAGCTCATGAACTTGAGCAAATGCAGCTGATCTTAGAATCCATACCTGTTGTACATGAAGAGGATAGACAGGAACTTCTCAATGTCATCCCAGTCTATATAAAAAAAGATATGACCGTGCCACATACTCCTCTGACACAGCTGCTCCCGGGCATTAGCCCTGAAGGTGAGCGCCTCAAATGCCTAATAGTCATTGTTTTTAACACGTAAATGGTTTGGCGTCGGATGAAGGGCAATATTAATATTTTCCTTTTTCAATCATAACAGCACTAGATTTCCTGGAGCAAATTCTGACCTTTAGTCCTATGGATAGACTAACAGCAGAAGACGCTTTGTCTCACCCGTATATGAGCATCTATTCATTTCCACTGGATGAGCCAATTTCCAGCCATCCTTTTCATATCGAAGATGAGGTGGATGATATTTTACTGATGGATGACAACCACGGCCATGTTCATAACTGCGAAAGGTAATTAAAAAAAAATTATAAGCGGAATATCGTGCCTATGCTTTTGACTTCATGTGCTTTTGATGCACATTAAATATTGTCACATCAAGGAAGAGCAAAGAAAACTTAGCTTCTGTTTGTTTAATTCCAGGTATCATGATAGTGAGTATTCAGACCATGATTGGCCTATACACAATAATTTTGAAGTCGATGAAGTCCAACGTGATCCAAGAGCTCTCTCCGATGGAAGTGATGAAGAAGAGGTGCAGGTTGACCCTCGCAAATATATGGATGGAGATCGAGAAAAGTATTTGGAAGATCCAGCTTTTGACCCATACTTTAATGCTGAGCCTTCCTGGGAACATTCAGATCATCATGAGAACAAATATTGTGATTTGGAATGTAGTCATACTTGTAACTTCAAAATGAGGTCCTCGTCGTATCTAGATAATCTAGTTTGGAGGGAGACTGAGGTGAATCATTATTATGAGCCAAAACTTATTATAGATCTGTCTAACTGGAAGGAGCAAAGTAAGGAGAGGACTGATAAGAAAGGCAAATCAAAATGTGAAAGAAATGGTCTGGTGAAAGCTCAGATAGCTCTTAAGGAAGCTTCCCAGCAGCTAGTTGAGAAAGAAAGGGAGAAACGTAAAGAATTCGACTTCGATTCATTTATAGCAGGTACCATTGAGCTAAGTTTGCAGCATGATGCTTCCAGTGTTGACAAACTGAATGACTTGAATAGCTCTGTCACACAACTTGAATACAAATCCTTAATATCAAAGTCTGTAAGCCTAGAAAAACAGGAGAAAGGAATGGTCAATTTGGCACAGTTGGGTGCCCTAAACCAAAATTCTTGGGACAGTCCAATCCTAAGCGGTGAAGACTGCTTCCTTATAGACCGGTTTTGTTGTGAAGTGAGAAAAGATGATCATGTCGAAAAGGAAAATACCTACACCGGTTACTTAGATAATTTATTTGGTAGGAAAGAAGAGGCAGAAGTGTTAGATCCCGAGCCAATAGAAGATGACAAGGTTGGGAGTAAAGAAAATGACGAGGGCATCTTGAGTTTTAGCGGAGACATCATTCTTAATAAACAGTTGGATTGTATCGGTATTCCCCAATTTCAGAATCCTCTCGGCTCTCCCCTTAAATCAATACAAGCCACGTTGATGACGCCTTCTGTCATGAAATCATCCCCACAGATTCCCCGCAAAACTTACAGCAGCATTCTGAAACATCTAAACTAAAACACTCAAACGTTTCTTTACATATCCTTTTATCAATTGTCCCATGAGGTTTTTTTTAATTTTCTTTCTGCATAACTCTTTTCTTACTTGAATTGTATTTTTAGTACGTATTTAACATTTAGTTTTGTTTACCATTGTTTTTACGATCTAGAATTTACTTTCTATATTTTAAACTGGCATGGCATTTGCACACGAGGAAAAACAAAATAATGCAACATAGGTGGAGACAGGAAAAATGCACTAAAACGAAGTCTAAATCAATTGCTATCTTTCTCAGAATAAAATTGCCTTGATGTAACAGTGAGACGTCAACACATTTTCACGGAAATGTCAGTTTCCGATTTTTATTTTTCAGTTCATTGTGTTTTTTAGAATTTTTTTTTTTTTTTTCATATCCATTTCTTGAAACACATGATACCAGCAGCAACTGAAGAATGCAGATTTTGGTATGCATGTGTTATCTACCTCAAGGTAACAGTAGGCGGTCACTCGGCCGCCGCAGTGCTATCCATCATGCACCTCTGTTAAGCCAGCATTATCGTAGTAGCTATTCCTAAATGAGAAGTTGCAGAGATATTTATACATGTTCTGGATGACATCCTATGTAGTGAAGTTTAATATGCAGTATTTTATTTATTATCAGTTCTTTGAAGATGGATATCTTTGGGCGGTTTAGAAGCACGCTTGGCAACTTCCATCTCTCTGGTTGTCGAACAACTCAGTATGGCCAGCAGTTTGCCGCTGTACTTGGATGTCGGCAGCTAGAAAGCCTTAGGTTGTCAAAGTCTCGAATTGACTTTATTTACGGTTTACATTGTTGTATATTTAACCTGCATATTAATAAGGTTTTCTTCACTTCTTATTTTCATCTGTTTTCATTTCAAGGAAAGTTCTCACTGTGTGTAGGAGTTTGTATTTTCAAAGTGCTTGACGGATCTCTACAAAAAAAAAAACCATAGGAATTGCTTAAATATTAAATACTCCTAGAAATGTATTTTCATTTTTTTATTGTAATGCTAAGAATGGCGTGCATGGAGTTTATTATGGTACAACATTACTGTAAGTTAAGATTTTGTCTGTAAAAGATTTTTTTTTCTCTTGACTTTTATTGTATGTTTTTACTGAAATTCCTTTTTATTTTATTTTTTTTCAAACCTGCATGAGAAGAATAGCATGTAGTATCTAAATTCCCTGGAAACTTGTTTTGCCTCTGAATTTTGCATACTATTTGTGTACTATTGGGTCCCCTATTTAAGACAAATAAACATGGCCAGCAACAAAGAGGGTTTATGTATTTTTTTGTGAAAAGCGGCGTACTTTTAGTGTTTTCGATAACTGTTCATTTCTGGGTGGAAAAAGTTTGGTGAATCCTTTCCCAACTTTGTTTAGAAATGTGGTTAAAAAGCAAGGGAAATGGACTAGAAAGAGGGATAATGATATCAAGGTGTGAAATTGTGTGGCATTGCTGATACATCAAGATCACTTGGTCTAAAATAAGCATCCATGTTTTGGCAGACTTCTACTGTTTATGACCTATTCTTAGCATAGGTCATCAGTTGATCGGTGGAGGCACGCCACTCTGGATACCCACTGATTGCCATGCGTGCAAACTGTGCTGGAAGCATTTAGTGCTGTCAAGATTGCAGTGACCCAGTTTGCTACTGCAGTCACAACTCCCATAGCATTGAGAGGGAGCTGTGCCTGCAGTGCTCAACTAGGCTGCTGCAATGCAGACAGTGCTACCTGCTTCCAGCGATCAGCGGAGCCCCTGATTCTGAGAGTAGGTCTTAAGTAGTAAAAGCCCTTTTAATTAAGATGTCACATGACATTATTATACAGTAGTTCAAGTGGCGTTCTTTAGACAGGAGAGAACACATTTCTAACTGCAAACTGTTGTGAGCTATATAGGTAGCTTTCACTCATGATAGAAAGTACTCCCAAAATGTTTCCATAGAGCGTGTTACCTTGTAGGACCCTTTTTCACATGTGTTTTAGATCTGTTCTCATTTGCTTTAGCCCTCAGCTATCAATTTACTTTTTTTCTTGTGGTGGATGAATGGTGTTCATACAAGTAAAATAAGCAAGCCTTTACAGCTGAGCCTAACTTGAGGTTTATCCTGTAGTACCTAAGTGCATTCTATGAAGACATAAGAGATCTTTAAAGGGATTGTCTCCGAATCCCTAAGAGAGGTAATGAAAGTTTGATTAGTGGGGGTCTTGCCACTGGAAAACAGATTTAGGGTGCTATTTTTATAGCTTCAGATGGTAGCTTATTAAAGTAGTCTTTTTGTACTACTTGATCTATTGTGAAGACACTAATTGAATGGCTAGTGAATCTTCACTTGTGCATTGATACTATATGTTGGGGATTAACAAAACACTTAACCTGTTGAATGTTCATATGGTATTGCATTGCTCTTGATGGCATTTTTAGAGTAGGTTTGTCTGGGAGCATAATGCATTGGCTTTCCATTCTTAAGGAGCTTTTTTCTGCCCAACACCCCTATACATACTCGTGTTCTGAATGTAGAGGGGAGAGAAGACCCTTCTAGCAGAAGTTTATCTTCCCAAGAAGTTGAGATTCAGCTTTCCATTCCTTATCTATTCCCTGATCTATGCAATTGGGGGAGAGTTGGGAGCATTCTGTACACATTGGATGATTGCCTACTCATGCCAATATCCATCCATCCATCCAGACCAATATACCAGTCTCCTATTCTTGGCAGGTTGGGTTGCATTATAAAGCACTTAGATTCAATAATTTGCATTAACTGCAATGGAAATGGACACAAATGAAAATATAAAAATCGTTGGGTCAGTCCTTCGACCGAGAATTATGGTGGGGATATACCTCATAATATGTCACAGGCGGCTGTACTATCTTTTCCAACAAATCCAGGACACAGTTGGCTCAGCTGCACACAGGACCCTGGAATAGCAAATAACTTGATTACCTGTTTTGTGCTCATGATGCCAGTTTCCCTTTTGTAGTTATATAAGATGAATAATAAAGTCCATAGTCAAAGAGCATTTTTATACCGGAGGCGCACTTTTTTTTCCTCTTACTTGTACAGTCAAGGCAAAGATTTTCTAAAAACAGCATTTAACAATCTAAGGCATACGATGCAAACACTCTTGTGCAGATTCTTCTCAACAAGTTTGTATCCAGAAGTTACTCTCTTTGAAAATCTGCAGTCTGTTATCTAGGGTGCTCGCATTACTTGTTTGGTGCATACGCTTCACTTGTCTCCGTTCCAGTCGCATTCATCCCCCTGGGTACTCAGCGTCTCAGTTGCGCTTCCTCCTGTGGTAGATGAACAGAGAAACCATGCACTTGCCACCGCTGACTCCAAGATAACAAGATCTGCTTCTCGCACTTCCCAGAGGAAAGGCCTTCCATTGCCACAGGAGTAAGCCCCAGATCTCATGTCTCCTCTGATCACATCTCCACTCTTGCTTGAGCAACCTTAGTTGCTGCTCTCTCGCATCACACCTCCCCTCACTCTCTTTTCCCAACGACAACCACCTTCCTTAACTCCTTCCCCCTTTTTCTAACTTCACACACACGTTATGTATTCAGCAGGTTAGGGAGACAGAACACATAACTAAGATAGGGCTAATGCCCACAGCCGGATTTCCGCTGCGTCGCACAGCTATTAGGTTCTACTGAACCGAATAGCTCAATGTTCATGCTGTGCCATGCTATACAAGTACATGAATGCGCATGCCTGCCGGACGCGCCACGCACTGTACTGCGCATGTGCCCCGGCCTGCCACGAGCGACCTGTATGGGGGGGGGGGGGGGCGGATTCCGTCATGGCCGTGGGCATGAGGCCATAGGATAAGTTAACACAGCACAAACACCAATGCATTACCTATTACAATACAAAAAGACAAACGACACAGAGATTTACTCCATTCTGGTCTGGGCCTCTACACAAGAATGGAGAGGTGTTACATAAATACTAGTGACAACATACAGTGCTTCTATAAGGACTGAACTGAAGAACTCCTGAAGATAATGCCCATCACAACTGACTGCAATAATCCAAGATCCTCCACGGATGTCATTGACTTCTAGACTTCAGTTTCCTGTATCAGGGAATCCTATGGCCTGTGTTTCATGGTCATGGTCTTGTACATGGAGTTGAAATCCAGGGAAGCCTAGCAGTCCTGTTTACTGGGTTCAAGTTCCTTATTGAGGGAATGGCCCTGAAACAAATCCAGCTGGCTGCAGGCTGTTCATCCAGATAGCTAGTTAAAAAAAAAAAAAAGTATTTTAAAGGTATACGCAAAACTGACCAATAAAATAAGCATCCATGTTTCAGCAGAAATGGCTATCATTTTTGCTATTACACTACAGTAATATAAAGCAGACCATGGTGTGGAGACATGTTCTTTGGTCTAATAACTTGCACCTCATTATCTGGTCATTAGATCAGCCACACCCAGACTATATTTCGGCTGAGGAATGGGCTGCTGTTGATTTTTCGGGGCCGGTTTGTATCAGTACTTGGTTTGAGTGTAACGTAAGATGAGGAGCTACCACTGATTTAGAATCTCTGAACCTGTGGCCAGAGACGTCCGCCTGGTGGTGTGAATTTCCCAGGGGCTCTCTGTTTTCACTGGTGCTTCCACAGCTGATGACCAGACATGATGCTTGTAACAGTCCATGGTGATGTGAAGTAAATAAGTACATAACATTGCATTATGTACTTGCGTTAGTTTTAACTCCTTGTACTTCTTTAAATGCGTATCAGAACCTCAAACACAAAAAACTTGACAATAAACCTGGAACCATCAAGAAAGCTGTGCCACTGTTGTGTGAAAAAGAAAAATCACCTGCTCAACCAGTAACATACCGTGTTTCCCTGATATTAAACCCTACCCTGATTTTTCAGGGAGGGGCTTGAAATATCAGCCCTCCCCTGAAAATAAACCCTAGCTACACTACATGAAAAAAAAAAAAAAAAAAGCAATACTCGCCTAGTAGCTGGTGTTCAGCTCCCTCACATTGGGCTGCGGTGCTGCTGCAGGCTTCCATGTAGTCCTTCGCAGTGACAGAGCATTTCTTCTTGGTAGCGGGACTTGCATACCCCACCTAGAGAAAGCGATTGCTCTAATTGGTTCATCAAGCGTCAGTGCTCGATGAACCAATCACAGCCATTCAATGATGTCATTCAATGAATGCCTGTGATTGGTTTATTGAGCGCTGGCTCTGATTGGCTGACGTGACGCTCGATGAACCAATCAGAGCAATCACTTGCTGGAGGCGAGGTATTCAAGTCCCGCTACCAGCAAGAAATGCTCTGTCACTGCAGAGGGCTACACGGAAGCCTGCAGCAGCGCCGTAGCCCAGCGCGAGGGACCCGAACACCGGCTACTAGGTGGGTATTACAAGTCACCCCCCAAAAATAAGTCACGGTGTCTCTTTTGGGTGTAAAAATTAACACACGGTAGTATGGTAGGCTGAACTGGATGGACGTGTCTTTTTTTTCTACCTATTTGGCCCCCAGTGTTGATTCAGAGTAAGTAAACAAGAAAACAACGAGGTAGATGCAAATTTTCCCCATTTAACCCCTTGAGTGGCAGGTTTCCTACCACCCTGTCGTGCCCACCAGGGCAGGTTTTTTAAAATGGTCTAATCATTGAATTTCAACTAGTTTTGCAGTTGCGTCTCAAGAGCCATAACTTTTTCATTTTTCCATTAACATGGCCATATGAGGGCTTGTTTTTTGCGGGACAAGTTGTGATTTTTTAAACAGGGGGGAGGAAAAAAAGAAATGGGAAAAAAAGAAAAAAAAGGGGCCATGTCATTAAGGGGTTAAATAATGTATTAACTTCCTTCTCTGGGTCATTACGATGCATGGATACCACATGTGTGATTGTATTTTTGATTTTTTTACAAAGTAAAGGGAGACAAGTGTTTTTTTTTATTTTTTTAATAATTTTTTTTACTTTTTTTTTTTATTATTTTTTTAAATTTTTTATTTTTTTTTGTCCCTTTAGGGGACTTCCACAGGGACCCATCAGGACACCTGATCACATTCCGGGGGTCCGATGGTGACAGCCCTTTACATGCTGCAGTGACAACCCTTTACATGCTGCAGTCACATAGACTGCAGCATGTAAAGGGTTAACACAGCAGAGATCGGAGGTTTTCTCTGATCTCTGCTGTAAGAGCAGGTACCTAGCTGTCCTCTGACAGCTAACAACCAGCTCTCCCTGCCACAGAGACCATCGGCTTGCTTCTGACAAGCCGATGGTCTCTATGGCAACTTGTAAACAAAGCAGGACATTGCAGACATGTCGGCAATATCTTCTGCTGGTTTTTCAAAGCCCTTGCTTTGTTCTCTGTGGGTCTGTGCAGGCAGAGCACACTGTCACAGCTTGTGGCATTGTGCTCTGCAGCTCCCATAGTGATACATAGCCCGGAAATCTTTCGGGCTATGTTGCTATGAGCAGTGGAGCTCGTCCCCGGAAATTTTCCGGGCGTGCCACTCAAGGGGTTAAGGGGAAGAAAATTACTTCTGGACTCCAATAATCCCTACATCTGCAAGCCTTCTGTATTATTACTGACTATAGCCTAAAATGAAAAAAAGTTTTGGTACAGTGTTGGCCAGTAGAGCAAAATGTGATTGTTCTCAGTAAGAGAAACCAAGTAATCTTGTAGATGTGATACCTTTTAATGCCTGAGGAAGGATTCGGAGAGGATCCAAAAATGTGCAATAACATCATGCATTTTTGTTAGCCATTAAAAGGCATCATATCTACAAAATGACTTGGTTTCTGTTACAGAGAACAATCACACTTGACTATAGCCTGTAATATTGTGACGCTCAAGAAAGGCGTCCAGGCTCCTCCTAAACTCCTATTGAGTTCGCCATCACCACGTCCTCAGCCCATAGTCTGAACATTTCATTGTGTGGGAACCTACGACCTTCCCACAACCTCTTACACCAGCGTGAACAGGAAGCTGCAATGAGAAGGCCAGTTGGGGGACAGTGCCCTTTCAAAAGCCTATTCAAGTTCCTGTTCAGTAGCTGCAATAGAACCTGCAGCCACAGTCTCGGATGTCTTATGAAAGATCCTCTTTATTTAGAGGAGCAATGATTGCGGTGCCTGATTTTTTTCTCTGGAAGAAGTGCTACAATTGTCCATGGCTCTTGGACCGGTTCACTATAAAGATGGGTTTCAGGTCCAGATACAGTTCGTGGATAGATGTAAAAATGTGTAGGCCAGTTCTGAATGGGAGGGGGGGGGGGGGGGGGGGGGGAGAGAAATTCATAGGAAAAAAATAAATAAATAGGTGCTGAATGAAGCTCCATCTGCTACTCATGTATCTTATTGATATAACTTTGAACCATTGAATATTCAGTTAATGACATGGAATGAAAACATGTTTCACCTCGTAAGTGTATTCCTGTACGCACAGTAAACAACAGCTTGATGTCAGAGGATTGACAGCTTGATTTAATGTGTACTAAAAACTCCAGAATGTCCTCAATCTGTCTATGCTCGGAGATGTTGGCAAATAAGGGTTTATGTGTAAAGGATTTGTATGTTTAAAAACCACACTACTTTTTCAATTCTTTCCACTATTATTTAATTCTATACTTTTCAAAGTGCATATTTATGATCCAAACTGAGTGAACGTCCACTGATCACTAGAAGGAGGGCCCTGCAGCGCTTACCTGAGTACTGTTCCCCCTCGCATATTAATATATTCCACAAGACATCTGCTCGATTCACAACCTGATTGGTTGTTTGGTGAATCAGCCAACCCAAACAACCAATCACTGTGAATCAGCCAAACAATCAATCACTGTGAATCGGCTAACCCAAACAACCAATCAGGTTGCGAATCGAGCAGAAGTCTTGTGGAATATAATAATATGCTTTCCCCTCAGCTGTCTTCGCTGCCTCTCGGTTTCTCCTGGCAGTTAAAGGCGGCTGCATAGAAGTATATAGAAGCTTTCTATAGCTCTCTAATTACCCCAGTGCTGCAGAAACATTTCCAGTAAATAGTTCTACTTAATCCTGAAAGTCCAAAGCAAGGGCACACCTTACACAAGTCAATATGACAGGGTGGCGGGTTAGAATCTCAGGATAAACACCCGTGGCATGGTTTGCTGGCTGGCCACAACTCCATTTATCACAGAGCAGGCCGGTTGATGATTGTGAATTTCACTAAGTCTTATGTAGCTGACAGAGCCATGACTGACGCTTGCTGCGTACACCACTGCTAGGCCTGTAAAACAGTTCCAACTGATTCCATCTTCAACAGTGCCCATGCGGTGCAATGCTCCAACTACCCTATGGATGCACTAATAACCACCAGTAACTGCTAACCCCTTCTTGATGTGCACTGTATATGTACAGCATATGTCGGGGGTCAGTATATGGAGCATGCTTCATAAAAGGTGACTGACACCAGGCCACAATTTCTAGGCAAAGAGATAGCTACAATTCTGCCCATAAACTCACTAGATGCTGCTGTCTACTGATATTAGAATTTAAATGGTCCAACAGAGAAAGCAAATGGTAGAACGCTGTTCGTTTACCATGGCAGTCATGCTAGTACAATTCCTTATGGTGATTTAAAACAGTAAAATGTTAATCTTTTTTTATCTTAGTTTTTTTTTTATCAACATATCTGTAAAAATATAAAATAAACTCATAAGGTCAGTGCTGTCACAAACAAATACACATTGCCAAAATAGCACTTTTTTGGTCACCGCATCACCCCATCTTCAAGAATAAAAATTGAATAAAAAAGTGATCAAATAAGCTGTATATGCCCCAAAATCGTACCAATAGAAACTACACCACACTCTTCAAAAAAAAAGCATCGGCCTATCTACAAAAAAATAAGAAAGACATGGGGATCAGAAGATGGTGATAGAAAGTAATATATCATAAAAAAACTATTTAAATTTGGTATTGCTGTAATTGTATTGACTCATGTCAATTTTACCATGGATGCTATAAAACCCCTCACCCCAAAAATGGCAAAATTGTGTGTGTGTGTGGGGGGGGGGGTCCCAGGGGGGTCCCATTTCACCTCAATTAGAATTTTTCAAAAGTTTTCCAGTACATTATATGGTATGCTAAATGGCATCACAAAAAAATACAACTAGTTCTACAAAAAAAGCTCCGTGGCTATGTTGCTGGAAAAAAAAGGATAATTCTTTTTGAAAGTGGGGAGGAAAAAAATTAAAACGAAAAAGGGCTACAGTTGAAAGGCATTATAGAGCACAGCACGTGTTCCAAATTATTATGCAAGTTAAATAAGAGGATTTCAGTAAACTGAGCATTTAGGTTTTAGGTTGTTTTTTTTTAAGTGTTTGTTTTATTTCTCATCTCCTCTTACATGTATGGTATCAATTTCAGATAAGTTTGAGAATTAGATTGCCAGGGGATCTTGATTAAAGTGAAAGTTATATAAAGGGGTTGTCCGAGTTATATAAAGTGCCTCTTAATGGGTCCCCAATGGTGTAATATCACAAACCGCTGATACTGCTCATCTCCCACCACCGTCTCTGGTCTCCGCTGTATTTGTTTACAGGGTACCTGTGATGTTCCATAAGCCTGCTGCTGCAGCCAATGACAGTGCTCAGCGATCTTCACTGAGCACTGTCATTGGCTGCAGCAGATTGTTTGTAAATAGCATAAGCTAAATTTATTATGTCAGCAGGGGCAAGGGACAAGTGGGGAGAGGTAAATACCAGCTGTTTGTTATTTTACACCACTGGGGACCAGTTAGGAGGCACTTTATATAACTCGTCGCCCCTTTAAAGAGAGAGTACCACATTATTAAGTGAGTCCTAGTGCTTATGCAATATAGGGAGGAAGAAATACATTTGCGAAGATGAAAGACAGCAAACAGTCCAATGACTTGTAAAAGGCATGAAAACAATTGATATTTCACAGAAACTGAAGAGAGATAACCGAACTGTGAAAAGATATGTGAGTGATTCACAACACAGACGAATATGATCTGTTAAAGGTTTAGCAAGGACAGTTTATGCCAGACAAACTAAACTTATTAACCCCTTAGTGACCAAGCCTGTTTGCGCCTTAATGACCAGGCCAAATTTTGGAAATCTGACATATGTCACTTTGACATAGAATATCTCCGTAAAGGTTTTGCATATCCAAGTGATTCTGACATTGTTTTTTCACCACATGTTGTACTTCATTTATGTGGTAAAAATAGACCAAATAGAATTTGTGTATATTTTTTTTAAAGCGCCAAAATTGGGAAAAAATGTAATTTTTTCACATGTTCAATTGCAATATCTCAAATATGTGTACAAATTTATGATAAGATATATACTTCCATCTGTTTACTTTGTTCTGGAAGCACATTTGAAAAACTTTCGTTTTTTTAAACGATTTGGGAGATGTACAAATTTAACATTGATTATCAACATTTTGAGGAACATTTTGTTTTCCTGCACCAAGCCAAGATTGCAAAGGCTCATAGGTGTCAGAATGATAGATACCCCCACAAATGACCACATTTTAAAAACTACACCCCTTAATGTATTCACTGAGGGGGGTCAGGAGTATTTTGACCCCACTTTCTTTTCAGGAGTTAACACAATTTAAAGAAGAAAAAAAAATTCATATTTTGAAAATACGTCAATTTGCACATGAAAGTGAGGATTTACACCCCAAAATGGATACCCCTGTTTGTCATGTGTTCAGAAACATACCTATTGTGGCCCTAGTCTTATGTCTGTATGCACAACAGGGCCCAAACCGAAAGGAGCAACCCGTGGTTTTCAGAACAGACATTTTGCTTGAAGGTGTTTATAGGCCCCATAGCAAACTTGCAGAGCCCTTAAGCAAAGCAGAAGGAAAAAATTAGGATTTTCGTTTTTTTGGCAATTGTGTCAAACATTTTTTTTGCACAGCACACATATGAATGAAGACTTTCACCCCAAAATGGATACCCCTGCTTGTGCCGTGTTCAGAAACATAACCATTGTGGCCCTAATCTTATGTCCATATGCAAAACGGGGCGCAAACTGAACAGAGCATCAAATTTCCACTGTCTGTTAACTTTTATGTGATTGCCGTTATCCACTGGATAATGGCAATCAGGTGACTGGAGGCCGCTCACCACGGCCCTTGGTTACTGCTCCAGACTCTATTTAGTAGCCAGGAGCAAAGAGATTATAAATTTCCCAGGCCCTCCCCAGCTTCTGCGCTTGCATCCACCATTTTGGCGACGAGTGCAAACGCCGAAGGTGGGGAAAGGTCCGTGGATAAAGATCCCTTCGGAGGACATCACCAGAGGTCCTGGGTAAGTAATTTCACCTCCCCTCATGGATCGGATCCTTGATGAGAAGTGAAACTTTAACTTTTTTGTTACTTTTATGTGATCGCCGTTATCCATTGGATAACAGCGATCACGTCACCAAGAACCGTGTACTGCAGCCCACAGTGAGATCTCCAGGCTCTCAGCTATGTTCGGTTAGCAAGAGTGGGGAGATTTTATATTATCCTGGCAATCTGTGGCTTTTGCGCATGCATCCGCCATTGTGGCGACGGGTACATGTGCAGAAACCAGGGTAAGGGCCACAGATAAATCCGGGGCCTTAGGAACATCATTTCATCTTCCCTCACAGATATGATCCAAGGGGGGAGATAAAACAAACCTTTTTTTTTTACACTTTTTTTTAGCTTTTACACAATCACTGTTATCCAACAGCGATCATGTGACCGGGAACCGCATACAGCAGCTCCCGGTGACAGCCCCCTGCTCTTGACTACTCATACTAGCCGGGAGCAGGGAGTTTTTAAATTTCCCAGGCCTCCCGGCCCGCTGCCCATGCGTGTGACGTAATGCTGTCTGGTGCGCATGCGCAGATGCCGGCATCAGGTCCGGGGAGGGTGAGAACACCGCCCGACATAGTGAAGGACGAGGGGTGAGTATCCTCATCTCCCCTTATGGATCGGATCCGTAAGGTAAGCTGAAAGTTTACATTTTTTAAACTTTACATTCACTTTAATGCGATCGCTGGTGTCTGGTGGATACTGGTGATTGCGTGATCGGGGAGGGGTCCCGTGGCCCAGGATGACAGCTCCAGGATGTCAGCTACCTCCGGTAACTGACAGCATGGAGCTGTCACGTCCAGAGCCTGCAGGGCTTTAATCCCCAGAGGATACATGTTTTTAGATCCTCTGAGATCAAAGCCCATTTAGGCAGGATGTAGAAACACTATGAGCTGGTCACTAAGGGGTTATGGGTATATTCACATGTAGTGGAAATGCTGCAGATTTTCCACAGCAGAAAATTCCACGGCAAAATCCTCAATGTTTCCGCATCAGAAACAAAGTTTAACTCGAAATCAGCTGTGGATCCACATCTTGCAGTGCAAGGAACAATTCGCACTGAGGCGTGCATCCCTCACCTGGCAAACACTACAAAGCAGAGGCATAACTTGAAGCCCCTGGGCCCCAGTGCAAAACCTTTTACAGGGCCCCCAAGTATAATGCTTTATTCATAGTACTGGGCTCCCTATATGGAGAAGAGAGGGATTATGGGCTCCCTAAGGCTCCTGTGCCCTGTTACTAGCGCATCCCCTATATTTATGCCAGTGCTACTAAGCACTTTGGCCATCAAGTTATGCACCCACTTCTGCATCATCTGACTGCTGACCGCAGCACTTAGTAGCAGTTGCCAGGTGAGGGCTGTTCCATGCGATACAGTGAGAGGCTGCTGATTGTGATATGAGTGAAGCAGCAGGCCGAAATCCGCTGATTTGAAGTAAAAATCCACACTACGGAAAATCTACAGCATTTCTGCTTTGTGTGAACATACCCTAAAAAAGTCACGATGTGACATCACCCGAGGAGTCATGACTCGGTGCTTGGACAAAGGGACTTTAACTTTACCTACCCTAAAAGTGCAGTTATAAAAATGCCACTGATGAGCAGCAAACAGGTATTTGAAGGTGCTGGTGTCTCTGGAGTATTGCATTCGGCTGGGGTAGGCTGGACTATGCACTGCCTGTTCATCAGAACAATTCCTGACATCCTTCTCTTCCCAATTTTGTCAACGAGTTGTTTACAGGATCCCATTTCACCGGATGTTTTCCCTCGAACAAACTATTCTAATTATAGTCTTGACAACTTTGCATGAAAAATCTCCACAAGTTTGGCAATTTTTAAAATACCCCATATATTCTAATGCTGATGACCAGGCCTCATTAGAAGTGGCTCAATTTTTTAAATTCTAACGTGGATTCACACTGAAATTGCTCACTTGATGTTATGCTGAACTCCAGAGTCTCGTGTATAATTTCCATATAGGGGAGCTCCAAAAATCCCTTCCTTGAATTGTATTGATATTGGCTAGTGCTGAAGTTCTTGACAGTTTAGTGCAGGACAGGAACATATCATGCAATAGTGACAGTAGCCAAAAGGAGAGTGTCAAAAGCTGTGGAGGGTGGGGGGAGAGCAAGTTCGGCGAAAAATTATATTTTCATTCATATAAATCATCCATGGTTAGGTTTATTGTAAATCTTGTTTTAGAGATAGAGAAGTATTATGGAATGTAAGATCTTGTTATTGTTGTTCGTTAAGTCGCAAAAGAAACATTTGCTTTGTACCTATTGAATTTTAAAGTACAAATATTACTTGTTTTCATACAACCGCCAGGGCCATATTTAGAGTTCATGCTGCCTTAGGCACATCAAGTAATCATGCCAATAGGCAGGTTATGGGTCCTTTTGACACAGGCTTAGAATCGGCACATAGTAACAAGTAAAGATCAACAAAGTATGTCGATTGGCACTTGTTTATTGCCATTCACAAATAGTAGGGGATCACATGCATGGGCATGAACGATTGTTAATCTGCTTGTTCGCCCCCGTACCGATCAAGTGATTCTCAAAATTCATATCAAATATCAGCCTTCCCATATAGACTGCATTATAGCTGCCAAAAAGATTTTAGAACAGCACCTGTAAAAGAAAAATAGTACATACATGCAGAGGCGTAACTTGAAGCTCCCGGGCCCAGGTTGCAAAACCTGTAACAGGACCCCCAACTATAATGCTTTATTTGCTCCTCCTCCTCCTCCCATTTAGTACTGGGTTCCCTATATGGAGAAGAGAGGCCTTATGGCCCCCCTAAGGCTCCTGGGCCCGGGTGCAACCGCATCCCCTGCATCCTCTATAGTTACGCCCCTGCATACATGTATGCATCTTTAGAAAGGGCTGCTGCAGCCATATAGAAATAAGATATATGGCATTACAATGGAAAAACCCACTAAATGTTAAACAAGTATTCTTGCTCCTAGAGATCCTGAAACTGAGGAAAGGAGGTCCTTTCAGAAGTTCTTTACAGTGATTCTTCCAGACATCCAATATGTATGGATATGTGACACAGGCTTATTCACTTGAATGAAGCTACCTTGTAGTTCTTTGCCCGGGAGTCCTTTGTCCAGCTTGAGCCAGGAGCATAACTGGGCAGAATTGCCGAAGAAGCCTAACAGTTCAGCTGATTAATCTGAAGATTAGTGGAGGTCATGACGATGGAAGCATAACAAAGCAATAGCACGTATCCTAGTGATTTTCTATTTATTCCTGTAGTGTAAAACACCTAAGCGTTGTGCTTGGCTGTCAATGTCATAGACTTTCCATGGAGCGGCAGGCCATATCCTTGACCGCCAATTCATTCAAACTCTTATCTAACGATCAGTGTGGGTCCCAGAGGTCAGAGCTCGAACAGTTTAGCAATTGTCACCTATCAGATGGATAGGTGATACATCCTTCAGACTGGAAGAGCCCTTTAAGATGACATAGAGATAACTCAATTTAGGTCCACATTTAAGGAGAACAGACATTTCCCATCACATAGAGCCCTGGACTGGTAGTAACATATTGCCCTACTACAACCATCTGCAGCAATTGCTAGACTGCACACAGACACAATCAGGATGAACCTTATCCTAGACTAGCCATGTGCATTCTTTACCAGGGTGTAGTGAATATACACCTTATTTAACTTTGAGTCTATTGAGTGATATATAATGTAATGTCATGAACAAGCAATTGTCAGTCCTGTCAAAAGACAAAAAATATATATTAATAGAAAAGGATATTATTTGGGCGCTTTCCTCTAATCAAAACTCCCATGCCATGTTTCCTAGATTTGGCTCCCAAACTGCATAATTGTTTTAATCAAAATGGTAGAAACAATCCCAACCCTATAAAACGGAAGCATTTATGTCTGTGTGTGACATGTGAGCTGACTGTTATATAGGGGTTATGTTTTCAAACTATTTAGTCTAATATTAACTTGAACTTGCTTTACAAATTAATTGCAATTTTTCCACTACCTGCAGCACAATTGCTTCATTGCCTTCACAGAGGAAATATTCAGGATAGACACTTCCCTATTAGTATCTAGACAAGGGTCCCTGTTTTGAATTCTACATGGGACTCCAAAATGGTTTTCTTTTGGTTCCAAATTGTATTTGTCATGTTTTGATCATATGCATGCTATCTGAGTAACTGAGGGAAGAAATAGCAAAGATTGTTGTTCTTACTTACAGTTAAGTTTGTTCAGATGATAAAGTTAACAACATTCTCAGCTTCTTATATGTAGAGCAACCGTAGAAGAACAAAGATGGTCTTTGTTATGCACATATCATGTATGCCTATATGGGTTGGCCTGAGGGATGTAGTCAGCTGTTCAACAAAGACATATCCCGATCAAGCAAGAGGAGTTGGTGCAGACGTTTTCCTTTGAAGGAGTTTCCCACAGTAAACATTTATCTCCTATCCACAAGATAGGCAATAAATGTTTGATATTTGGGCTTTAGTACCCATTCTATCTCGCACTCAAAAACAATGTATGAAGCGGTGGTGGAACATGCTTACTAATGCTCCATACAAACTTTTTGGGAGTAACAGAAACACCCAAGCCCTACACTCTGTGTTTTATAACTGAGTGGCTCCATACAAAATATTCTTTCTCACATTGCTCTAAGGGGGCTTTCCAAATTAATATTTTATTCTATTGATATAACCACCTTACTGCCCACAGCAGGCTGGAAATGCTTTTTACAGTACCGCCAATGTGCCGATTCTTTGGCAGCAACAGGCCATTAGGAAGTGAATATTTTTTTACAACCCACCCACTGCCACCAAAGGAAGAACTTTCTTCTTGCTGCATTCACTTCTGGCTTTGGCTCAAAAAACTGCATCAAAACTGCATGTGTGTCAAAGCCTAAACAAGTAGTTGTTATCAGCATCACCTGTGATCTATGATGTTCTCTGCAACTCTGATTGGTGTAGAGCAGCTGATTGGCAGACGGCTCTATACTTACCATGCTTATCTCAGATAAGCTCTATATCTGATGCAGGATGCAGTTCTATATGATGCTTTGAGCTGCATAATAAGGGCTTGCTGTATGGAATCTGTCATCAATTCTTGCTATTTGAAGCCTGTCATCAAGCATAAGCACAATAAACTAAGGTATTGGCAGAATTCACTGCAGAATTTTCCATCTTAAAAAAAAACATCTGAAAATCCATGGCTTTTGATTTTCTGCATCAGAATTTCTATACATGGATTTTGCACATTGACAGGGCAAATTCCGAATACGGATCCATGCCAAAACCATGGCAGGAAGCTGCAGATATTGGCGCCTTTTTTTAGGTTGAATTCGCAAAGAAAGTTCTGCTGTGTATTCTGTCATGTGAACTTACCCTCAGAGAGTGGACTTTAAATGTGCTAATACACTTTCAATCACTTCAACCAAGCATTCATGTGTTTTCAATGGGCACTACCGAGTAAGGTGCTGCCAGACACCTCTAGCAGCAGCTTATCTCCAGAAAGAAAAAAGAGTCAAGCATGCAATATAACAAGCCTGATCCTTCTTTTCCCTAACATCGTCTGTTGAGGAGAGATGAGAGGCCATACCCATACGATAGTCAGCTGCTCCCACCAAAATTGATTCAGATGACCTTTCCTTGATATGTATGGTGCCTTTAGTCTGAACAAGGACTATGTCATATGTCAGCTTTACAATGCTGGGCAGTATCACACATTGGGATGGGTAAAAGGTGGCCCAACAAAGAATTAAAGCAATAGTCCAGTTGTGAACTTAAAAAAAAACTTAAGTCAGTACCTATAGGTGGTTACATGTTACCTCTTTTCCTCAATTATTGCTGTTTTTAGGTTAGATTCACTAGGGCAGAACTGTAGCCTGTGATTATAGATTATTTGCAATGCCTTTAGGGAGTCTGATGTAGTCTGAGACACACCCTCTATCTCATCATTGTTTCAGGGAGACACAACTGCTATCACATCATTGGTTTAGACTCCCTTCTCCTGCAGCTCTGCCTCCTCTAATTGGCTGCTATGTATTACAGGCTCATCACAAAGTCACTGCATGGAGAGTTGATTTTTTATTACAGCAAGGGGAGAATCATTATAAGTATAGACCACTAAATGACCATTGGGGAAAAGATGGACATCAGGTAATTGCAGCAAGTTCGGTAAACCATTCTCTATGTCCACAAAAACATGGAAAGTGAGCAGTGTTATCAGCTGCCAATGGTGCTTTAACCTATTCAGCACAGTGTGCCAAGCACAGGATATGCAAAACAAATTAGGGATTTGTAAGTACTCTCAAATAGAAGAAAATCACATTGGCATTTTCCTTTTCTCTTCAACTGTATTTCCGTTTTAAGCAGTCGGGAAGAAGTGATCCATTTCAATTTTACTGATAAGCTATCAGCTTCCATTGTTCATCTGAGCAGTCAGTTCCAAAGGTTGCATGTTACTGTTACTAATGGCTACACGCACTTTACACTGCAAAGAAACCTGATGACAGTCATAGTAATGTGTTTAACTTGGCTTGGCATGAAAGTGACAAATGTGATTTGGGTGCCACAGCATCTTTCACAAGCAGTCAGCAGTTTGCATCTTACAGTCTCACCTGTTTAGCTGAAACCACATGGTTTTCTCAATATATACATGTAAATTCTATACATTTGCTTGTCCACACATTTAGCAAAAATAATGTCAAAATGAAATACTTTACCTGAGCTTCAATATCAAAGATTCTCTCATTCACATGGCTTCTTGCAATGCATACAGGTGAAAAAAATCATATAAAACATTGACGAGACAGATCAAATGTTTTCATGAAGCATAACAAATAAGTGGTGCCACTAGGTTTACACAGTTTTACACCTCATCATTTAAGTTATGTTCTTGAAATTCCTTCTCAGAATATTATTAGGAGTGGCCATTGCCTTTGATTATCCTGGTCGCATCATTCCTACCGACGCTGTTTGTTCTTCTATTTGGAAGATATTGTTATACCTTTGTGCCCATCTTCTATAACCCTTTTAGTCTTATTTATTACCTTTGGAAAGAATACTTTACATTCATTGTTTCTCTATAGTGTCTCCTACCTTTAGTTTATCCTGTGTGGTGGTGCCCTGTGAAGATTTTACCAAGAGATGATAGATTAGAGTGGATCAGCTGACCAGACTCCTGCAGCCAGCCTTGTTTGGGGAAGAGTTCCTCAATGGCTACCCTCTCTTTAAATACTATACGAGTATTCCTGGCTTTTGCACTGTGGTGCTGGTCATAGTGGAAAGTATGTGCATTTAAATCCAGCATTTCCTTTGTTTATTTCTAGTATCTTCTTCCAGTCTAACTTATTCTTGTCAGTCTTGTTTCTATGGTTCTACTGTATCTACCTCATTTTCCCAATCAACCCAGTCAGTAATTCTGTCATAGAAGAAAATTAGATTCGTCTGGCATGACTTGTCACAAACCCATGCTGACTCTGGTTAAAGGAGATGTCCCGCGCCGAAACGGTTTTTTTTTTTTAACCCCCCCCCCCCCCCGCACAGCGCTTACCTGAATCCCGGCGGTCCGGCGTCTTCATACTCACCTGCTGAAGATGGCCGCCGGGATCCTCTGTCTTCGTGGACCGCAGCTCTTCTGTGCGGTCCACTGCCGATTCCAGCCTCCTGATTGGCTGGAATCGGCACGTGACGGGGCGGAGCTACACGGAGCCGCTCTCTGGCACGAGCGGCTCCATAGAAGACTGCTGAAGACCCGGACTGCGCAAGCGCGGCTAATTTGGCCATCGGAGGCCAAAAATTAGTCGGCACCATGGAGACGAGGACGCTAGCAACGGAGCAGGTAAGTATAAAACTTTTTATAACTTCTGTATGGCTCATAATTAATGCACAATGTATATTACAAAGTGCATTATTATGGCCATACAGAAGTGTATAGACCCACTTGCTGCCTCGGGACAACCCCTTTAATTACTTCATTTTCATCCAAGTACTTGCACACATGCTATTTAATAATTTGTTCAAGCTCTTTCCCGGTATAGAAGTCAGGCTCACAGGCCTGTAGTTTCCTGGATCCAACTTCTTCTCATTTTTGAAGATAGGGACAACATTTGCCCTTCTTCAATCTTCTGGGACTTCTCCTTTTCTCTGAAACTTTTCAAAGATTATGGTGAGTGGTTCAGCAATTACCTTCGCTTCTTCCTTTAGTATCCTAGGATGTAATTCATCTGGACCTTGAGACTTGAATTCATTTAAGTTAGCTAAGTGTTCCCTCATGAACACTCTGCTTATAGATAGCCTGCATTCTTTTATTCCCCCAATAGCACAGGGAAGATCAACTGATGTTACATTTACTTTCTGAGAGAAAACAGATACAAAATACAAATTTAAATGTTCGGCATTCTCAGCACGATTTTTACGCAATTTATAATTTTCATCCTGTAAACATCCAATAGCTTCTTTGACTTCTCTTTTGCTTTTGACATACCCCTTGTATTGTTTTTATTTTCTACTGGACAAATACTCATATGTATTTACCCAATAGAAAATAATAGCGATACAGAAATGTAAAAAACAGGTAATATTGTGTTTAAAAAAAAAAAATGATGCTGAAAAATATGGCCTTGAAAATAAATACATATTAGCTCCATATTACAGTCCCCAAAATATGGACAAAATACAGAGCTAAGATATACTGAAACGGGCCAGAATGCAGTCAAAGCGGCTATACTTGAATAGGAAGGCATGGATGCTCTACACATTGGTATGGTGTATGGGCCCCTGGGGCCCCAGAACATGGATTTTGATTTTGTGTTGTGGGCCCTATAAGAGATAAAGAGTAAAAACCCAATTGCAAAGTTGAAGAGTAGCATTCGTGTTCCTGGGCCCTAGGATCATTTGTGCCATACCATTGTGTAGAGCATACATGCCTTCCTATTCTAATACGCTATTGTTATTTCTACATGGGACACCAGTACTGAGATATAGTGCTGGATCATTCTTTTTGACTACACCCTGTACAGTAAAACCTATACTAGCACTGACATCTACTAAGGCCGATTTTGAGAAAGGCCATTTTTTCAGCCAAAATTTTGTCTCTAGTAACATTGGTTGCCTCTAATATCACCAGCATGTGCCGGCCCACGTGACCTTGCTGCTGAACCCACATGATCTCCTGCTTGGTGTCTCCTCCTCCTACAGCTGCTAATGCATCCCACCCTTCTCCATCATCAGCAATGGGTAATACACTAGTAAAGCACAGTACTGTACAATTGCACTCTAATGTAACAGCACAGGGAACACAGTGATAATGCTGAGGACAGATTATGATATCACCTGCAGTCCTATGTAACAGCACAGAGAACACAGTGATAACGCTGAGGACAGATAATGTACTGTAGTACAGCAGATGTCACCTGCAGTCCTATGTAACAGCACAGAGAACACAGTGATAACTCTGAGGACAGATAATTTACTGTAGTTCAGCAGATGTCACCTGCAGTCCTATGTAACACCACAGATAACACACAGTAACATATTAAATGTTCATTTATTCTTTACAGTAGTCTTTTATATTAATTTATTATTGTTGTTGTTTTTGGTATTAAAGACCATATTTATTCTCCTAAATGTGGTTTGGTGTGGTTTTAGAATGTCTAGAGCAAATTAATTGGATTTACATTGATTCCTATGGAAATAATTACCTCTAATAGCAACAGTTTCAGTTAAAGCCAACTGCTTTCGGACGGATTAACAACGTTAGTAGAGGTTTTCCTGTATTCCCAAAATAGTAGATTTTTTGTAGAAATTTCTACGGCTCAAAAACTCAATCCATATATTTGAGTGCGGTTGTTTCTGCAATACGTACAGGGAATTGTACAAACCCCATTTACCTGAATGCTTGATAAAGGCGTCAGATGACGCAGAAACGCGCTGCTCACCCGATAGTAGAGGTACTTTAAACCTATTTTTTATTCTTTGATTATGTATGCATTGGGAATAAATTATTAACTATTAACGGTTGTCGTAGTAGCTTATTCCCTACACTTTCCTGAGATCCTGTGATAGAGCGCAACTAGAGAAAGGTTTTTTCTTTTCATTATTTGTATTATCCCCATTTTTTCTGCCAGAAAGTTGGGGTACCTTTTAAATTGCTGCTCTCCAAAAAAACATAACGTGTAGTTTACTAGGCACACACATGTATTTTTTTGGATAAAACTGAGGATCCCTAACAAAGAAACCAATTGAAGGCTCACTTGGATTCCGGGTGTAGGCGGGACACAAATAATCTTTTTGGTTGCCCCACCTAACACCGAGTAAGTAGACTGGATTGCTGATTCATGACTTTACCTTTATGCAAGGCGCTCTCCCTGATTTTTGTTCCAGGCCTTAAGTGAGTTTGATTTAGAGGATTATTCATGCTAACTGTACTTGAAATGTTCCAGTTTGTACTGTTTGCAGTTTTGCCTATATGGTAAACTGCAGTAACCGGTTTATAATTGTCACATGCATATACTTGTTTGGTTCTTTCATGCAGTGATTCCTGAAGAAGATTCCTTCTACTAACAAATGTTGAGAGAAAACAAAAAACCACCATAAGTAAAACAAATCAGAGAGAAAATGATTAATGTGAGGCAAAGTGCAGGTTCTGCAACAACAGGACTATGAAAAACGAGCAAGTGCCCAGTTTATCTTCTCGTTATGGATAGGGGTGCTGATACTATGCACTTTTACTAGAACACACTGTACAATTGTATTTAATCAAGACACTCAGCTAAAAATGGACACTCAGATTCCTACTCTTGGCTTTTATCTGTATGACAAGCACAGAACTTTCACGATACTGGATTATCAACCAGGTTCTGTGCCAGGTGCAAATGCTTCACTGTCAGCCTGAGGTTCAATGCATTTTATTTGTATTCTCCTATACCTTGCTATTCTATAAATTCAATTAAGGCTATATAATATGTCATATGTGCCTTGCTATTCTAAATATTTGGCTATATACGGCCCATATTATATCAGGCCTTTTCTTCAGCATAAAGGAACACAGTGTAAAGTAAATATTTAAGGGATATTTATGTCTTATCTGCATGATATGCCATAAATGCCGGACAGATAGGAATTCTATGCAGAATAAATAGATAGGAGGTCATGTATCATGTAGCATATTCGATTCAAGCCTATGAGAACTAATCTTTCTATAATCCTCCAGACTTGAATGGAGAGAACTATGCACAGTGTAAAATAGAATTGCGCGACAGTGGGCTGATATTTATGGCTGGGAAACCCTGTGGATATGCAGTATATATCTGAGATGAGAAAATCCCCTAAGGACCAGGCTGCTTTGGTCCTAAAAGACCATACCCTTTTTATGGACTTTACACATGCGGTGGTTTTACTGCCTATTTATTTATCCCTTAGCTACCGAAACTATTTTGCTGCGTTTTTTTGTGACAAGTAGGGTTATTTTTTATATCTTTTTTTCACTTACCTTTTTTTTAACCGTTTTTTAATTTTATTGAGGGTAAAAAAAGTAAAAAAAATATTTTTAAAAAATGTCTAGTTGTATTTTTTAAAATTTGTATATATATATATATATATATATATATATATATATATATATATATACAGTAAAATAAAGTATGGGAATGGGTTCCCTTATTTTGGATGTTTTGATAAATCTCCAGTTTTGGATTACACGGTGCGTACGGCGACGGTTTTGGTTGGCGTCGCGGTGGGTCATTTTCATTTTTATGTATATTTTTATTTTGCAATTTTTTAAACTTATTTTTGCAACTGCTTTTTTTTACCATCTATGTCATCCATGATGTCATATAAGACCTCTGGAGGTCATTAACGTCTTTTTTTCCACACATTTCCATTGTAGCTGTGGCATCAATAGGAACCCCAGTTACAGGGGAAAACATTCCCCTGCAGTAATATTAGTTACTAACAGAGCTGATCAGGGCAGCTCCTGCTTGATTGCAAGAGCATAGGCTTTAATCCCAGGCAATGTGCGATTAAAGTCCAGGAGGAACTGTCATATATTCACCGCGCTTGGTCCTTAAGGTGTTAAGCACAGCTATTAGGGTTTAGTAAAAACATCCTAATATCTAAATTGCCAAGCCCAGCAGTCTCCACTGTTACAATCACTGTTTTGTTCACTGCAGATTTCCCTTTTCAAGCTGCTTCAGTTACAATATAGACCATACAAAGATTTAGTATTTTATAATATAAGATGAAGTTGCAAAAAATAATGAACTGCTGAACGTGTGCATACAAACTTCCTCAAACACCAGAAATGCAATTAATTCAAATTGGAAATAGCAGATGGTATTCAAATGATGCTGATGACACAGATAAGAGAATGTCATCTATTTTTTGTTTACTTCCTTGGCATTTAAAGGTTTATGGTGTCTGAAAGCTCTCATGGAATGAAATGATGTGTAAAGTTAAAGAGACAGTTTATCAAAGGCAACCCTTTCTTAAAAGAAGCCAGCGTAATGATCATGTGTGGTTCCTGCTTCTCTGACTCCTTGTGATTAGCTGTTATCGCCAAGGAAAGCTGCATCTGGCCATACATTTGTCAACTGAAAGGTCATTCTTGTTCTGTCTGAGCACCAGCTGCTCTCCTAGAGAGGTTCTACTTCCTGACACATAGAGAATGCACTCAAGTGGGGGATCCCTTTGTGAGGTTTAAATGCTTTTATACGGCATATGAACAGGGTTTGTCATGGTATATTCCCACCACTTAAAATTGCTTCGCAGCCATTCGGTCCTTCCTGGTTATTGCTGACCAGGACATGTGACTAATGCAGCCAATCACTGGCTATAGAAAGTCATTGTTGAGGCCAGTGATTGGCTGCAACAGTCACATGTCCTCGTCAGCAGCCACCAGGAAAGACAGTGGCTGTGAAGCAATTTTAAATTGCAGTAGAACCCTTTTAAGTATCCACTCTCAATTATAGGCAGAAAACAAAATCAAATTGGGGCACCTCCTGTTTACATAAGTAAAGTTTAGAAAAGTTTTTCTTCACTCTCAAGAATTAAAGGGTCTTCACATCTCTTACAGCGATGGCATATTTGCATATTGCTTGTGATCAGTGGGGGCTTGACCTTTGGGACTCTACCAATCCTAAGATTGAAGAGGCAGCTGTTCTGATTTAGCCCTAAATCACTTTTAAGGTGGGCTAAGATGAATAAATTATGTGTAATAACACACTTCAGGTTAAAAGGGTATTCCCAACTTAAAATATTAAAGGACTTGTATAGTTTAATTTAATGCCAGGTGCAGCTGTGAGAAAATAGCAAATACAGCAGTACTTACCCATCCTCAACCCCAGCAATCCAGAGCTGCAGCCCCACTGTTCACCCAGTCACTGTTGATAGTGAAAGTCAGGTGATCACTGCCTGCCAATCAGAGGCTATAGTGTCATCATTCAGAATTTCTGGCATTAAGACACCCAGGGAGTGAAAGCTGATACCAGGAGAATGAGCAGTGATCATGTGGCCTCTAACTGTCAGGCAGCGGTCACCTGATGTCCACAGACAAAAAAGATTGGGTGAACTGCGGCCTGCTGCACTGGATCGCCGTTGCCAAGGATGGGTAAGTACTGCTGTACTTGTTATTTTCTGACAGTTGCATGTGCCATTAAATCTTAAATAATAACCAGACAATCCTTTTAAGGAATATCACAAGGATATGCTGTAACATTATAATAGGTGGTGATTTGACCTTTGCGACACCTGACAATCAAAAGATTGAAGAGACTGAAGGAATTGTGATCCCTTTGGCTCATTCTCACAACCAGCCATCTGCAGGGAACTGTTGCACAGCTCCATTCACCTAAATGTGGCCGTGCTCCAATTCCCTGCACAATGGGTGGCCAAGGTCACGACTGTGCAGGAAACAAAACAGTAAAAGGGCTGCAGTACTAGTCATTTTTAGAATCGGAGGCCACCCTAGATGTTGGAACTGCACTAATCACAAAGCAATGGCATTTACTAGCGATATACTATCATTTTTGAAATGGCAATAACCATTTAACGCATATATCCACCTTTCAACCAATTCTGTCTATTGTTACAAAGCATTAAAATGATAAAGTAAGCATTTTTGGATGGCAGCTTTCCATGGTAACAGAATATAACCATTCTGTGTAGTCTGATCCTGCAATCATACTTCATTAAATTTGTGAAGGTGGATCTTCCCTTTAATTTATTTTTATATAAAGATGGGACTGCATTAGTACATGGGACTTACCATATAATTACTCTTTTCAGTAAATTACAGATGTGTTCATTCAAGCTTTTCCTCTTGGCTGCGAAAAATGTCCATATGTGTGTGTCACAGATCACCTGCTTTTCAAAACAACACGATTTTGTGATACATAACACAACTTTATCTTCATCTGGTACTTACCCCGGTTTAGCTTGATGGTTTTCAGGTGCTCAGGCTGACCATGAGTTAAACGGCTTAAATAGCAACAACAAAGGAGAAAAGGCGGCTTTTGTGATACTCTGTCATGAGATCTCTATTTTATAGGTGTCTGTTGTGGCCACCCAGTGGTTGTGATGTGAATTGCAGTCTGTAAATGGTTTTGATAGCATGGGACAATATTTTATTGAATTGGTTTTATGAAAAATTGCAGTTCTTCGCCAAATTAGAGTTAAAGTAAGGACAGACACATCTGTATCATGTAGTTAAACCATAACGCATGTTTGCTGTAAATTCTTGAAATGTCCTCTTATAAGGTACATATGCCATGTACTTTCACTTCCAAAACCTTGTGTGTTTCTGAGGTGATGGGCTCAGAAAAAGTATTATTTATTTTACTATGGTTATATTTGATTGTATTTTAGGCCTCATGGTGCTTCTGTACAACACCAATTATATGGAGGTGCATTGCTTCTGCTGCAGAATACTTTCATAATACACATCCGATGGAACATAAGACTACCTAAGAAACTGGAAGCACACAGAGGTACTGTTGGGCCCCATAGACTTGTATGGGTATAGTGTTATGGTTTTGTTTAAGGCCTCATTCAGATGGCAGTATTTTGTCAATATTTTGCACCAGTATGTGTAAGCCAAAATCAGGAGTGGGTCCAAATACAGAAAGTTTGCCAATTTTCCATTATAGTTTTTGTCTGTGTGCGTTCCATTCTTGGTTTTGGCTTCCAAATACTGAAGCAAAATACTGCTATCTGAATGAGACTTAAAAGATTATTCCAGTTCCAACAAGTTATCTACGGGATAGGGCATAACTAGCTGATTAGTACGGGACCCCCACTGATCGCAAGAACGGGGGCCCGGACGGTCCCCAAATGAAGGAAGCACATGTCGGGCAGGCGGACTGTGCTCCATTCATTTGGGGACTGTCCAGGCCCCCATTCTTGTGATCAGTGAGGGCACCAGCAGTCAAACCCACATCAATCAGCTAGTTATCCCCTATCAACAGTATAACTTGTTGGAACCGGAATAACCCTTTAACTTGGAGCTTTTGCTGTGATATGGTCATGTGTGCAAGCCCTTAATGTATGGTTAATGTATATAATTCACAGAACCTAAAGTTACCGTTAATTTGAGGTATTGGATTTATGGTAGATTCCCAACTTTTTAATACCAAATGCCAACTAACTCTCCAAAATGATGTCTCAATGGTAAAGGTCAGGGTTGGTCACCTCAATTTACCCTATGTAGAACATTCACGTTATTTATCTGTTTATCTTCCAATGCTACAGATCTGTGAAATGTCAGACAATTGGCATGACAATCATGCTGTGTACAGAGAGTTTGTCTCCATGCCAAAAAGTTTGAATGTCATTCTAGGACGTCTCTCCGTTAGTTACTTTATATATTAAGCTTTGGCACTTAGCTCAACATTATTATGTGCATTCTATAAAAGGACTCCCTCACACTTTTATATTACCAACCCAGTGTGTCGTGTCTATAATATCTGGGCAAGTCATAATACGTCTAATTGTTGAAATATGCACTCCTGTCTACTAACATAAAGATCTGCTCTATCCATTAATATACTGTATATTCAAGGCTCATAGTAATCAATTGATGATGCAAATCCAAAGATAGTCGCCAGCTAACTGGCACTGGTTATCCAGAGTTACGTTATGCTGTGATATGTATTGCTTGCCATTGTGTGTTGTAACTACTTTTCCTTGCAAGTGCTTTGCCCCTTTAACTTGAGTTGGCCTTGGAGCTTGTTGAACCTGTTCATAATACAACCACTGTGTGCCCTCTAAGGGAGACAATTCCATTGCCATTAGTAACCACAAAGCTCTGTGCCTCTAAGAGACTCTATAACTACCAAGCTTTTTACTTAATTGTTCCTGTAATCACTAAGTTTGTACCTTGTACTGTGACTATTAAGGGGTTGGTCCAGAATAAGAAAAATATGGCTGCTTTCTTCCAATAACAGCGCCAAACCTGGCCACAGGTTAAGTGTGATATTTCAGCTCAGACCCATTTATTTCAATTGAGCTGAGCTGTATTATAGACACAACCTATGAAGAAGTGTGGGGTTGATTCTTGAAGAAAGGAACCTTATTTTCTCATCCTGGACAACCATTTTGAGTCTTGCACTTCCTGTAGGAGTAAAGCTAAATTCAAAGTTACAGCTGTGTCTGCCTTTTCACTGCACCATTCTTGAGTGTGGCCCCACAATAAGGGTCAAGGGCCACACAGAGAGAAGTGACCATTTTACATGTTTTTTTTTATTTTCAAGAGTGGCATATTTCTGTAGGATTGGAAGTAATGCTCCTCCAGTTGGTTGATGGTGTTAAAATACTCTCCATATAGATCATTTCACTTGTGTGCGTATTGTAGGGAAATTATATGGCAAATTTTGCTAGGACTGTGAGCAAGTTTATAAGTAGTGTATATATTCAATAAAGCACTAAGTAACACATCAGAGCTAAACAATATGACTATGATATAAAGTACTTTATGCATTCCATTGCAAGAACACTCATACCATTAGAAGTGGTTCATTACAAGGTTAAGGACGTAAGGAAACAAAAAATCAATAACAACCACCGAATGATAATGCCTTGCATTATACTATAAACTGCAGTTTTGCTGTGCGATCTTAGTACTAGTGCAGAATAACTATACTGACTTTATTAGCATACTTTCAACTCACACCTCTAATACTGTGCTTGAAAACTGTTATACTTACAATAGCTACACTATGCTCTAACATACGTGGGGTCCCTATACAATTGTGATTACTTTAACCCTTTCCAATCCAATTTGTATCCTGGTTTTCCTAGGGGGCTTACTCTTTTTCTGCTGTTATACAACGGCGCTATATGCTGGCTAAAGCCTGTACTGCATGAGGTGACACATTGGATAGGCTCCGACAGCAGAGAGGCTGGCAATATACAGTAAGAGAACCCCGACAGACATCTTCCAACATCGAAGCTCTACAGCCTTAAGTCATAATGTCTTCAGACGTCAAACAGTGGATTGGAAAGGGTTAATGTCAATGAAACCATTTTAAGGCAAATTATTATCATAACACATTAGAATTGACTTCTTTTATATTAGGCCTTTTTTAACACAACATGCAAGAAGATCTGGTTCAGTCGCTAGGACCCATCAGTTGAGCAGGCATGGCTTCTGTTACCACCTGCTATTCTCCCTCTGCCACCGTTGGCCAATTTTATTGAGCAGATTGATTATGCAGACCTTCCTGCACCAATATTTACTACAATACAGAACTAGTAAAGGGATTCCCAGAATATTCTAACGCAATGAACTGTGAAATGGTACCCTGTGCCTACAATGTATCATTAACTCTATGTAATCTTCTCCTTCTTTTTTGCTAACTTTCCTCTTCCCCTAAGAGAGGCTAGTGTGAATGTAAAGCTGCCTTCATGCAGAAGTGTCTGTATACGCTCCTGCTATATATAGCCCAGTAATAAGGTGACACAGTAAAACACTGTGATTCTTCCACTGCAGAGAACTGGCTATTATGGTCACTAGCAGTAATTAGAAGGATATAATGATCAGGCTGGGAAGTGGAAACACAGCACAATCTATTCCTTTTCTTTCCCAGTAAGCTCTGCCACCGCTATTCCCAGTAATTGCTATGTCTGACTTCTGATCTGAATTTATATTTTATAAATGTTAAAAGCAACTTACCAGCTTTTTATTCCAGTAGATGATCCATCGTTTTCGAGACTTTGTATCAAGCAGCTCCACGAGTCACATAAAATGGAAATGACTAAAGAGTCTGGAGCAAGAGTGAGGAAGAATGAAAAACTCAAAGAACCCCCAACTGGCTAACACCCAATGTTATAACACTGATTTTATAGCCACATTCATGGCTGCAATCCATATGGCGTAATGAAATTCAATAGCATATTAATTGGGCTGCATTGTGTTTTTCTGTGGATTCCATTTTCTCCTTGAGAAGAAAGCTTTATATTTTGTATTCTAGTTTAATGTGTGGGTTCGGTGCCAAGACTGCGCCTTTTAAACATTCTCATTTTGAACTGATGCTTTCTTTAGCAGAGAGTCTTATCAAGGCTGCATCAGTGGCAGATTGTAACCACTTCCTTTCCCTCCTTACATTGCTTAAGTGCTCTTTTCAGAGACTGCAACAAAGCGTTATATCTCTGCAAAACACAATTTATTTACCTCTTAAATTTTCTTTCCTTATTCACGAACACCAGGCAGACTATGTGCCTTTGTTTAGTCATGGGAATATGGGGAGAAGGACATACAATGAAAATAAAATGTATTGTACTCATTCTGAAAATGTTGCATGATGTTTCAAGTACAAAATTACCTGTTAATATAAATTGTTGAGTTGTTTTCTTCTGATAAATTTCAGCTTTTTTATGAGTTTGACGACTAATAGAGCTGCCGTTACAGTACCCACAGGAGATGTTAGCCAGACAATATGGAAGTGAGAGATGTATCACGGTTTATACACAGGACACAACTCAAAGTACATATCACATGATGGTCCAATAGGGCACAGTCAGTGGCGAAGCAATAGGGGTCGCAAGGGTTGCAATTGCACACGGGCCTATAAGTTAGGGGGGCCAAAGGGCCCCTCACACATTACCATTGCTGGGCTTCACTCCACAGGTATGGCATTTTTTTTAAATCTTCTTTTACAACTAGGGTTGCCACCCAGCCAGTAAACCACTGGCCTGGCCAGTATTTTTTCTGTCAGGCCGGTGCCGGTATTTTTTTTACAGGCCCCTTTACAGGCCGGTATTTTCAGAGCCTGCACTGCCCCCTACCGCTGGCTAACTCTCCTCTGTCAGGAGAAACACAGACCTGTAGAGCCGACAGCTTCCAGGGCCTCCGATGATGTCATGTCATGTGATACATTGAGTGGGAGGAGTCAGGGATCACATGACCATGGGGACTAAGTAAATGTAGGACTCTGCAGTGGTGGTAGGACTCTGCAGCTGTGTGTGTGTCAGGATGAATGTAGTGGAGCTGTGGGGTTCTGGATGGATGGATTGAGTGAGTAGAGCTGTGTGTGTGATTTGTGTGGAGGTCAGGATTGATGTAGTGGAGCTGTGTGTCTGATGTGCGTGGGTGTCAGGATGGATGTAGCAGAGCTGTGTGTGTGATGTGTGTGGAGGTCAGGATGGATGTAACAGACCTGTGTGTGTGATGTGTGTGGAGGTCAGGATGGATGTAGCTGAGATGTGTGTGTGATGTGTGTGGGGGTCAGGATGGATGTAGCAGAGCTGTGTGTGTGAGGGTCAGGATGGATGTAGCAGAGCTGTGTGTGTGATGTGTGTGGGTCAGGATGATTGTAGTGGAGCTGTGTGTGTGATGTGTGTGGGGGTCAGGATGGATGTAGCAGAACTGTGTGTGTGATGTGTGTTGGGGTCAGGATGGATGTAGTGGAGTTGTGTGTGTGATGTGTGTGGGGGTCAAAATGGATGTAGCGGAGCTGTGTGTGTGTGATGTCTGGGGATCAGGATGGATATAGTGGAGCTGTGTGTGTGATGTCTGAGGATCAGGATGGATGTAGTGGAGTTGTGTGTGTGCGATGTGTGGGGGTCAGGATGGATGCCGGCGCTGCAGTGACAGTGTCGGGACCCGAGGAGGAGAGCAGAGGAGCAGTACATGCAGTACGAGGTATGTACCATGTATTTCATGTAATCTTGTATGTTTAGGTGGTATACGTTATACCAGCTGTACATATAATTACATACAGGACATATCTACCTTACATCAGCATCACTATATACAGGGGAGGTTTATCTCCTGTATATAGTGATATGGACCATGCCGGGGTAACCTGGGTATCTCATGTATATAATTATATATGTGTAGATTGTATGCGATGATTGCGTCTGCAGCGTGTTCTCGCGAGTAGATGGCGTGTGATTCACACTAAACGTCATCTACTCACGAGAACACACTGGCCTGGATCCCGCGCATGTGCACAGCCGCTGGACGGGATCCAGGCACGCCCATTTTTTTTTTTTTACCATGGCCGGTATTTTTTCGTGACAAACTAGGTGTTACCATGCAGGGCGGCGCTGGGTCCCGCGGCCGGCGCGCGCCGCTTCGAGCTCGGCTTCGGCGTCCCGGAGCTGTGCTGTCAGGGATCTCCCGGCGGCGTGGAGCAGCCAGCGTGCAGCAGCGTGGAGCAGCCGGCGTGCTGCGGCGTGGGCGTGTCCGCCCGTAGGGTGCCGCCCGCTCTCATCCACCTCCCTTATGCAACAGTGGGAGAGTCGGCTCCTCCCACTCTCCGCCCCGGGGCGGAGGCTTTTAGTTAAAAGACTGGCAGTGACCTGAACTCACTGCCAGTTATTGGTTCTGCTAGCCTCTAGTCAGGTCTATTCTAGTCTGTCCTAGTTGCTTGTCAGTATCCTTCGTTTGCCTGTGAGCTTCACCTCCAGCCTTGATTCACCTAGTAGTTTTGTTGGTCTGTTACACCTGCCTCTTCTGTCGGCACTCTGTCCCCTGTTAGTAGTTCCATCCAGGTAGTCGCCAGGTCCCTAGCCAGCGCAGGGACTGCCGCCCAGTTGTCCGCCTGGGGTTAGCCAGGGCCGAGGCAAGTAGGCAGGGACAGGGGGGTGCAGGAGATCAGGGCACCCCAACTGGCGCTCGGGGGGCAGAGTGCCGTAACATAATAACTGGCCCTTTAAAACCGTTTTTGTCATGGAGGCGATCAGTTCCCTCGCGAACCAGCTGCAGGCCCTGGTGCCTGTGATCCAGGATTTATCCGCCCGCATGGTGGCCCAGGAGCAGCGGGGGGTGTCGCAGGGGTCGGACGCCTCAACCAGCCCCGAACCCAAGTGCCCTCTTCCCGAGGTGTTTTCTGGGGAGAGGAACAAGTTTTTTGTTTTCCGACAGGCGTGTCGCCTGTTTTTTCGCATGCGTCCCCGTTCTTCCGGGTCGGAGGCTCAGAGGGTCGGGCTGATAATGTCCCTGCTGCGGGGCTCGGCACAGACATGGGCTTTCTCCATCCCCGAGGGTTCCTCCTGCCTGCAGTCCGTGGACTCCTTTTTTCAGGAACTCGGGGGTATCTTCGACGAACCGGACCGAGCGGGGTTGGCGGTTTCACGGTTGTTGGCGCTGCGGCAGGGGTTGTCGTGTGTGGAGGATTATTGCTCCAACTTCAGACGCTATGCGGGGGATACGACATGGAACGATAGCGCGCTGAAGGACGTTTTTCTGCAGAGCCTCTCGGACGCAGTTAAAGACCTGTTAATTTCCCATCCCGTTCCCGGGTCCTTAAGGGAGGCTATGGAGCTAGCGGTGAGGGCAGATAGGAGGCTCAGGTCTAGGAAGCAGGACAGGCAGACCCGTAGAGTCAGGGAGGTCAGTGGCCCTGGTCCCTCCTCCTCCTTACCAGTCTCTGCGCCCGAGCCGATGGAGGTGGACCCGCTGGACCCCAAAGAGCGACGCCGGATCCGTTTGTTGCATCGTCTCTGCCTCTACTGCGGGAAAGCTGGACATCGGGTGATAACCTGCCCACTGAGGTCTCAACGCCCGCAGCCGGAACCGGCGGAAAACTCTGAGTCCTAGGCGATTGCAGGGAGGATCGCCTAGGACTTCAGGTACTTCCTAAACTTTTGGTACCGTGTCATGTTAGATTCTGGGATTTTTCCCGATCAGGGCGGGCGTTTATTGATTCCGGAGCAGCCGCTAACTTGATAAGTCTGGGTTTTGTCCACTCTCTGATGGCGGAATTTGTGGCGTTGAAGACGCCAATTCATTTTACCAGCATTGATGCCACCCCTCTCTCTACAGGCTTGGTACGATGGAGGACCCCAAGATTACAGTTCACGGTGGGGGTCCTCCACTCGGAAGAACTGTCTTTCTTGGTCATGGAAAAAATGTCGGTTGATGTGGTGCTTGGTATGCCCTGGTTGGCACTGCACAACCCCCAATTTGATTGGTCCACCCGGGAATTGACTCATTGGGGGTCATCGTGTCACAATCACCTGTCTACCATAGCTGTGTGCTCCGCAGATACGGTGCTCATTCCGGAGTATTTGTCAGACTTTCAGGATGTGTTCTCCAAACGACTGTCTAAGGCTCTGCCCCCTCATAGGGAGTGGGACTGTGGTATCGACCTGATTCCCGACAGTCCCATCCCTAAGGGAGCCATTTTCAATCTGTCCGGTCGTGAGCACGAAGCCCTCAAGTCCTATGTCTCGGAAGCTCTGGCCAACCGACATATCCGGCCGTCCAGGTCCCCTGCCGGGGCAGGTCTCTTCTTTGTAGAGAAGAAGGACGGGACACTAAGGCCTTGTGTGGATTATCGGGCCTTGAATAAAATCACTGTGAAGAACCAGTGCTCCTTGCCCCTAATTCCTGACTTGTTGAATCAGGTGGTAGGGGCTCACTGGTTCTCCAAACTGGACTTAAGGGGGGCTTACAATTTAATTCGCATCAGAGAGGGAGATGAATGGAAGACAGCGTTCAACACCCCATTAGGACATTTTGAATGTCTGGTCATGCCTTTTGGACTCTGTAATGCCCCCGCTGTGTTTCAGGGTTTTATGAACACAGTCTTCCACGACTTCCTGGGGGTATTTCTGGTCATTTATCTGGACGACATCCTGGTGTACTCACCTGACTGGGATTCACATGTGCGGCACCTGAGGTTAGTCCTGACCCGTTTGCGCGAGTATCAACTTTTTGTCAAATTAGAGAAATGTACATTTGGCTCTAAACAAGTATCCTTCCTTGGTTATGTAATTTCCCCCACAGAGATTCAGATGGAGTCTGATAAAGTAGCAGCAATCTCCCAATGGGTCAGACCCGACAACCTCAAGGCTCTCCAGCGGTTCTTAGGTTTTGCAAATTTCTACCGCAAATTCATTAGAAATTACTCAGTTATTGCTCAACCTCTGACCGACTTGACTAAGAAGGGGGCTGACTTGGGTAAGTGGTCGCCTGCAGCCCTTGAGGCCTTTAGCCGTCTAAAAAAGGCATTCACGACTGCCCCGGTGCTAATACAGCCGGACGCACTACTACCCTTTTTTATTGAGGTAGACGCGTCGGAAGTGGGGACAGGAGCAGTATTGTCGCAGGAAGTCAGTGGGAGGTCTGGCTATAGCCCATGTGCGTTCTTTTCGCGAAAGTTCAATTCAGCAGAGCGCAACTACGACGTGGGTAACCGTGAATTGTTGGCTATCAAATGGGCTCTGGAAGAGTGGCGACACCATCTTGAGGGTGCTAGACACCCAATTACCGTATATACTGATCACAAGAATCTGGTATATCTCGCCAATGCGAAAAGACTCACTGCTCGTCAAGCCAGGTGGGCGTTGTTCTTCGCCAGGTTTAACTTCGTCGTGACATATATCCCCGGAGAGAAGAACGTGAAGGCGGACGCCCTGTCACGGAGTTTCGGGGTACCAGACAGTGGGACCATGACTCCCGAGAATATCTTAGCCCCCGGCGTGGTGGTGGCAGTGTTAGAGTCTAACTTCGTCCCTCAACTACAGGATGCTCAGCAGGACGCTCCGTCAGGGGTGCCGGAGGGCAGATGGTTTGTGCCAGAGACCCTACGCCCTAGAGTCATGGATGAGTCCCACTCGTCGGCTCTCGCCGGGCATCCAGGGTTCCAGGGGACCCTGGAGCTTTGCTCCCGATACTTCTGGTGGCCAGGCATGTCTCAGGAGATCCGCAACTTTGTGAGGGGTTGCTCGGTCTGTGCTCGCAATAAGAGTCGGCGGCGTCCTCCGGAGGGTCCCCTGAGACCACTACCGGTTCCTTCCAGTCCCTGGTCTCACCTATCAGTAGATTTCATCACTGACCTACCAGAATCCCAGAAGTGCACCACTATCTTAGTGGTGGTCGACCGGTTCTCAAAGATGGCACATTTTGTGGCGTTAAAAAAGCTACCCTCGGCAAAAGAATTTGCCACGATTTTTGTAAAGGAAATAATTCGCCTACATGGGGTTCCCCAAAATATTGTATCTGATCGCGGGGTTCAGTTTGTGTCGCAGTTTTGGCGTGCCTTCTGCAGAAACCTGGGAACGTCGCTTTCCTTCTCGTCAGCGTTCCACCCGCAGACTAATGGTCAGACTGAGCGGAAGAACCAAGACTTAGTGCAATATTTACGGTTGTTTGCCAGCGAAAAGGCTTACCAGTGGGCAGAGTTCCTGCCGTTGGCAGAGTTTGCACTAAACAACCGCCTTTGTTCTTCTACTGGGGTGTCTCCATTTTTTAGTGTATACGGTCAGCATCCTCGCTTCCTTACAGCAATCCCTACTCCGTCGCCCTGTCCGGCAGCGGATGACGCCACAGATACGCTTCGGGGAGTATGGAAAGAGGTGCAGAGAAACTTGGAGGCAGCGGGGGCCCGTATGCAGTTGCGCAGTGGGAAGAGTCTGTCTGTGTCTGAACCTTACAGGGTGGGACAGAAGGTATACCTGTCTTCTAAAAATCTCAAATTGCGGGTCCCGTCCTTGAAGCTGGCGCCACGTTACGTGGGGCCGTTTGCCATCACACGTGTGGTGAACCCACTCGCCTACGAGCTGGGGTTGCCAGCCACATGGAGGGT
Organism: Eleutherodactylus coqui; assembly: GCF_035609145.1. Taxonomy (NCBI): domain Eukaryota; kingdom Metazoa; phylum Chordata; class Amphibia; order Anura; family Eleutherodactylidae; genus Eleutherodactylus; species Eleutherodactylus coqui. The sequence goes on along the minus strand of NC_089838.1, from coordinate 229,941,144 downwards.
TCACAGGGTATTCCATAAGTCGCTGCTGAAACCTTTTGTCCCTTCGGTGATACCCACCTCCGGTCCCCCTCCGCCCACCCTGGTCCGGGATGAAGTCGAATACGAGGTCCAGGAGATACTGGACTCTCGTCGGTGTCGAGGAATCCTACAATACTTGGTGGCCTGGAAGGGTTTTCCACCAGAAGATCATTCCTGGGTGGCCGCATGTGATGTTCATGCTCCCGTGTTGGTACGGCGGTTCCACCGTCGTTTTCCAGATAAGCCTGGTCGAGTTTCCGGGGGCCCGGAGGTCCCCCGTCAGAGGGGGGGTAATGTTACCATGCAGGGCGGCGCTGGGTCCCGCGGCCGGCGCGCGCCGCTTCGAGCTCGGCTTCGGCGTCCCGGAGCTGTGCTGTCAGGGATCTCCCGGCGGCGTGGAGCAGCCAGCGTGCAGCAGCGTGGAGCAGCCGGCATGCTGCGGCGTGGGCGTGTCCGCCCGTAGGGTGCCGCCCGCTCTCATCCACCTCCCTTATGCAACAGTGGGAGAGTCGGCTCCTCCCACTCTCCGCCCCGGGGCGGAGGCTTTTAGTTAAAAGACTGGCAGTGACCTGAACTCACTGCCAGTTATTGGTTCTGCTAGCCTCTAGTCAGGTCTATTCTAGTCTGTCCTAGTTGCTTGTCAGTATCCTTCGTTTGCCTGTGAGCTTCACCTCCAGCCTTGATTCACCTAGTAGTTTTGTTGGTCTGTTACACCTGCCTCTTCTGTCGGCACTCTGTCCCCTGTTAGTAGTTCCATCCAGGTAGTCGCCAGGTCCCTAGCCAGTGCAGGGACTGCCGCCCAGTTGTCCGCCTGGGGTTAGCCAGGGCCGAGGCAAGTAGGCAGGGACAGGGGGGTGCAGGAGATCAGGGCACCCCAACTGGCGCTCGGGGGGCAGAGTGCCGTAACACTAGGCAACTCTATTTACAACTTATGAGTTAGAGTGCATGTAGTAAACATTTGCATAAAAGCTTTCCATGGACTGCACATCCCTGTGTGGAAGTGTAATGTCTTACCGGCGCTAGAGAGGAGCAGCGGGATTAGTAGCTGTGCAGGGCACTAGAGAGTAGTCAGATGGGAATCAGGAGTTGGTATTGAGATAAGCCATGTCCCCAAGTCACGCCCCCAGCACGCCCATTTTTTTAAAATCATGGACAGTATTTTTTTCGTGACAAAGGTGGCAACCCTATTTACAACTTATGACTTGGAGTGCATGTAGTAAACAATTGCATAAACGCTTTCCATGGACTGCACATCCCTGTGTGGAAGTGTAATGTCTTACCGGCGCTGGAGAGGAGCAGCGGGATTAGTAGCTGTGCAGGGCACTAGAGAGTAGTCAGATGGGAATCAGGAGTTGGTATTGAGAAGTCTTGTAGCAATAGCAGGCGAATAGAATCTGGATCAAATGCTCTGGAACAGAATAATGTCGCACTAAGGAAGTGGCAGGGCCAAGCTTGTATAGGAAGTGCAATCAAAGACAGAGGCAGGGCCAGGACCAGGAGGCAGGAGCTAGAGAACTGGAGATCAAAACACTAGTTAGTAAGGACAGCGCCTCTGAAGATGGATCTGGGTTGATTGCAGTTTCTTCTTTTGGTGAGGAATACCTGCCTGAAAGGTGCACAAGGAGGAGGTGCTCTGTGTGGGTGACACCCTGTCCCAAAGGGCATCCAGTGAGAACTGAAGCAAGGAGAAATCTCGGGAAAATAGAATACCCCAGGAGGAAAAAAAGACTAATAGTGAAGTGAAAAAACCTCCTGCGCTCAGGGTGCCCAAGTGTGCCACAGCACTTAGACTGGTAATATGTAAGACAAGAATTTCTATAGGTGGTCAATGATGAAATCATAGCAGGCATATAGGTGATTATTTATTGACATGTATAAAATAGGGGGCTATATACATGTCAATAAATAATCACTTACATGTGTGCTAAGATTTCATCATTTCTTTCAATATCTTAGTTCATTGACCACCTATAGAAATTCTTGTCTTACATATTATTAGTCTAGGTGCTGTGGCACACTTGGGCACCCTGAGCACAGGAGTTTTTTTTCACTTCACTATTAGATAACTGGAGGGTACTGACTGAAGTATAGGACGTTGTGGGTTTGAGTCCTGACAGGAAGACTCACATAAACTTGCTGCAAAAAGCCCCTGAGTAGAGATGAGCGAACGTACTCGGATAAGCACTACTCGTCCGAGTAATGTGCCTTATCCGAGTACCGCTGTACTCGTGCTGAAAGATTCGGGACGCTCCGCTGCTGACAGGTGAGTCGCAGCGGGGAGCGGGGCAGAACGGGCGGGAGAGAAGGAGAGAAAGATCTCCCCTCCGTTCCTCCCCGCTCTCCCCTGCAGCTCCCCGCTCCGCAGCGCGTCCCAAATCTTTCAGCACGAGTACAGCGGTACTCGGATAAGGCACATTACTCGGACGAGTAGTGCTTATCCGAGTACGTTCGCTCATCTCTACCCCTGAGCTGTCGTCTGTCGGAAATCCCTCAGTGTGTAATCTGCCCCCCTCATGATCCTGCTATATGTGTCATACCTGCTGCAGGGCTCAGTGGAATTTTTATGTTAAATAATAATTTAAACCCCCATCTAAGGCTGGGCTCACAGGGCCATAAGCGTAAAATGCTGGGGGGTCCTGTGCAGTACACCTAGGTTTTTTTGCCTATAGTTCTTGCGCCATTGCTTTTAATTGTGTATGGGCACGCGTATATAAGCGCCCTTAGAGAACAATGGGCTCTATATCACGTATATACATGACAAAATAGAACATGCTGCATTCTTTTTTGCGCTCGCGTATTGCGCAATTCTGACACACAAATGTGATTGGAACTGAGTAAGGCAATGTAATTGATTGTCTGCGAATTACTGCATATTACACGAGTGTACAGAACCGGCGTAATATGCAGTAAACATTCCCCCATATGAGCCCGGCCTAATTCTTTTAATTGCTTCACTGCAGTGTGAGAATAACAATGGTGTCGGGATCAGTGGAAGCGCTCCTGCAGTGCTAATGATTATAAAAATGTATAAGGAGAAGGACTTACCCGGCACTAGGTGAGCAACCCTATGAAGGGTTAACTCACTAGTACCTCCAAATCCGGGACAGCCTGTAGATAAATTGGACGGACTTCCTTCCCAATCCTGTCTGGAGAGCTGCTTGGATGTCTGGGGTCCCCAGGACCAGGGAGCCCAGTGTGTTCAGGAATCAAAGAAAAAATATCCAAAATAGCGCTTCACGGGAAGAAGTATATTTTTCTGCACCTTAAAAGGTGTAGTTTTAATGCAACGCGTTTCAACCCACTCAAGGGTCTTTTTCAAGCATACACAGATACAAATTACAATGATATATATAGTCTAAAAGAAATGACTCACATTTAGCAGTCATGGCAATGCTCACGGCCCCCGCCATCCTGTGGGCGGAGTCTCGGCGTCAGCATAGTAGCGTCATCAGTCGGAGACATACAGTATTCTGAGGTTAAAAAGTGATAAATCCACTTTGAAATAAGATGTAGGAACGGGTTGGTGGAGAGGCCAGCTCTTATTGAAGGTTAAGTTGTTTCTAACTCCCATTAGTGAAGTGTCGGTGGGTACCCCGGTCATGTGGGGAATGCGTAGTGACGTCATTACGTCATACGCACGTTGCCTTAGCAACGAGGAACGCCGTGATTCCCTAGGATCACAGCTAACCATGTGGATATCGCGTGATGACGTCATTACGTCATGCGCGCGTTGCCTCAGCAACGAGAAACGCCGTGAATCCCCGGTATCGCAGCTGACCTCCAAACAGTCTGTATTTTGATGTGTCTGCCGTATGATACCCCACGGAATACGTTAGTTACTAAATATAGAGCACCCCTGTGCTTCATGGGGGCTATGTGGCACTCTCATATGATGCAGAGATAGATTACATAGGAATTAAAATAAAAATAAAAGGTAGGTAAAAAGTAAAAAGTAGGAGTGAAACATGAGGAAGGGAGGAAGCAGTGCAATTACACTGTTCCTATTGTACAAAAAAAGAGGTATATATTTCTGTATCATGTTCCACCCCCATTTTTGGTAGGCAATATGAATTAAAAAGCCCTTTTATACTTCTTATCATTGACATAAATGGCATAAACCATAGTATAAATTATCAAAAATTATCAATTATCATAAATTATAAATCATCATAAATTATCATAAAATCTCATAAAAACTCATGAAAAACATATATAAATTCATTAGGATACATCTTATGAATTATTTGTCCCTGGAATATGTGTTTAAACTAGATTTAGGATTTCTTATGCAGTAAAGTTTTTCAAGGTGCAATTATATTTTTTCTAATATCTCGTTCAGGCCTTTTGGGACCAGCGTATCGAGTCTGAAAATCCAGAACATTTCCTTATTTCGAAGGTCTGAGATGGATTTATTGGAAATGTATTCTAATGGGGTCACCCTTAGCCCTGAGGGATCACACTTGTGTGCCTTGAAAAAATGACGGGATACGCTATGTTTTAAATGACCTTTTCTAATATTACACTTGTGTTGTGATATTCGTATTCTGAGGGGGTTACTTGTGCGTCCTACATATTTCGCCCTGCACGGGCATTCCAGAAGATAAATAACGTATGATGTGTCACATGTTAGATGTTGTTTGATATCAATGTGCTCTTCACCATTGGTCATAATCTGCTTAGTTTGGTGTGTTAGATGCGGGCAACACTTGCATTTTTTCTTTCCGCATCGAAAAACACCGTTCTCTTGCTTGCTCGTTTTGTTTTCTTGTTTTTCTTTTTCTTTAGCTGGACGGGAAGGTGCCAGTATATTTTTCAACGTTCTGTTTTTACGGAATATACAGATCGGGTTTTTTGGTAAATTTTTATTCAAATAGGGGTCTTCCCTTAAAGTGGACCAGTTCTTCCGTAAGATTTTTTTGATGGAGCTAAAGTGGGAACTATATTTGGTGATAAAGGCTGATTGGAATTTCTTCTCTGGTATTACCTTTTTTATTTTGGTAGTCCTTTTGCCTGATACATCCCTTGGTTCTCTCAATGTCTTTTTGAAGGCACAATCTGTAATAGCTTTGGGGTAGCCTTTTTCTGTGAACCTCTCAGTGATTATCTTGGCTTGTTCAATAAAGTCACTATCGTTAGTACAATTGCGTCTTACTCGTTTATATTGGCCATAGGGCACATTCACTTTCCATTTTTTATAGTGACAACTCTTAAAGCTGAGGTAGCTGTTCGTGTCTACCTGTTTGAAATGGGTTTTAGTGTTGATTATATTTCCTTCTGTTGTGGACAGTTCTAAATCCAAAAAAACTACATTATTTTCGCTGATGTGGCCAGCAAATTTTAAATTGTAATGATTTTCGTTTAGATTAATAATGTATTCCTTGAGATCTTCTTTTTTGCCTTTCCAAATTAACAGGATGTCATCAATGTATCTCTTGAAGAGTCTAATGCGTGGGTCCTTAAATCTCGTGCGTTCAAAGACCCCCAAAAACAGGTTCGCAAAGGATGGGGCACATTTCGTCCCCATCGCGGTCCCCAGCGTTTGCATGTAATAGGTGGTTTTATATAGAAAATAATTGTTCTGCAATATAAATAAGATTGCTCTGGTTAAAAAAATTTTTTGTTGTTCTGGCATTAGGGGATCTTCATCCAGGATTATTTTTATTGCTTCTATTCCTTGATTATGATTGATGTTGGAATAGAGTGACTCTATATCAAGGGTACACCAGATGTAATCTGGTTCCCACTGTATTCCTCCCAAGATCTCAAGTATATGACCTGAGTCTCTTACGTATGAAGGTAAAGTTATTACATATTTTTGTAGCTGTGCATCTACATATTCAGAAAGTTTGTTGGTGATAGAACCCATACCAGCAATGATGGGACGTCCTGGGGGGTTAAACAGATTTTTATGAATTTTGGGTATATGATAGAAGTATGGGCTATCATGTGATATGTCGCAAATGTATTTAAATTCTATATCTGTAAGACTATTTGAAGAGAGTGCTTCTTTCATCAATTTGTGGAATTGTTCCAAGATTTCTTTAGTGGGATCTTTTGTTAATTTGCGGTAATACGTTTTGTCATCTAGAATTTTCATGGATTCCTGATGGTACTGTTGGTAGTCCAATATTACTATCCCTCCCCCTTTATCCGCCGACCTGATAACAATATCCTTCTTCTGTTGTAATGTTTTCAAAGTAATTCTTTGTGTGTTCGTTAGATTGGATCTCTCTGTAGAACTATTTCCACACATATGTCTCAGATCTTTAAGGACATTGTGGTAAAAAAGCTCTATATATTCCCCTTTACTTTCTGTTGGGTAAAATTTGGTTCTAGGTTTTAGATCCGTAGGAACTGGATCATATAGACAAAAGACATCATTTTTGTGTGTCTCGTCTACTGTAGTAGTCATTGTTTTGTTATATTTCTGTAATTCTTTATCCCCTTCCTTGATGATATAATATCTATTCAAGGTAAGTTTTTTGATAAAAGAATTTAAATCTACAAAAAGATCGAACAATTTAGACCCCGTAGTGGGGCAGAAAGAAAGGCCATTGGACAATAATTCCACCTCCTTTCTTTTCAACAAGTGATTGGATATGTTGAATATGCCGTAGGTTTTTGCTTCTTCAAAGTCCATTATATCCTCTTCTGTAGTGTGTTCCGCTCTTTTGGTCTTGTTGATCTTTGTGATGTGCTTCCCTCCTCTTTTTCCCCTTCTTTTCCTCCTATTGTTCTTGATATATTTATTTTCTCTTTCTGCTGGATCCGCGGATAGAATTGAGTGATTTTGGATCGTATTCCCTTTGGGGGACTTTCCTTCCTCAAGGTAGAAGGTAGGGTTCGGGTGATCCTTACTTGACCAGAGAGAGGGGAGGGGGTCTCTAAAAAAACCCGAGGATTAGGGTTCTTGGGTCCGGAGACAATTGTTGAGGTATGTGTATTAGTTATGCACAAATCTAGTATATCTGGCGGAGAATCAGCCATTGTGGTATTAAGTAATACATTTTCAACTAATCGAGGTTCCAATTCCGGAGTGGAGAAATTGAATTCCTGGGGGGTCACTCTAGATGTATATATTTTGTCACAGTTGGTATTGGGTTCTGGAGTATGTGGTTTGAGACTAGGGCTACATTGTGTGGAATCTATTACAATCAATGAACTGATGTTTTCATCTAAAAACTGAGCCGTTGTGAGTTCTGATCTGGTGTGTATTGGTCCTTGTGCCCGAGTACAAATACGAGTGGGAGTTCTGGGGTATGTAATGTCAGTTTGTGTGATATTATCTATCTTCCTGGGTAAGTGTGTTGTGTTCTCTGATCTGTATCGATTTTGGTGAAAATGTAACTGATGAGAGGCAGGTGCCCCTCTGTATGTGAGGGATCCCTGTCTATGGCGCCATGGATGATGTTCTCTCGTGTGGTGAAGAGGTCTAGATTCTATGGCAGAATGGGATGATGTATAATCTGGTGCAATATAGCGTGTGGATGAACGTGTCTGAATGCTGGATGGCGAATGAGATTGTTGGTTGTGAAATTTATCCTTATTTCTATTGTAGTTGGTATAGGTGATGGTTTCGCCTGTCCATATTCTCTTCCTTGGAGCTGGAGTGTGACCATTCTTGTTATGATAGGATGATGGTGTGGTTCTGAGCCCTGATTGGACTGGAATATTGTTTTTGTTTTTATTATTTATGTTTCTATTTTTATTTTTATTTTTGTATTCAGTGGGAAAAAAAGTTTCAGATTGATAATCCTCATAATCACGTACAAGCTTTTTTATCTTTCTAGTTAGAATTTCTTTTTCTATTTTGTAAATGGTGTCTATAGCATGTATTATTTCTTCTCTGGGACTGGTATTGCCCAAAGAAATACCTTTTTGTAGATACAGCGATGCTAATAAGCCTCTTTTCTCTATTAATTTATTTAACATTAAGGATGAAAATGTTCCCAGCATTAGGCACCACTGTCCTGAAAAAACCTCATCATCTGGGAAGGCTGATCTAATGCCTACTCTCAGCCCTCTGGGGGAAAGGTTATTAATTTGGTAAATGTTCAAAAATATACAGTCAAGAGCATGTCTCCAAGCATTGAGTATACAAGTCTTAAAGGAGCACGAGTTTATTTGTTGATTTGTGATTTCCATCGTGGGTTGTTGACACGGAGGTTCTGCTGTGGTTTGTTGACCCGTAGGTTCTACCGGGGCATCCCATTTGGGGAGATCTTGACTTAGTGTGGTCACAGTCGGAAAGGTGACTTTAGGGAGATCTTTATGGTGATCTCCCAAGAAATCTATAATTTTGGTTGGTAATAATAACCATTCTTCCTTTAAATAATCCATTAGTTATACTGTGGTTCGCTTGATCCCCAAAAAGAAGCCGGATATCCGATAGGAAAACCGTAAAGGAGAGAATAACAATGGTGTCGGGATCAGTGGAAGCGCTCCTGCAGTGCTAATGATTATAAAAATGTATAAGGAGAAGGACTTACCCGGCACTAGGTGAGCAACCCTATGAAGGGTTAACTCACTAGTACCTCCAAATCCGGGACATGAGTTTTTATGAGATTTTATGATAATTTATGATGATTTATAATTTATGATAATTGATAATTTTTGATAATTTATACTATGGTTTATGCCATTTATGTCAATGATAAGAAGTATAAAAGGGCTTTTTAATTCATATTGCCTACCAAAAATGGGGGTGGAACATGATACAGAAATATATACCTCTTTTTTTGTACAATAGGAACAGTGTAATTGCACTGCTTCCTCCCTTCCTCATGTTTCACTCCTACTTTTTACTTTTTACCTACCTTTTATTTTTATTTTAATTCCTATGTAATCTATCTCTGCATCATATGAGAGTGCCACATAGCCCCCATGAAGCACAGGGGTGCTCTATATTTAGTAACTAACGTATTCCGTGGGGTATCATACGGCAGACACATCAAAATACAGACTGTTTGGAGGTCAGCTGCGATACCGGGGATTCACGGCGTTTCTCGTTGCTGAGGCAACGCGCGCATGACGTAATGACGTCATCACGCGATATCCACATGGTTAGCTGTGATCCTAGGGAATCACGGCGTTCCTCGTTGCTAAGGCAACGTGCGTATGACGTAATGACGTCACTACGCATTCCCCACATGACCGGGGTACCCACCGACACTTCACTAATGGGAGTTAGAAACAACTTAACCTTCAATAAGAGCTGGCCTCTCCACCAACCCGTTCCTACATCTTATTTCAAAGTGGATTTATCACTTTTTAACCTCAGAATACTGTATGTCTCCGACTGATGACGCTACTATGCTGACGCCGAGACTCCGCCCACAGGATGGCGGGGGCCGTGAGCATTGCCATGACTGCTAAATGTGAGTCATTTCTTTTAGACTATATATATCATTGTAATTTGTATCTGTGTATGCTTGAAAAAGACCCTTGAGTGGGTTGAAACGCGTTGCATTAAAACTACACCTTTTAAGGTGCAGAAAAATATACTTCTTCCCGTGAAGCGCTATTTTGGATATTTTTTCACTGCAGTGTGAATAGCCCACTTCACCTTTTCAGCAGGGAAGGGTTACAGCTTGTAACTTATGGGAGTCTTTACTAGTTCTCAGAGGGGGCCAACACCCATTATTCACCTGTTCTGTTATAAATAAGATCTTAATATATGCTGTCTGATGTATAAAATGTGTGTGTGTGTATTTTTGGGGCAGACAACAGCCTGTAGCTGTGCAGTGGGAGTCCAAGTTAAACTTTTGCACCCAAGCCCATGAGCCTTTAGCTGCGCCCCCGGGGTACAGTAGTTTCAGAGGAACATTACATGCTAACCTAATGCATTTAAGGATGCAGAAGAGGAGAGCTCTGCAGCGTCCGGACAGGTGAGTATAAGAGTATAATGTATATTTTGGCCTCATGTCTGCAGGCCAGGCTGAATCTGCTGCAGGATTCTGCACGGGGAAACCGTACAGGCCCGTGGACATGAGGCCTCATACGTGGTATTGTCCACCCAGGCAGAAACAACCTCTAGCAGACATTTGTTATTATGGCGTACAAGTCTCTGACATCATTCCCTCTCTTTTATGGAGAGTTTTTTCAGCTGTGTATAAAAGTGAATTTGGGCATCTCAATGGGATGTAGAACTGGGTTTGACACGGCTATTCAAGAGCCATCAGTTTCTTTGTTTTCAGTCAATACTTGACAGATTTCTTGGTATGTTTAAGATAATAGTGCAAAGCCCATTTTTTGTTGAGCTTCAATCCTCTGTGAGATGGTCTCAGATTATCTTCAAGACCCATTTGGTAGAATCAGTAAATTAAAGTAGATTATAATATATTTTAATTTCCTGATTCTATAATATTCTATAACTAGCTGATATATCCGGCTTCACCTGAGTTAATTTGGTACAGGTGTTTACCTGTTGTTCGCATGGAAAGTTTTATGAAATCATGGTTACTTCAGAGGAACCAAGGAATAAAATGTGTATACACATAGAGGAGTGTTAGATTCTTTTCAGGCTGCATGTACCGATGTCCCTCTGCAGAATGTACCACCCCTCCCATTCTCCTCACTTTTTACCCTTAAAGGTAATGACCCTTTTTATTCAAATTTATCCCCGGAATGGAGGTTGCAGCCTCTTCTTAGCTTTAAAGGCATGCTCCATGCCTGCAGTTCACGGTCGCTTCCTTTGGTACTTTACAGCCTTTCAGTATATGCACATGAGGGTCAGTTATATTCTCCTCAGTATATACAAACAGAGGTGAGGTAGATTCTTCTCAGTATATACACATAGAGGTCAATTATATTCTCCTCAGTATATACACATAGAGGTCAGTTATGTTGTCCTCAGTATATACACATAGAGGTGAGGTAGATTCTCTTCAGTATATACACACAAAAGTCAGTCATATTCTCCTCAGTTTATACACATAAAGGTGAGGTAAATTCTCCGCAGTGTATACACATAGAGGTGAGGTAGATTCTCCTCAGTATATACACATAGAGGTGAGGTAGATTCTCCTCAGTATATACACATAGAGTTCAATTATATTCTCCTCAGTATATACACATAGAGGTCAGTTATGTTGTCCTCAGTATATACACATAGAGGTGAGGTAGATTCTCTTCAGTATATACACACAAAGGTCAGTTATATTCTCCTCAGTTTATACACATAAAGGTGAGGTAAATTCTCCTCAGTGTATACACATAGAGGTGAGGTAGATTCTCCTCAGTATATGTATATAGAGGTGAGGTCGATTCTCCTCAGTATATGTTTATAGAGGTGAGGTAGATTCTCCTCAGTATATACACATAGAGGTGTGGTAGATTCTCTTCAGTATATACACACAGAGGTCAGTTATATTCTCCTCAGTATATACACATAGATGTCAGTTATATTGTCCTCAGTATATACACACAGAGGTGAGGTAGATTCTCCTCAGTATATACACATAGAGCTCAGTTATATTCTCCTCAGTATAAACACATAGGGGTGAGGTTGTACAGCCTCCTATTTCCCTAGACTTTATGGTTTCTGAGAAAATAACTGTCTCATGTATTGCGGATTTTTGCACAGTTTTTCACGCTTAGTATTGAATATTGAAGTTTCGACCCCTTTACTTTTCAGGTTTCAGTGGTCACTTAGGTTCTACTCAGTATATACACATAGAGGTGAGGTAGATTCTCTTTAGTATATACACACAGACATCAGTTATATTCTCCTCAGTATATAAAAATAGAGGTCAGTTATATTGTTCTCAGTATATACACATAGAGGTGAGGTAGATTCTCTGCAGTATATACACATAGAGGTGAGGAAAAGTTTGAAAAGCCGGTGAAGGGATTACCCTCGTTCAGGAACAACTATGCCCACACTCATCTGAATAAGCCCTTACATGCATATTTGCTGTGTACTGTGCATTATGTGTGTAATATGTAATGACAATATGCCCATGTGAGTGCGCCCTAAAGGTACGGCTACGATTGATCAATTTAAAGGTACAGCTACAATTGATTTAATTTACTATTGGTTAATTTAAAAAGTTAGCAATATTTGGCTCTTTGGTCAGTAAATCATCTATTCTGTATGTGTTAGGGTGAATGCACATGACTGGATTTGAATTGCAGAATTTCGGATTCCGCAGCAAATACTGCCCGTAGCATGCTATACGAAAGTGATTCTTTATGCACGTAAGCGGAAACCCATTGCGGTTTCTGGCCGCTGGTAAAAAATCGCAGCATGCTCCATTTTTCTACGGTGTCCGCACGGACAGCTTCCATTGAAAAAGCAGGAGTTTAAAAAAAATCTGTACTTTGCATGTCTAACGACGAGCCGTGGGGGCCATCCGCAGTACAGAAAGAAGATCAAGAAGGCATGTACGCGCGGACGCCGCTGCTGCCAGGGCCAGATTCCGCTGCGGGATTCCAAGTGTTCTCAATACTTTTGAGCATTATTCTTCAGCTGATAACAAGTTACAGTACATTTTACATGTTTGCTGCTTCTATTAATGAAGCCGTATGTTTTATTCATTTTTGAAGTCCAACTTATTGGATGCAGACTGGATGAGTAGACGCCTGCCCCCTTTATAGGATGAGAAGAGGTCAAATTTCTCTGTTGAGGTCGCTCAATAGAGTTAGCTACAGACTGAGGGCTTACTCGCACGTCTGTATATCGGCCGGGTTTTCACGCCCGGCCAATATACGGTGTCCCTTTCTGCAGGGGGAGGAGGCGGGCCGGGAGCAGTGCACTGAGCTCCCGCCCCCTCTCTGCCCTTCGCCACTATTTGCAATGGGAGGGGTCGGGCCGGGCCAGAACTTAGCTTCTCCCCCATCCCGACCCTCCTATTGTAATCAGTGGCGAGGGGCGGAGAGGGGGTGGGAGCTCAGTGCACTGCTCCCGACCCGGCCCGCCTTCTTCCCCTGCAGAAGGGGACGCGTATATTGGGTGATCGTGTGAATAAGCCCTGAATAACATAGAGCTAAACATGGTTTTCCCACAATATAGTGATATTGTCATCCATAAATGATAATTCTAAAGCCAAATAAAGATTCCAGCCATACTCCACCATACCAGACCAACCACGCAGCCCGTATAGCACTACTGGTTCCGATGTTCTATCACACTTGCAGATGTTTTTAATTTTAAAAAAAATACAGATGACCGCCATAAACTAATTGCAGTCAAGTTTTTAGAAGTTGGCATTGATAAACTCTCAAAACCCGGACGCAACGATGAGATTCTTGGAATGTAGGACGAACAGGTTTACGAATGAAGAGGCAGAAACATTTCTAACAAGACAAAGCAAGACTGATATTAGACAATTTTCCTTCAGATGTCAGATTGCTCTTGCTCAATAGTGTCAGAATTCTGGGCATTTTCAGTTGAACCCATCATTATTTGTAGATAATACAGTATATTAACCTGTTTTTGAGAACTATCATCATCCAGCTCATTTTATTGTTTTAAAGCCACCTTCTAGATTCCAGCTAGGAACAAAGAACAGTCATTCTTTCCAGAGCAAAGCATTGATGGAAAATACTTTTGACTGTAGCGTCTGTATCTGCTTTTTCCATTGCTAATCATGTCTCCTGAGATGACATTTACACAGCAGGAAGAACATTTTCGTGGTTGGTGTTCAATCTGCAGCATTATCTGACTGTGTTTAGCAATTTCTTCCACAGATCCAGAAAAATTTCCCACTTAGTCATTTGCAGTACTGATTGTCACCAGAGTTCTGAAGTTCTTGATGTCTACAGTATTCTTCAGCATGAAACTTATTCTTCATTTTAAGGGCAACAGTTTGGCCACATGATCACCACTCCAGCTCTACTGTCAAGATTTTCGAGATCCTGTTTAAGGCCTCATGCACATGGGCAGATTTTTGCTGAGGAATCCGGAGCAGGTGTCCGCCTCTGGCTTCCTCAGCAGTAACCCTCCATAGCATGCTATTGAACAATGATTCTTCATGCACGCAAGCGGATGGATTAAAAATCACAGCACGCTCCATTTTACTGCAGTTCTCGCACGGATGGCCTCAATTGAAGTCGCGGGAAAAGCAGGAGTTTAAAAGAAAAATCTGTACTGCGCATGTCCGACAGCGAGCCGTGTGGACCATCCGCAGTACAGAGAAAAAGAAGAAAATACAGGTGTGCACGGATGCCGGCCAGGCACAGGGTCGGATTCCGCTGCAGGCTTCTGCATATGGAATCCGACACGCCCGTGTGCATGCAGCCTATGGCACATTGAGGTGTAAAGCATAACTGGCGTTCCAGATAAGTTTTCAGAATAAGTTCTCATGGGCTTTTAAATCATCACTAACACTATTTTTGACCATTAATTGTCTTACAGATGCAAAGGAAAAAAGTAGGTGGAGCAATCCCATCACTATAATGGAGACTGAAAAGTATTGCGGAGGCCGTGGAGAATAATAGACAAGTGTGTGTCAGATGGTTTGAAAGTACTGCTGACCAGCTGAACACTCACCTGAGTGGGCGTGATGAGGATATGTGCAAAAGGGCACAACTTTCCCAAGAAGAGCAAGAAGGAGCAATCTCAACTTCTCATTATTTAATACAACCAGCAGAAGTGTTTTGAGGCCCCAAAAAAACTGGGAAAGATACTGGAAAAGAAAATAAGGTCAGATTCCCATGAGCTTATGTGCATTTGCACCAAGCTTTTGCGGAATGGGGGTTGTATATGTTACCGTACTTTCAATGCGCAGGTCATGCACAATTTCGTGTGCAAAAACAGCGCACTGATGCTCTCAGCCTTTGAAATGACTAGGTAGTTCCATGAGGTCAAAAGTTCTCTTTCTCTGCAAAAATGGAAAATAGAACATGCTGCGTATTTTTTTGCATAACCGTATTGTGCATGCCAAATACGCACATGTGAACAAACCTATTGAAATCAATGGAGTCTATTCTCTGCGTATTGCGTGCAAATACAGCCGTGTGAATAATGCATATTTATACATACTTATGACACACATACTTATGACAAGTCATAGACATGGATATGCTTGGTTTGCACTTAAAAAGGATACTGCAACAGAAACAAACTTTTTTGACTAGGCACTGATAAGGGAGTCAAAGTTTTACGGTCCCTGAATTACTGTTGGGGGGGTCGTCAGGCCAGGAATGCTGTAACAGGTACACAAACATTTTTAACTAGAACTAGACACCGATAAGGGAGTGAAAGTGACTAAGAACTATCAGGAGGACTTGTACTATGATGGCTGCTTCCCATTGTTATCTACACAGGCAGGCTGGCCACAATAAGGGAATGTTGTGAGGCTGAAGAGAGAAAACTGTGGGACTGATTGTAGATGGACAAAGAGCAGAGAATATTCTCCGCCCCTCTGTGTATTACATTCCAGGCCCCGGACCCACGTGGTGCTGGAGATATCAGAAGTGGGATTAAAGTATCAGATTAGTTTCTGGAAGCCAGAACAGAGGGATGAAGTGGCAGATTTTCAGTGCAGAGACCTGTTCCAACCCTCCCTCCTCGCCATCAAACTGACAGCAGCAAGACAACAAAACTCTTTCTGAAGACTCCAATAAATCAGAGCACAGGAGGATCTCTCTTAACATACATCCCCCTCCCTAACCCTTACACTGTGCTCAGCCATGGGAACTGCATCTGACCACACAAGCGACACTCTGTGAGGCTAGTTTCACATGGGCGTTCACGATATCGCTGCAAGAAAATCGCGGCAAAATCATAATTTTGTTAGTGAGATGTCTGAGGTATCTGCAAAAACATGGCTGCCGCTTGCAGTTTTCTCGCGAGAAAGACAATATGACTTTCTAATGTTAAAAACGCATCGCACGAAAATCGCAAGTTCGTGCGTTGTGATGCGATAAAATGAAGGCTCCATAAGGAAACATGGGTGATGAAAAAGGGCAAAACGCAGAAAGACAGTACATGCCGTGATTTGTAAATCTCACAACATCATATGAGTAAAAACATGGCAAATGTGAAGGAAACCATTGAAAAACGTGGGTTTCATAATTCTGCATTCGCTCCCACATCGTGCGATTTTATTGCTCAGATGAAAACGGCCTAAGAGATATAACAACTCTCTCAGAAAATGACTGCTCAGCCATATAACTTCTCCTGCACTCCCCTCCACCCTAAAAGAAGACAAACAACTTTTTTAAAGCTTCACTTCTACTCTGTTTCTGACTGGATTCTAGCCAAGATTGTTAGATCACATGACCCCCTTCCCATTTGAAAAACCTGAGCTGAATTCAATATGGCAGAGTTCAAAATGGCCACCAAAAACGTCTCCTCCACCAAAAAATGTAATACTTTCACACATTGGAAATGTTCTCATTATTACACCAGTTAAATGGGTGTGTCCATACTTTTGCCTCACCCTGTATTTTAAATTAAAAGAGAGAAAAAAATAGCACCAATATTTTTTTTTAATATGTGTAAAAGAAAACCTGATTTAAATAATATATCAGTTTCTGATGAATCATTCCTTGTACATGGCAGAAAGAACCCATATTAACATTCATAAGATTAAAGCCTATGTATGTGAATGGAGATTTTTAACAATGGAAAATTTTCTTTCACTCACTTCATGTCAGCAATTTGCATACTGGTAGCTGCTGACTGATAAGACTGTGTGACATGCATATATGCATGCCTCTTCGGATCTATTTCATTATGCCTGAGAAAGGACCCTGAGAGGTTGGAAAGCTCACTGTAACATCATGTATTTTTGTTAACCATTAAAAGGTATCATATCTACAAGATGACTTGGTTTTTCTCTTACTGAGAACAGTCACATAATGCAATAAATCAGGTATGATACATGTTGGGGGAACCTAGGAAGCACAGCAGGGGAGTGACTGGAGAACGCCATGAAGTGATAGAGGCTCCTAGGGAATTGTCCCTTTGCTATAATGTATAATGTTGAACAAACACTGTTCTCAAGCATTGAAATCACCCGGATGACTATTTTAACACAAGGAGTCACTATTGTATAGTTTATACATATTTCTGGATCATACAATTCTATTAGAGCAACATGGTAGCACAGTACTGCAGTTTGCAGCATTTGCATGGAGTATTGATTTACTCTGAGGACACCAGTTTAATCCCACTTCGCTTCCTATAAAATTGGCCATAATATGTTAGAATGGAAACACACGGTACGGCTGGCTGCTTGTGGTCAAATACGCCAATGGCTGCATAGTTATTTCACTGACACAAGCAGACGTGGCTTGGCTGGAAGCAGCCAGCCGTATCCTGTGTTTCCACCCCTAGAGTGTCTTATATAGTAAAATTACATTGTTAGTCTTATTAAGAACATGGTCTTATGTGCGCCATTCCTATCAGTATCTAATGGTGTGATGTATTCTACCATATGTACAGAATGCTAAGTGTAATCTGGGTTAGAAAAGCTCCTTGTGATTGCCTTTAAACTGTTTCACGAGATCAGCCTTTAAGACTAAGTAGTATGAGCAGTCAAGTTGTCAGTTGAGTATCACAAGTTGTGGAAAGTCATCCCAATAGAAATCTTACTAAGCCTATTTGTCTTCTGACATGTGGTAACAGAAGACAACCATTGTTTCCTAATGAGTAACATGTTTTTGGGTTTCAGCTGTTCATGCAGAACAACACCTGTTGAGTATGGCCACGTATGTAACCGATAACTTGAAATGAAAGCCATAAAAAGTCACAAATATTTGTTAGCTATCAGATATGTAAATGAGGAAACATGTAGGACAAATCGGAGGAAAAAATTAGTAAATTGTAAGTGATTAACATTAAGTTGAAGGGTTTCCAGTTATAAACTTTTTTTGTATGTTTTTACCCATCCACTCTGTGGGGGTCTGAGCACTGGGACCCCCACCAATCCCGGGATAGGAGGTTCCGTTTCTCCACTTCTTCTCACTTTTTTATTGCTGCATCCACGTAATACAATGGAGGGCAGGTCTTGCAAGCGATCTGACGCTCCATTCAGTCTCAATGAGACTGCCAGAGATAGCCGTGTAAGGGCTCCTTCACACGGGTGTATGTGTGTTTGCGCACGGCTCAGCAGAACGTGTTTACGCTATGTACGAGGCCTTTTTGCACGCATATCGCCGTATTTTACTGCACTTTCTGCACACACAGGTCATGCTTATGTACGCACAGCAGAGAATACGCCCCAATTTCAATGGCTATTTAGCCTAATGAGTTTCAGATGTGTTCTTTTTTTCACAGAACTACGCAGCGCACCTCTATGACCTCTATGGGGAGGCTGGGTTCACTAATACACACAAAAATAGAGCAGGTCTGACATTTTTGCGTGCATGAGAAATACGCACTCCAAAGAAGGAAATGTGAGTGAATTCATTGAAATCGATGGATTCTATTCAATACGCATTGCGTGCGTAAATTTACGAACGCAAATACACCCATGTATAGGAGCCCTAAAGCAGTCCCATTGAGAATGAATGGAGTAGCAGTGCGTTTGCACAACCTGCCCTCCATTCTATGATGTGGATGCAGCAACAAAGAAGTGAGGAGGGAATGGAAAATAGGACCCCCGTTCTCAAGATAGGTGGGTGTCCCAGCAATCAGACCTCCACTGATATATCAGTTTTCACCCATCCATTAAATGGGTAAAAAGTATACTAACCGAAATACCCCATTAAGGCCTCATAGACATGGTCATATTACAGCTTCATACAAGCTCTGAGTTGGGCCACTTTGACGCTTATGATCCCTATGATATTCTGAGTTCAGGTCTGTAGACCCGCAGTCACGCCAAGACACTCACCCATATTACAGACTCATACATGCACCTGTAATATGTTCTTGTGAAGCTGGCCCTGGGTGTCTAACATCACGTTGTATGAGATGGTATATTACAGCGACGTATCAGGGTACAGCGGCACGCTGCGTGATGCGGCGCAGCTTGCCATTATCGGACACATATCATACATTACTGATAGCCGCAGACCTGATTAAATCTGCTGTTTCCAACTGACAATTTGAATTTCTTCAGTGCGAAATTCATTTCAGCGAATGTTGTACACAACCTAGTGGCCATAAGGCAAAGTACAGTAGTAATTCTTTTCTTACTATTTTCCTTATTTAACCCTTGCTCTGCTGAAGCATATTTTACCGCTATGCACTCCTGTGATAACTTGTGTGCCATTGTACACCGTATATACACAGAGTTATTATAAAGTGTATGGTAGATGCAAAGCATGGAAGTTGTCAATTTGTTGCACTCATGAGTTCACAAGCATATATATATATGTAACATTAATATGGCTACCGTTTGAAGGATCAATACAAACTATATATTCAGTAATTCAATTTAATAATTTTTTTGTCAGAATATTTTGAATATATACTTCCTAGGCAGCAGAGGCCATGACTGCTGTTAGAAAGGTGCCATACATTCTTGTAGGCTACTGTATATGAGTGCTAGATGACAATGTCACGAACTTGCTGTATGTATAAACTGGCGTGCTGATTCCGAGGGCTGTGAATACTTTGTTGTGGGATTCCAAAAAAGACAGCTCTCTTTCATAGACACTCTTAGGCTTTATTCACATGAGCGTTTTATCGCGGCAATTTTGCACGATAGAATGCTGGCCGAAAATTGCGACCATCTAATGCGTTGGATTCCAGTGCATCAGTTCAGATTGGTGATTTTCCGGTGCGTAAAAACGGCCAGCCAGAGAAGATAGCACATGCGACCTATCTGGACCTATCTTCCGGCCGGAATACACCGGCTGGTTTCATAAACTCCTATTAGAGCTGCTGGAAAAGGGAGGTGGGAGGGATTTTAGCAGCCGCTCTACTAAACTCCCTCCCCCTTTCCTTCACCTCTCTGCCACTTGCCAGCTGCTGGCAAAGGGAGGGGGCAGGACGGGAGATTAGCACACTACCTCTGGTCCTATCTTCTTCTGCAGGCAGCCAGCAAGGGGTGGACAGGGGGCAAGAGTTTAGCATGCTAGCTCCCGCCCCCTCCCTTTGCTGACAGCCGACAATGGGCAGAGAGGGGAAGGGAAGGGGGATGTATGCCAAGCTGCGGCGTATGTATGCCGCAGGCCCAGCCATCTTAACGGGCGTTAAAACGGGAGATGCTACCATGACCAAATCTCCTTCAATTTGTGCAGATATCTTCTACGACAAATCCGCATTATTATATATGTACAGCTGTTATAAGTAATATATCTCCCTGTATATAGTGATATGAATTATGCTGTAGTAACCTGGGTAGCTCCTGTATATAATTATATATGTACAGCTAGTATAGGTTATACATCTCTTGTATATAGTGATATGGACCATGCTTGTATAACCTGGATATCTCCTGTATATAATTATATATGTACAGCTGGGGTAAGTAATATATCTCCCTTTATATAGTGATATGGACCATGCCAGTATAAGGCTTAATGTTCACGCGCATGGCCCCGCACGGGAGATCTGTGCGTCTAGGGATGTATTAGCTAAAAGCATGTGGATGGGATTTCTTCTCGGCATGCGGGTCGCACGCACGGGAAGAAATCCCAGCATGCTCCATTTTCTTGTGGGTCTGCCGCATGGACAGCTCCTGCGGCTTCTATGGAAGCCATCTGTTACCGCGGCATAGCTACATCTGATTTTTTGCTCTGCCGCCGGACCACGGAAAGCAGGAATTTAAAAATATTAATAAATGTGCGCGGCACGCACATCCTTCGGGTCGAAGAAAGAAGATCTGACTGCGACGGAGGGGAGATCTGCAGCGTCCGGACGCGTAAGTATAATAGATTTTCTGGCCTCATGTCTGCGGGAAAGGAGGGACCCAATGCAGGATTCTGCATGGAGAATCCCCGCGGGCCCGAATTTCCTAGTGGACATGAGGCCTAACCTGGGTATCTTCTGTATATAATTGTATATGTACAGGTGGTATAAGTTATACATCTCTTGTATATAGTGATATGGAGCATGCTTGTATAACCTGGCCTCTTCTGTATACAATTGTACTATTAAGTATTAGGAAGTTATAGTCCCAGTATTTCTGATGGCACATCACACACACAGTAGCTTGATTACCACATAAGACAAGCACAACTTGGCTCCTCCCACAGCAGTGACATCACCATAGGTCCTTCAGCCCCCCGGATCTCTGTGGTGGTGGTAGGTCAGTGTCTTCTGTCAGGACTGCTGAGTTGTGTCTTCTGAGATAATAACGGTTTAGTTGTATTCTCATTTTGTTATTTTTGTCCTCCCCTTCCAAGAGCCCTAACTTTGTTGTTCTTCTGTTGGTCAGGCTCTGTGTTTTATATATGTTGTGGGACCTTCGATGGCATTACTAGGGGGTGGAGCGATGACTCTACCAGGGGTAAAGCATGAGAAGCACGCACGCACACACATACATACTACAGACAAGTGGTCATTAGTAGTTTGATATGTACAGCTGGTATAGGTCATACATCTCTTGTATATAGTGATATGGAGCATGCTGGTATAACCTAGATATCTCCTGTATATAATTATATATGTACAGGTAGTATACGTTATACAGTATAACTTATACCAGCTATACATATATAATTATGTACAGAACATACCTGCTTGCACCACATGGTCGCCTTCCACTATCTGTGCATTGATAGACTGCAGTTGCGCAAATACAGCCATCTGCAGTCGCACTTACTGTACTTTTCCCGCACACAAATCATACGCATTTGTGAGCGCAAAAAACCCGCAGCCGCGGTCCCATACATTGAAATGGCTAATTATTAGCCCAATTAGTTTCACGTGTTCTATTTCCCTGCACCAATGTGAAACTTGCCCGATATCGTGCTCTAGAGGTGCAATGTCCTCATAGATGCCATGTGTTTTTCAGGCAAAAATGCCTCTCATCACTTTCAGGTGCGCTGGAGGTTCGGTAAGTGCTTCCTATTGTTTTTACATCGCGTTCGCATGCACCTCACACGCCGTGCAATGTTTTTCCCGGCTCCATTGAAAACAATGGGCGATGCGTTCCAAGGAAACGTCTAAACATAGGACATGCCACAATTGTTTTCCGCACCGTGATGGGAAAGAAAGAAAAGAATGGAGTTCATATTCGTGCGAGATATGTGCATCTCTCAACGCACAAATCTCACGGCTTTAGAGGACAGGCATGCAGAATATAATGTGATCGCTGTACAGGACGCAGGGGTAACACTGACAAATGATTAAAGGACATTTTCTGTGTTTGGTGTTCACATATATATGCACAATTATGTAAGTATGTATATAAGTAGTAGTTGTATCTGTGTGCGCATGCTGAATCTATGAAGGTATGACAGTGGCTTGAATGGTCAAACTGCGCCACCTGCTGTCTGTTGTTGAAACTAAACCGAATCATCTGTAATACAGAACCTGTGTAACGGTGAATGCAGACGGCCGGGTTGGATTCCGTCAGGATGAATTCTGGCAGTGGGATCTGATCCGTGCCCCTGCAGTGACCTCTCTGCGATGGCACACATGTGCAGAGAAGAGCCGGCGTGTCAACAGTGATGTTTTCGTGCGAGCCCAAATCATAGGACTTTACGTGATTTTGTTACCGCACGAGTTTTTACATGGTCGAATTTCCACTGTCTGCAAAGGATTGCATAAACTAATGCAATCCTATGGCAGCGTGCAACAGCGGAAATTTGCTGCGGAATTTCCACCCATATGCATTCAACCTAAACGTTTTTGCTCCTTATCCTCATCAATTAATGACCCAAGGTACTTTTACACATAAATATGACATTTTAGCTAAATAATTTACACATTTTTCTATAAATTAAAACTTTAATCAGAAGGAAGAACCAAAAGAACTGTATGCAGTACATAAGGAAAAGATTATTAAAGGGCTTCTGGGATAACTTATATTTTCCTTTTGCCATAAGTGCCCATTTTACTAGAAATCAAACAAGATTACAATTAGAGATGAGCGAACGTACTCGTCCGAGCTTGATATTCGTGCGAATACTAGGGTGTTCGGGATGCTCGTTACTTGTAACGAGTTCCACGCGGTGTTCCGGTTACTTTCAGTTTCCTCTCTGAGACGTTAGCGCGCTTTTCTGGCCAATTGAAAGACAGGGAAGGCATTACAACTTCCCCCTGTGACGTTCAAGCCCTATACCACCCCCCTGCTGTGAGTGGCTGGGGCGATCAGATGTCACCCGAGTATAAAAATCGGCCCCTCCCGCGGCTCGCCACACATGCCTTGTGACTTAGCTGAGGGAAAGTGCTGCTGCTGGTGCTGCTGTAGGGAGAGCGTTAGGAGTCAGTGTAGGCTTCAAGAACCCCAACGGTCCTTCTCAGGGCCACATCTACTAGTGTGCAGTACTGTGTTAGCACAGTATTTTTTTTTTTTTTTGTCCATAATTGGATCTGCAGAGCATTGCGCCCTGCAATAGGGACTGAAGTGGGGGTTAGGCAGGGAGAGTGTTAGGAGTTAGTGTAGGCTTCAAGAACCCCAACGGTCCTTTCTAGGGCAACTTCTATCCGTGTGCAGTACTGTCCAGGCTGCTGTTAGCAGTGTTGCATTTTTATTTTTTTTTCTCAAAACCGGCTGTGCAGACCATTGCACCCGGCATTAATACTACAGGGATAGAATTGTGTAGGCAGGGCCAGAAGACATTTATTATTCATTGAATACACGCAGTGGGGTCTTCCCTTTGCTAAAAAGGAAAAAAATTATATTTGGCCTGCCTGTGTCAGTCCTAAGGTCTCCGTGTACGTGTGTGCTGCGTGTACAACGTACAAAAATCAGACGCAACCAGCTACGCTTTACTGCAGGCTTGCGCCATTGTCTTTCCTGACTGGCAAATACCTGCTCTGCTAGAGTTAATAACTCTGCTACACTATACTTGTGTGACACTTTTTGAGGGCCACACCACAGATATTAAACTTCTTGTTTTTCATTGAATACACGCAGTGGGGTCTTCCCTTTGCTAAAAAGGAAAAAAATTATATTTGGCCTGCCTGTGTCAGTCCTAAGGTCTCCGTGTACGTGTGTGCTGCGTGTACAACGTACAAAAATCAGACACAACCAGCTACGCTTTACTGCAGGCTTGCGCCATTGTCTTTCCTGACTGGCAAATACCTGCTCTGCTAGAGTTAATAACTCTGCTACACTATACTTGTGTGACACTTTTTGAGGGCCACACCACAGATATTAAACTTCTTGTTCATTGAATATACGCAGTGGGGTCTTCCCTTTGCAAAAAAGCGAAAACATTATATTTGGCCTGCAGGCTTGCGCCAATTTATTTCCTGCCTGGGAAATCAAATCACTGGTAATACAGCATGCTGAGGGGTAGGGGTAAGCCTAGAGGACGTGGACGTGGACGAGGACGCGGAGGGCCAAGTGAGGGTGTGGGCACAGGCCGAGCTCCTGATCCAGGTGTGTCGCAGCCGACTGCTGCGCGATTAGGAGAGAGGCACGTTTCTGGCGTCCCCACATTCATCACCCAATTAATGGGTCCACGCGGGAGACGTTTATTAGAAAATGAGCAGTGTGAGCAGGTCCTGTCCTGGATGGCAGAAAGTGCTTCGAGCAACCTATCGTCCACCCACAGTTCTGCGCCGTCCAGTGCTGCAAATCCGAATCCTCTGTCTGCTGCTCCTCCTTCCTCCCAGCCTCCTCATTCCACTACAATGACACCTGCTCAGGAGCGGGAACACTCCCAGGAACTGTTCTCGGGCCCCTGCTTAGATTGGGCAGCAGTGGTTCCTCTCCCACCAGAGGAGTTTATCATCACTGATGCCCAACCATTCGAAAGTTCCCGGGGTCCGGGGGAAGAGGCTGGGGACTTCCGCCAACTGTCTCAAGAACTTTCTGTGGGTGAGGAGGACGATGACGATGAGACACAGTTGTCTTGCAGTGAGGTAGTAGTAAGGGCAGTAAGTCCAAGGGAGCAGCGCACAGAGGATTCGGAGGAAGAGCAGCAGGACGATGAGGTGACTGACCCCACCTGGTGTGCAACGCCTACTCAGGACAGGTCTTCAGAGGGGGAGGCAAGGGCATCAGCAGGGCAGGTTGCAAGAGGCAGTGCGGTGGCCAGGGGTAGAGGCAGGGCCAGACCGAATAATCCACCAAGTGTTTCCCAAAGCACACCCTCGCGCCATGCCACCCTGCAGAGGCCGAGGTGCTCTAAGGTCTGGCAGTTTTTCACAGAGACGCCTGACGACCGACGAACAGTGGTGTGCAACCTTTGTCGCGCCAAGATCAGCCGGGGAGCCACCACCAACAGCCTCACCACCACCAGCATGCGCAGACATATGATGGCCAAGCACCCCACAAGGTGGGACGAAGGCCGTTCACCGCCTCCGGTTTGCACCGCTGCCTCTCCCCCTGTGCCCCAACCTGCCACTGAGATCCAACCTCCCTCTCAGGACACAGGCACAACCGTCTCATGGCCTGCACCCACACCCTCACCTCCGCTGTCCTCGGCCCCATCCACCAATGTCTCGCACCGCACAGTCCAGCCGTCGCTAGCGCAAGTGTTGGAGCGCAAGCGCAAGTACGCCACCACGCACCCGCACGCTCGATCGTTAACCGTCCACATAGCCAAATTTATCAGCCTTGAGATGCTGCCGTATAGGGTTGTGGAAACGGAGTCCTTCAAAGCTATGATGGCGGCGGCGGCCCCGCGCTACTCAGTTCCCAGTCGCCACTACTTTTCCCGATGTGCCGTCCCAGCCCTGCACGACCACATCTCCCGCAACATTGTACGCGCCCTCACCAATGCGGTTAGTGGCAAGGTCCACTTAACTACGGACACGTGGACAAGCACAGGCGGGCAGGGCCACTACATCTCCCTGACGGCACATTGGGTGAATTTAGTGGAGGCTGGGACAGAGTCAGAGCCTGGGACCGCTCACGTCCTACCCACCCCCAGAATTGCGGGCCCCAGCTCGGTGGTGGTATCTGCGGCGGTGTATGCTTCTTCCACTAAAGCACCCTCCTCCTCCTCCTCAACCTCTGTCTCGCAATCTAGATGTGTCAGCAGCAGCAGGACGTCGCCAGCAGTCGGTGTCGCGCGGCGTGGCAGCACAGCGGTGGGCAAGCGTCAGCAGGCCGTGCTGAAACTACTCAGCTTAGGAGATAGGAGGCACACGGCCCACGAACTGCTGCAGGATCTGACAGAGCAGACCGACCGTTGGCTTGCGCCGCTGAGCCTCCAACCGGGCATGGTCGTGTGTGACAACGGCCGTAACCTGGTGGCGGCTCTGCAGCTCGGCAGCCTCACGCACGTGCCATGCCTGGCCCACGTCTTTAATTTGGTGGTTCAGCGCTTTCTGAAAAGCTACCCACGCTTGTCAGACCTGCTCGTAAAGGTGCGCCGGCTCTGCGCACATTTCCGCAAGTCCCACACGGACGCTGCCACCCTGCGCACCCTGCAACATCGGTTTAATCTGCCAGTGCACCGACTGCTGTGCGACATGCCCACACGGTGGAACTCTACGCTCCACATGTTGGCTAGGCTCTATGAGCAGCGTAGAGCTATAGTGGAATACCAACTCCAACATGGGCGGCGCAGTGGGAGTCAGCCTCCTCAATTCTTTACACAAGAGTGGGCCTGGTTGGCAGACATCTGCCAGGTCCTTCGAAACTTTGATCAGTCTACCCAGGTGGTGAGCGGCGATGCTGCAATCATTAGCGTCACCATTTCTCTGCTATGCATCTTGAGAAGTTCCCTGCAAACCATAAAGGCAGCCGCTTTGCGCTCGGAAACAGAGCTGGGGGAATACAGTATGTCGCTGGATAGTCAGAGCACCCTCCTGTCTATATCTCAGCGCGTTCAGGAGGAGGAGGAGGAGGAGGAGGAGGGGGAAGAGACAGCTTGGCCCACTGCTGACGGTACCCATGCTGCTTGCCTGTCATCATTTCAGCGTGTATGGCCGGAGGAGGAGGAGGATCCTGAAAGTGATCTTCCTAGTGCGGACAGCCATGTGTTGCGTACAGGTACCCTGACACACAAGGCTGACTTCATGTTAGGATGCCTTTCTCGTGACCCTCGCATTCAACGCATTCTGGCCACTACGGATTACTGGGTGTACACACTGCTCGACCCACGCTATAAGGAGAACCTTCCCAGTCTCATTCCCGAAGATGAAAGGGGTTCGAGAGTGTTGCTATACCACAGGACCCTGGCGGACAAGCTGATGGTAAAATTCCCATCCGACAGCGCTAGTGGCAGAAGGCGCAGTTCCGAGGGCCATGTAGCAGGGGAGGTGCGTAGATCGAGCAGCATGTACAGCCCAGACAGTGCAACAGTCTTTAAGGGCCTGGCCAGCTTTATGGCTCCCCAGCAAGACTGTGTCACCGCTCCCCAGTCAAGGCTGAGTCGGCGGGAGCACTGTAAAAGGATGGTGAGGGAGTACGTAGCCGATCGCACAACCATCCTCGGTGACGCCTCTGCCCCCTACAACTACTGGGTGTCGAAGCTGGACACGTGGCCTGAACTAGCGCTGTATGCCCTGGAGGTGCTTGCTTGTCCTGCGGCTAGCGTCTTGTCGGAGAGGGTGTTTAGTGCGGCTGGGGGAATCATCACAGATAAGCGTACCCGCCTGTCAACCGACAGTGCCGAGAGGCTAACACTCATCAAGATGAACAAAGCCTGGATTTCCCCAGACTTCTCTTCTCCACCAGCGGACAGCAGCGATACGTAAGCAATACGTAGGCTGCACCCGCGGATGGAAGCTACGTTCTCTCTCACCATCCAAAACGGGGACATTTCTGCTTCATCAATCTGTGTCTAATATTCCTCCTCCTCCTCCTGTTCCTCCTCCTGAAACCTCACGTAATCACGCTGAACGGGCAATTTTTCTTAGGGCCACAAGGCTCACTCATAATTTTTCTAAACAATTTTTAGATGTTTCAATGCTCTGAAAAGCGTTGGAACTTTAACTTGAACCATTTTTTCGTTAAACTGGGCTGCCTCCAGGCCTAGTTACCACTTAAGCCACATTAACCAAAGCGATTAATGGGTTTCACCTGCCCTCTTGGTTGGCCATGGCCAATTTTTTTCAGGTACATTAGTACTGTTGATACAGCAATTTTTGTGGGCCCTCGCCTACAGTGTAATCAAATAAATTTTTAGCCCACCTGCATTAAGCACGACATTACTACCTCAGCTGTGTTGGGCAATGCAATGGGATATTTCTATGTACCGCCGGTGGGTTCCAGGGAGCCACCCATGCTGTAGGTGCACACGGAGTTTTTACTACATCTGTACACTTGAAAAGAACTCCAGTCAGACTGGGGCATGCAGTGTGGGCCGAAGCCCACCTGCATTAAGCACGACATTACTACCTCAGCTGTGTTGGGCAATGCAATGGGATATTTTTATGTACCGCCGGTGGGTTCCAGGGAGCCACCCATGCTGTGGGTGCACACGGAATTCCTATTGCGGAGTTGTACCTGCCTGTGACTATTTATAAAAAACCGCGGTCTGACTGGGGCGTGCAGACACCTTGACAGAATGAATAGTGTGTGGCACATAGGTTCCCCATTGCTATGCCCACGTGTGCAGCTCCAGATGGAGGTGGCACAGGATTGGATTTCTCATTGCTTCTGTACAGCATTGTGGACTATCAGCCCGCCCCTTTTATGGGGGGGTCGCTGCCTAGCCATGCCAACCCTCTGCAGTGTGTGTCTGCTTTTCCTGTGGCAGACGCACTTATACATAGACATGAGGGTGGTGTGGCATGAGGGCAGCTGAAGGCTGGGCAGGGACAGTTTGGTGTGCGCTGTGGACACTGGGTCGTGCGGGGGGGGGGGGGGGGTTGGGCAGCATGTAACCCAGGAGAAGTGGCAGCGGAGTGTCATGCAGGCAGTGATTGTGCTTTGTTGGAGGTAGTGTGGTGCTTAGCTAAGGTGTGCATTGCTAATGAGGGCTTTTCAGAAGTAAAAGTTGTTGGGAGGGGGGGGGCCCACTCTTGCCGGTATTGTGGCTTAATAGTGGGACCTGGGAACTTGAGATGCAGCCCAACATGTAGCCCCTCGCCTGCCCTATCCGTTTCTGTGTCGTTCCCATCACTTTCTTGAATTGCCCAGATTTTCACACATGAAAACCTTAGCGAGCATCGGCGAAATACAAAAATGCTCCGGTCGCCCATTGACTTCAATGGGGTTCGTTACTCGAAACGAACCCTCGAGCATCGCGATAATTTCGTCCCGAGTAACGAGCACCCGAGCATTTTGGTGCTTGCTCATCTCTAATTACAATTTATCTTTATTAAAAATGATGCTGTTTTTATTACTTTTCACCCCCCTCGCTGGCAGTCAGCGGCTGCATGTACACATCATGACTGCAGCTCAGCTCCTAAAAGGCTCCTTTCTCTCTTCCTTATACATTGTACTCTGTAAAATGGTCATGTTATCTCGTTCACCAGCTCCTCTGGATAAAGCAGGAAGGGGAGCATGCAAGGGCCCAGCCACTTATGGCTGAAGGAATAATAATAATACTGAAAGTAATCCCAAAAAACTCATTGCAGCTGGTACTTGGGAAACCAAGACTATTTACACATATTTCTTATGACCTTATTTAGGTTTATTTATATATGCAGTGGTGCATTGGGTTAAGAGTTTATTTCGTTCCGTGACGGAGCTCTTAACCCAAAACACTCGTAAGTCAGATCAATTTTCCCCATTGAAATGAATGGAAAAGCCATTAATGCTTTCCGGATTGCGACTGATTTCAATGGGGATGGCGTTGCCCCATTGAAAGCAATAGGACGCCGGCATCCCCGCAGTGATTTTCGGGAAAGGGCTTTAAATATAAGCCCTTCCTTGAAAAATCATTCCTAACTGTAGTAAAAAATATATATACTCACCTGTCTGCCGGGGCTCAGGTGCGGCTAGCCGGCGCTTGTTCTCCCTGCACTGCTCTGAAGCTTTTCAGCAGGCTGGGATTAAAAATGCAGGAAGAGCAAGTGGCGGCTAGACACGCCTGAGCCCCGGCAGCGGCGGACAGGTGAGTATATATTTTTTACTACAGATAGGGATGCTTTTCAGGGAAGGGCCTATATTTAAAACCCTTCCCCGAAAATCACTGCAGGGGTTGCCAGCAGGCCATATGCTTTCAATGGGGCCTCCGGCAGCAGCGGCGGCCGCATTAAGAGCAAGCCTTGTAGCCCAAGTTTTTGCTCTTAAAATCAGAGCAAAAATTCGGGAGAGAGCCTGCTCTTAAGTCAAAAAGCTTGTAAGCTGAGGCAATCTTAACCCAAGGTATCACTGTATCTACTAATCATATGAACTGCAACAAAAATATATTTGAAGGGACAATCAAGTTTTTTCACTGTTAAAAGTTAAATAAAAAGTTGGGTAAGAGCTCGTTCACGCCAGTGCCGTGAAACCTGTTTTTCTGCTCCATAACGGATGCACACTTACTGTGTACCCGAGTTGTACCAAATCACCTTCAGACACCATACGGACACCTATCTGATACATGAACTACTATCACATTGACATGCATGTGCCTGTCCTAATTCTCATCCATGTTACGGACGAGAATATGAATGTGTGAAAAAACTTGGTAGTGTTTGCTGCGTCACTGAATAAAATGGGTCTGTATGCTGTCTGTCGCACATTTTAAATGGGGTCATATCCATAAGCGATTTGTTTTTTTTTTCCCGGCATCGTGGTGTGGGAAAAAAATAGCGTCATGTCCTATCTTTAGGTGTTCCCTTGGAATGTCTTGCCCATTGTTTTCAATGGGGTCGGAAAACACATGTGCATGTGTGTGCAATGTAAGGTTTCCCATTAAAAACAATGGGAAACAATTTCTGATCTTCCACCGCGGCTGAAAGCCGCGCCAGAGTATCACAACTTCCCAAAAGTGATGGAAGGCGTTTTTAATACAAAAACACCATGCATCCGCGGGGCATTGCACGCTCCTGAGTGCGATATTGAGGGGAGTTTCACGGCCCGATATCGCGCTCACCTGTGTGAAATTAGCCTAAGGGCTCTTTCACACGGGGGAATTTGTGCAGCTATCTTACATGCACAAACTATTAGAACCAATGGTTTTCACAGAATATTCTGTCCTGTGTAAAAGCATCCTAGTATTGCAATTCCCGTTTGCAAGGTATTTTAAGATTCATTCCAATCCAGCAAGGAATGCCCAAAAATCCTAACAAAAAGACTAGGATACATTTGCCTCTTTGAGGATGGTGAACAGGACACTCATGTGAGAAATAGGACAGATGGTATGTCATAGTGAACACACTAAGGCCAGCTTCACACGGGCGTCACAATTGCACGAGATTTGTGTGTTGCGAGACGCACAAATATGAACCCCATTCTTTTTAAATCAATGGAAGCCGTGTCTGCAATTACTTCATAAAGGTTGGAGCAGAGACGTCCGCTACTTGTACCGCTTCTGCTCCAACCCCTGTATATTTGACAGCATGTGCACAATCAGCTGATCGGTCAGGGTCCCAAGCGATGGACCCCAGCTGATTAACTTTTGATGACCTATCCTGAGGACAGATCATCAATAGTATTCTCCCTGGAAAACCCCTTTAAGTATGACAATTAGAGATGAGCGAGCGTACTCGGAAAAGCACTACTCGCTCGAGTAATTTGCTTTATCCGAGTATCGCTGTGCTCGTCCCTGAAGATTCGGGTGCCGTCACGGAGCGGGGAGCTGCAGGGGAGAGCGGGGAGGAACGGAGGGGAGATCTTTCTCTCCCTCTCTCCCGCCCGCTCTCCCCTGCTCCCCGCTGCGACTCACCTGTCAGCCGCAGCGGCACCCGAATCTTCAGGGACGAGCACAGCGATACTCGGATAAAGCACATTACTCGAGTGAGTAGTGCTTTTCCGAGTACGCTCGCTCATCTCTAATGACAATCTTTTTTTAGTACTGAAATTTCCATTTCCATAACTATTTGGCCATCTGCACCGTCTCCAGTTTAGCCATGTACTTCTTATAATCAAGTGGTCAAAATGGAGCACGATATCCCGCATGTGGCCTGACTACAGTTGTATAACTGCAAATCTGTGTTCTCACAATATGTATTTTTGCATCTTTTGGTGCATTCTTTACTTTTATTTTTGCTTTGGCAGCAATTGCCTGGCACTGGTTGTTAATGTTTGCTGTCCATCAATATCCCCAATTCTTTTAGTTTTACAATTTAATACATCATCGTAAAATTAGTTCTCTTGGACAAAGTGTATAATCTTACATTTTTCCAAATTTGACATTTCTGAACCCAAGCCTCTAACTTCCCCAAATCACTCTGTAATATTATATTTACTTGTGGTAATTCATTTAAAGAGCGTAATATTATCTGCGAATACTGAAATTCTATCTCTTACGTCTATTATGTCAAGGTGATCACGCTGGCGCTGCCACTGTGCCCGTGTGATCATCGGAAGCAGTACAGCTATATTCTGGCAGTTAGCACTCTCAGTTTTCTGGAAACATTAGGTCATCCCCTATCTGCAGTATAGGGCATAACTAGTGGACTGGTTGTGGTTTGACCGCTGGGACCCCCACAATCAGAATGGAGGTCCCAAGTTATCAGAGAGACTGGCAAAATTTAATAGAACAATCTTCGGCACTCTCAAAAGAATTAGGAGGTGGCCGAACATGCGCTCTGCTGCTCCATTCATTTTGAAAAATTCTCAGGTAACTTGGGACCCTCAATCTGGCGATTGGTGAGGGTCCTAATAGTTGAACCCTCACTGATCAGCTAGTTATGCTCTATTCTGCAGATAGGGTAAAACTTAACGTTATTGAAATACCCCTTGAGAGGGAACCTGTGACATCCCCACAGTTAGAATGTGATGTATTTTTATACCCACCTGGCCCTGCGATCCAGAGCCGTCACCCGCTGAAATCCAACTTTTTTCAAAGTCCTGTGCACGCGTTCTCCAGTAGACTTGTATAGGGATTCTGCAAAGGTACCCAAGGCTGTCATTTGTAAATATTTGTTCAAGCATATCTGTGGTATGCCCTACAAGTAAGGAAGATGGAACAATACCTCTGCAGCGCTACCTATTGGATAGCAGCAGTCCTGCAAATCAATGTCAGACCCTATACACAAGTCTTTAGAACAATGATTGTGAATTGACCAAAATCCAGAATCCATACACAGACAGCTGTTTCGGGTTTTTGCGGCTCATCAGTGTGCAGTAGGTTTCTAGCACGAGTCTGTGTATGTTTATATGCACAATATAGGGACAATATACTAGTATATGTAAGTATATTTATATTTCAGCATACTGAAATGATATTTAAGTAAAGTTGTTTTATTGAATTTTGAAAGAGAAGAAAACAATTCTGAAAAAAAATTGCATAAAAAATAATTCAAAGCATATTTTTAAAAAATAAGGTAAATTTTATTAAGACCTTATGTCCATGGCCGTATCGGTAAAATGCTGGGAGTGCACTATGCATGCCCGCGTATCACATGCATGCTGTCATGGGCAGTGTGACTCTGTATTTTTATTTTTTTTAAATTCCCTGCTCTGTTGCATAGCGGGGTTGCATATGAAATCGACATTCATATGTATTGCAATTGTGGCCTCCATTGAAATCAGATTGATTACATCCTGTGTAATCATCGTAGGCGAAGTTCAGTCATTGCAATAAAAACCTTTCCTGGCGCCGACTGCGGCACTGATCATGAACTCCTTGCAGCTAAGATCTAGATCAAATTCTGTAGCATTAAGAGAGGTGCTCCTCTGAGAAAATTCGATACCTCTAAAATCCTCCAATCACACACTATTGAGGTAGCAAACAGATTCGAACTGCTTGACACATCAGAAAAGCATCCAGAGGTACAATGGCACGATACACAGTCCACATTTATGGAAACAGCCAGCAAGCATCTCACCTATAAGAAGAAGGAAAAACAACGCTACTGGTAGTCCGAGCAAACCCTCAGAACAGCTGATAAAAGAAGAGCAGCAAAGGCGGTCGGCAACAAAGATGAAGTTGGGCAACTAAATGCCGATTTTCAGCAAGCAGCAAGGAAACACAAGGAAATGGACTGGAATGAGTGTTGCATTCAACTCGAAGCAGGACCCATAAAAGACCATATGCAAGGCCTATTCTCAAAGTCAGGATGGTCCGAAAACCTTTCATGGCACGCATGTAGAGCTTTTTGTTTTACAGCCTACCCTTCACTGGCTCTCTGCCTCTCTCCTCCCCACTGGCTGTTTGGAATGGGAGGGCGCGGGGCTAAGCTCTTCCAGCAGCCCTTACAGCTCTACTGTGCTATCACTTCCCTCTGAGTGTGTCAAGAACCAAGACTGTTATGCCGCTTCTTGCCACACCCATAGGCATTAACCCTTTTTATCAGGTCTCAGAATGTCTGTATAGGCCCTCTGCAGGCCACTCTTTGCACTGCACGTCTACAAGATGTATTTGAGGGCTTAAACAGACTTGTGCATGTGCTAATACATTTGCCAATACAGAGCGTATTAGTGAACCTGTGATTTTTCTTTACTATTTAAACTCTGCGCTATTGTACGCGAGTTTTAAAAAAAAGCGTGAATATAAGTCTTGCTCTATCTTTCTCGTATATAGAGAAACCATGTGCGAAAAAATAGGGCAAGTCTTATTTTTTCTTGTGTGTAGTATTAACACGCGAGAATCCCACTAGTCAAAATGAAACCATTGAAATCAATGGTTTGTTTCGCCCAGATCAACATCATAGAGGTCTGAAGAAGCCCTTTCCATACATATAGTTTCCTAGCATTACACATCAGCAATATGGTGAAGCAGACCTCACTATTTGCCCTGTCACAACATTAACTGTGCTTACTGTAGATCAGCTATGAACAATGTAAAAACAAGCAAAAAATAAGATGAAATGGTGTTTTCTTTTTGTTGCTCATCACCCGCAAATTAAAGGAATGAAAATTAACATATACAGTATGTACTCCAAAATGTTACATGTAGAAACTACATGTCCCGCAAAAGACAGGATTGCCCCATATTGCTGCAAAGGTGCAACAATTTTAAAAAGTTATTAGTTCTTGTATGGCAAAATGGAAAATCTCCAAATAGTGTTGTCCTGAAGGCCAAAAGGAGCCTGGTCCTTAAGGGGCTAATAGACATATTAGAAAGAAGACAAAATATTTACCACTTTGGTATTCCTCTAAGGGTGCATTCAGACGACCGTATATTGGCTCGGTTTTCACGCCCAGCCGATATATGGCGTCTCTCTCTGCAGGGGGAGGAGGCTGGAAGAGCCGGGAGCAGTGCTCTGAGCTCCCGCCTCCTCTCCGCTATTTGCAATGAGAGGAGGCGGGACTAAGTTCCAGGAATTAGCTCCGCCCCCGTCCTGCCTCTCCTCATTGAAAATAGTGCAGGGGGGTGGAGAGGAGGCAGAGAGGGGGCGGGAGCTCAGAGCACTGCTCCCGGCTCTTCCAGCCTCCTCCCCCTGCAGAGAGAGATGCCATATATCGGCTGGGCGTGAAAACCCAGCCGATATACGGCCGTGTGAATGCACCCTTAAGTCCAGGGTCAGGTGCCATATATTTAAAGGGTTAAGGGAAACTGTGGATTTTCATGCAGATTTGCCATCAGAATTCCGCTACTTTCAATTTTGCCTCAAAATTCACATGTTAGTGTGGATTTTGGTGCTGAATATTCTGCAAGATTCCACAAGGTTGTGCTAAGCACCTTTAGGGGGCTGCATATGAAACAAATACCTAATTGACACAGGCCCAGACTGGTGCTTTACTTTACATTTAAGAGAATACTCAATTGTTGAATGACAATTTAAAAAGGTGTAAAAAAATGTCAGCTTTCTTCCAGAAATAGCACCACACCTGTCCATGGGTTGTGATTGGTTTTGTAGTTCACCTCCATTGAAGTGAATGGAGTTAAACTGTACTAACACGCGTATTGTGCAGTTTTAGGAGAAATGCAGCCATGTTTTTCTAATCCTGCGTAAAATCCTTTAGGCTGGGTTCACACAGGGTGGATTTGCCGTGGAAATTCTGTGCGGAATTTCACAGCGGCAAATCCGCATGCGGCAGCTAATCCCAGGATTAGCCAGCCATGTGGACGAGATTTCTCAGAAATCTCGTCCACACGGGACGGCAAATTTGCTGCAGCTAAGCCGGCAGAAGCCGCTGCTGCGGCGCGGATTTGCAGGGGGGCTGTAGAGCGTTCATTGCGCTCCCCGGCCGGATTATCACCGCGGGGAACGCAATTCAAATCCGCCCGTGGGCAGGCAGCCTTAGGGGTTAAGGGTGCTTCCACACAAGACGGAATATGCTGTCCTAGAATTCCGCATCAAAATCCACATTTAGCCATGCAGATTTTGCTGCTGAGTATTCCACAAGAGGGTGTTTTCTGTAACATTGTTGCAAATTCCGTCCTGTGTGACGACGCCCTTTAGGTCAGAAAGGCTGCTGAGTAATTAACTATATACTCTTATGATTTGCTAAACCGCTGTATTATCTTTCATCGTGTTCACAACTGCTCTTGTGTGGGAAGCAATTAGGTGGTTTTCTGTGAAACAAAACCAGTAACTTTCAGGTATTACCCTACTTGTACTAAATGCAAATAACAAATGTATGCACACTCAGGGACTTTCCACATTTATTAGCATAATTTATGGAAAATATTCACATCATTTTTACAAGAAATCAAGGACCTGATAATCGCAGGATAAGAGTGAAAGAGTATCTGAAGAAACGACCCCATCATCAATATAAATAATCGTATTCCCAATGCCATACTGCAGCAGAGGCATCTTTATTTGTGACCAGTTGAAGCCGAGCTCTGAGTTCTATTGATCTATATGTAGATAATACCTAAATAATTATAATTAGTGCAGTGTGAGATCATCATGCAGATTAGTTAATGACATCTACAGCATATAACTAATATGTTCTGAAGTCATCAAAGAGGTTCTCTCCGCACATGTCCAGTTGGTGGATCCTTGACTGATTTTACCCCAGAGCCACCAGAAGAGGACTTTGCTACTATGTCTCCTGACTAGTCTGCTCAGCTTTCTTGTGATGACACATTTTTGCCCTATTATAGTCAATGGCACTTCATGCGGCTGCACGGAAATGACCTCAGTGAAGCTAACAGGCAATGAAGTGGCATGACATTTCATTCTGGCAGTAAGTGATAACCAACATCTACACAGAGATTGCACCTTTAAACACTGATTATATAGAACTATTGGACCAGACAGTAGTCTGGGTGACTTATGGTACTCCTTGCTCCTTGACATCTTCCCTGTTTGGTGTCCACCTTGCCTTGGTTACTCTTCGCTGGACCCCCTTTTTTGTCTTCTCTATCTAGTAGTGTCTACCGCTCAGGAACTTGATGTGAATGCTCAAAATGAACAGTGACCTTCTGAATGATTCCTGATATGATTATAATTTTCTACTTCATTTTAACCTCTACTAGCACTATACATTCTCCATTAAAAATGATGCTTGCATTTTCACAAACACACACATATCTTCGTTGTCATGTGAGGTATCCGTAAACTAAATGGGTTTGTTCACCAAGTAGAAAAAAACGTGTATTACGCCAAGATATGAAGGAAAAAAAATATATAATAGCAAATATAAATATATATATTTGATCCCCAGACGAGGCAGCTATGTGACGAAATGTGTGTTGGGCTTCCCGGATTCTCCCTTTGCTTGGGTAAGTACTTTCACTATAATATTTGCACATAAACTTTAGTACTGTGTTTATGGTCGTCCTCTCATGTTGGTATCTGCCATGCACTAGCAGTTTATTTGCATATGAATTTTCATAATTTGGGGTGTGATATGAATTTATTGATTTCTGATATGAGATTATGGGATCATGCATTGAGGGCAATCCTTTAGAATCTTTCATCATGACTTTATTATAAATACAAACTAGTAAAAAGGACAAAGTTATTCTTTGTTCATAAATTGGCATAATACCGTTTTTTTCTACTTAGTGTTTATCTTGTTGTGTAGCCATCTTAAAGGTATGTACATTTCATGATATTTCTAGTCAACTATCCTGCTGGTATTTTAGTTTAATAAATAGGTTTGTTACCTCGCTGTATATTGCAGAATTACATCGTTGAATTTCCATCTCATAATTTTAGGTTAAAAGTAGAAACTGTTACTTGAAGAGAACTGGTCATCTCTTCTGACAAACGACTGTTTAAGTAAATATTGCATTTGAATGATTCCAATTCTTAACAACATTCCTGTCAATTAAGTGCTGGTGTCCGTAATGGTGTACAGGCCTACAGTCAATTTGAGGCCGGCCTCACTTACGTATGTTGCGCTGGAGTACTGACTCTACCAACTCAGGCTAGTCCAGAGTTGGGAGCATTCTTCTACTATGGGTCCTTGGTGTTGATGCTTCCTCTAGGATGAGATTTGTCAAAAAGGATTCCTCACCTCTGTCTGATTCCCTGTGGTTCCAGTTCCTCCTGTAGCCTCTCTTTGTAGGGCTTTGGTGTGATGATTAAGTTAAATTGTATAATGTAGAAATTGTATTTCTGTATTGACTAAGTGTCCTTTAGTAAGGGACTAAGAGAAAATTACTGGTCTACTTGACTTATCAAAGGTCACTAAGGGTGCCTCGAGAAGTTATTTAGTGGTATGAGGTAAACATAGAAGGCAATGTCATTGAGCTAGTTATATATCACATGCATTGGCATATTTACAAGCTATATTGGAGACTTGTATAGAAAGTAATAGACTCAATAGTAATTGCCGGAAAAGCCAATTAATCATGCCAAATTTGTTGTGTTCCTTTGTGTACAATGATATAAAACCCCCTGAAACAAAAAAAAGGCTGCTGCTATTTTTGTGAATATTGTCTGCATGAGGCTAGGTGCACACTGGCGTTAAAAAATAAAGTTCATATTACATACACAATAAATGGACCTTTTTTCATCCATGTGCAGCTTTGTGTGGCTTCCATATTCAGTCTGTGTGTTTTTAGTTTTTTACTCCATGTGCCATCCGTTTTTCACATCCATTAAAAACACTTAAACAAGCCTAATTCTTAAAAAAAAAAGGACAACACCTGGACTGCATATAGATGCCATCCTCGCGCTGTCCATTTTTTTTTCTATCTCCATTGAGTTTCGTCCATAAATCACATTAGAATAGTGCATGTGATGAGGTTTTTCATGCAGTCTGTGTCTGCATGAAAAAACCCTGGTAGTGTGTGTTTCACCATAGAATAATATAGGTCTGTGTATTATCCATGTGTTGTCCGTAGGAAAGAAAACGTCTGAGTGTCAGAGGCCTACGAATGGCTATACACTGCTCTGCTGAATATCTTGCTAAATATATACTGTTTGTTCATGAGAAGACTTGTTTCTAAGACCATGACTCTCCAACGAGTGCAGGAGGCAGGGGAAGAAAGAAAAGAGGCATTTTTTTTGGATATGATATATTACTGATTCTACTATTGATTTATGGAGAAAAAAATGGAACTGATATTACTCTTTAGGCCATGTTCATACACTGAGGATTCTGTCAGAATTAAGCTGCGAATTCTCCAATTAAATGACAGATGATGAGTAATTTATTGTTCACATTTGACATGGAATTCACAGCAATAATTAACCTACTATGGATTTTAAAATCAGTGTGTGACTGGGTAATAAAGAAGTAGTCATACTAGGTATCCCCACCTCCAGAAGTTTCTATTCTGCTAGTTGATGTTGGAAACAAGCTTTGGGACAGACCATGCTTGCAACTTCTAATGCAATGGGACGGGTACTTTAACTATCAGATTACTGTCCAGTGCAAAGATCACACTGTGTGAAGTAAAAAGGCAAGTGCCGACTGCAAAGCTCTGCCCCCTTTAGCTACGCCCTGACCTTGCATGATGGTGGTTATATAATAGGCTGGTGGGGGCCAGTATGCATGGCATATGCCAGAACAAGGGCAAAATTCCTCAGGCATTAGGAATTTTTGGGCTCCTAAAGGAAGTGGGACAACGGGGTCTGGAAATTTCATTTTTCATGAGCAGACTTCTCGGTATTTGGGATAGTTTTGCAACACATATGGGTTTGATCTCATAGCTGGGCCCACTCACTCCCCTTGTGGACAATCCTGGCTTGAAGAATACGCTGAATGGTTCTTTCCTTCCCACTAGACTAGAGTCCCTATTACCACGTATATGAGACATACTAACCAGTTTGGAGGTACGTCCTCTACAGGAGATTTTGGAGGAGGGTGGCCCGTTGGCCAGTGCGTGGTTCCAGTACTTACAAATCCCCCACTACAGCCAATCCTCCAGGGATAAATCACAACTACTCGCCCAATTTCAAAAGCTCTACATCTCGTCTGTGCCTATGGCGGCAGGGATCTCAAAGGTTTACCATATTTTGTTGGCAGAGGTGACCTAAGACAATGTACTGCCCTTCATAAGACAGTGGAAAAAAGAGGTAAGATGATCTTTTCCAAAAGAGACATGGGACACATCTATGGCTTTAGCACTTGATACTAAATCCTCAATCTCAAACAAATTCCAAGAGCTCAATTATAAACTCCTATCCCAATGGTACAGGACACCTTCGCAGATAGCTAAAATGTATCCTCAGATGTCAAACAAGTGCTGGAGATGCTCCTTTGATGGTGGTGCCTTTCTCCATATTTGGTGATCCTGTCTCCTGGTCTCCACCATCTGGCAAGAAGTTAACTGGATTTCATTCCATGCTTCCTCTAGTCTGAACACATGGTTCCTTTCAGGTGTTGTACCTGCAAATTAACACAATTTATGAATGCCAACAGGGGCATAACTATAGGGGGTGCAGGGGATGCGGTTGCACCCGGGCCCAGGAGACTTAGGGGGCCCATAAGGCCTCTCTTCTCCATATTGGGAGCTCAGTACTATGAAAAAAAGCATTATAGTTGAAGGCACTGTTACAGATATTTCACCGGGGCCCAGAAGCTTCAAGTTACGCCTCTGAATGCCAACATTGTGATTCGAAATTTCGCTGGCCCCTTCCTTGCCACATTTCCTAGACAAGCTTTCAAGCTCTCCCTTTTTTCCTTGTTTTTCTCTTCTCAAAGTCCTCTTCTCCCCCTTTTTAATTTTTTTCCTAATTTCTGTTCCTTCCCCTTCTCTCCCTATTACCCTGTCCCTTTACTTTTCACTATGGTTGTTAAAGTCAGTGTATCAAGCTGCTGGTTGCAGCAGAAGATTTATGTGTAGAACCACAGGAATTTCAATAGGCTGACTATTGTTACTTTATTGCATAGATGCAGTGTGGTTAGCTTAACATTATATATGACAAATCTATGTTGTACATTTATGTTTTATTGGTCTTGCAACCTTAATAAAAACATTTTGATACGTAACCAGGTGGGAACGAGACTTGGGGGGGGGGGGGGTTGA
Source organism: Eleutherodactylus coqui (assembly GCF_035609145.1). NCBI lineage: Eukaryota > Metazoa > Chordata > Amphibia > Anura > Eleutherodactylidae > Eleutherodactylus > Eleutherodactylus coqui. The sequence goes on along the minus strand of NC_089838.1, from coordinate 229,899,792 downwards.
GTGAGGAGGAGTGGTCTCAGATCTGGAGTTCCACCAATCAAGGGGTCCGTAACATACTAATGCTGGAAACTTCCTATAAAATCCTTCTCCGTTGATATCTGGTCCCCACTCATATCGCACATGCAGTCCCGGGCTACTCCAAAGAATGTTTCTTCCCCTGGAGACATGCTCCATATATGGTGGTCCTGCCCCAGAGTCAAAAGACTTTGGATAAGAACATACTCCCTAATTTACTCGGTAACGTACCATAACCTGCGCAAAAATCCATGGGAGGCCCTGTTGAACAAAAAGATCAAGACTATATCCCCAAACTCCAGAAAGCTGATCTCTTTCCTCTTCCTAGCTGCAAAACAAACCATTGCCCATTCCTGGCGTAAAGCTTCTCTGGACTTTTCTGAAGTTAAAGGGGTTGTCTCGCGGCAGCAAGTGGGGTTATACACTTCTGTATGGCCATATTAATGCACTTTGTAATATACATCGTTATACATAAGTTATTCACTTACCTGCTCCGTTGCTAGCGTCCACGTCTCCATGGCTCCGTCTAATTTCGCTGGCTTCTTGCTTTTTTAGACGCGCTTGCGCAGTCCGTTCTTCGGCTCTGAGCACGAGCCGCTTCAGCGTGCTCGCCGCTACAGCTCTTCTGCGCATGCGCAGACGAGCTGTAACTTCTTGGGAGCGCGCTGGAGCGGCCATTCTGCTACCATCCTCTCTTAGAGAAAGGTGCAGAAACTTGAGCCGCCCAGCTCTGCCGAGAAGCCGCCCAGCCGTGCCGAGAATCCGCCAAGCCGCCCAGGTAAGTGATGGGACGGGGGTGATGTGTGACTAACTGGCGTGGGCCCCTCCGGGTGTGCTAACGCTGGCCCCCGGCGCCTACTGCTGGTGCCAGGGGCCTAGCGCTGGGCCCCGGAGCCTATATTTGTAGTGAGGGGACTGCCGCTGGGCCCCGGGGCCTACATCTGTAGCGAGAGGACTGCCGCTGGGCCCCGGGGCCTACATCTGTAGCAAGGGGACTGCCGCTGGGCCCCGGGGCCTACCGCTGTGGCCCCGGAGCCTTTGTCTGTTGTCAGGGGACTGCCGCTGGGCCCCAGGGCCTACCGCGGGGCCGCCGGGGCCTAGCGCGGGGGAGCCGGGGCCTAGCACGGGGGAGCCTGGGCCTAGCACGGGGGAGCCGGGGCGTAGCACGGGGAAGCCAGGGCCTAGCGCGGGGGAGCCGGGGCCTAGCGCCGGTTACCTGCTGCCTGGCGGTGGGTGACTGTGGCCCAAGAGCGTGTGCCGTGGTCGGCCGCGTTCAATCCCGAGGCCCAGTCGGTGGCTGTGGGGTCCGGTCGGCGGCCGCGGTGGGTCTGGTCGGTGGCTGCGGGGCGTCTGGTTGTCAGGGAGACACAGCTGGTAGCGTCTCGGGAGCGTGCACGTCGGGCTACAGCAAGCGCGGTGCACCATGGGAGAAACCCGCGGTGCACCTTGGGAAAAGAACCGGCGGCCATCTTTGGGAAACGTTTTATAAGTTGCTGAAACACAAGAACTGTGAGTAGAAACCTGCTTTAAAACCCATTTACACGTGTGCATCATAATGTATGCTTAAGAACGGGGACTGGGCAATAAAAAAATTCCACTCTTGCCTCGAGACAACCCCTTTAAACGCTGCATGAATTGGTACCTGATAAATGAAAGGTTGACCTCGATAGCAGAAGACAAAATCGATAAATTTCTTAGTATATGGACCCCATGGATAAATTATGCCCTTCCTATGGAGGAGACGAATCTACTAACCTAAATACGACTTCTTGATGCCCTTGCCCCCACGGGCGGCAGTCCTGAGAGAGAGGGAATACCCCATCCCAGAGTCCCACCCTTCCCCCTTTCCCTTCCTTAAATACTAGTTGGCCCTGGCCAGGCCATTAATATTTGTTGAGAAATGTTTCTCCCGGTAATTAGCACTGACAGCTGTGTACTTAAATAACAACTGATCGCTATTACTTCATTATAGTTTCATTCTCAGAAGAAACAAGGCCTACAACTACATTTTTGTATTTTGATTGGAAACTCTTCCATACTGCTGTGCCCTTGTATGTATACTTATTTGAAAATTCAATAAAAAATTATTGTTAAAAATAAAAACATTTTGAACAGTAAGTGAGGTGTAGTAGACCAGACAGCCAAAGGAAGACAACAGGACTAAGCAACTACGAAAGCTCTAAAGGGTCAGAAGACCTATAAGAGAGCAGACAACAGATGATCAGTGTGGCCTAGAGCAGCAGGGTACCAGTAGCGGAGAGGGAGTCTCCCTCCCAGCAATGACCTGGATGGCGATAATTGTGATGATGGACAGGCCACAGTCCAGCATCTCTGGCAGCAGTTCCAGTAGAGAGACGTGGTAGAGGCCATTTCTAGGACCGTGAGCAGTTGCATGCTTCTGCTGTGGGTTTGGAAAAGTCCTTCTACCAGCACTAGGCAGGGGATCCAGGTGTAAAGGTCTGCTGCAGCGGAAGCTGCTGCAGGTGAGGAAAAAGTATGGGCTAGAGTAACACTGAGGGCTAAGCAGGGACTAGTATAGCAGACGGCCCTTTAAACCCCCAGAGTAAAGATCTGGTGCAGTGGCACTACACAGGCAAAGATCATAGAGGTCTGAGCAAGAGAGGTCCAGGAGAAAGGTCAGTTGGAGGCCCACGAGTGACTTTTGGGGGCCAAAGTGGACCTGAGTGTAGTCTCTGGCTAGGGAAAAAAGGGGAATAATACATTACCAGGGCTGCTAAAAAGAAGCAAGTGGCACCACGGCTGTGGTGAGCAGACATTGGCTATAGATAATAGAGATGAGCGAACGTACTCGTCCGAGCTTGATACTCGTTCGAGTATTAGCGTGTTCGAGATGCTCGTTACTCGTAACGAGTACCACGCGATGTTCGAGTTACTTTCAGTTTCCTCTCTGAGACGTTAGCGCGCTTTTCTGGCCAATTGAAAGACAGGGAAGGCATTACAACTTCCCCCTGCGTCGTTCAAGCCCTATATCACCCCCCTGCTGTGAGTGGCTGGGGAGATCAGGTGTCACCCGAGTATAAAAATCGGCCCCTCCCGCGGCTCGCCTCAGATGCGTTGTGAGATAGCTGAGGGACAGTGCTATAGTGTTGGAGCTGCTGTAGGGAGAGCGTTAGGAGTTAGTGTAGGCTTCAAGAACCCCAACGGTCCTTCTTAGGGCCACATCTAACAGTGTGCAGTAGTGTGGAGGCTGCTTTTAGCAGTGTTGCACTTTTTTTTTTTTTTGCTATATCGGCCGTGCAGAGCATTGCGCCCTGCAGTAATACTACAGGGACAGAAGTGGTGGTTAGGCAGGGAGAGTGTTAGGAGTTAGTGTAGGCTTCAAGAACCCCAACGGTCCTTCTTAGGGCCACATCTAACCGTGTGCAGTAGTGTGGAGGCTGCTTTTTGCAGTGTTGCACTTTTTTTTTTTTTGCTATATCGGCCGTGCAGAGCATTGCGCCCTGCAGTAGTACTACAGGGACAGAATTGTGTAGGCAGGGCAAGAAGACATATATTATAGATTGAATATACGCAGTGGGCCTTTAGAAAAAAATCTTTGAAAAACAAATATTTGGCCTGCCTGTCACTCTGCTCAGTGTTCTGGGTCTGTGTCTGCTGCGGGTTGTAGTTCTCCAAATAAATACGCAGCCAGCTAAGTGTTACAGCAGGCTTGCGCAAAATTATTTCCTGGCTCTGAAATCACCGCTCTGTTGCACTTAATAACAGTGCAACACTGCAGTTCCGTGACACACACATCAGGGACAACCACAGGCCAATAAGCGGCACATTAAATTACAGTGTTGTGTTTCTGCATTCCTGGTAATACAGCATGCTGAGGGGTAGGGGTAGGCCTAGAGGACGTGGGCGCGGCCGAGGACGCGGAGGCCCTAGTCTGGGTGTGGGCACAGGCCGAGCTCCTGATCCAGGTGTATCGCAGCCGACTGCTGCGGGATTAGGAGAGAGGCACGTTTCTGGCGTCCCCACATTCATAGCACATTTAATGGGTCCACGCGGTAGACCCTTATTAGAAAATGAGCAGTGTGAGCAGGTCCTGTCGTGGATGGCAGAAAGTGCTTCCAGCAACCTATCGTCCACCCAGAGTTCTGCGCCGTCCACTGCTGCAACTCAGAATCCTCTGGCTGCTGCTCCTTCCTCCCAGCCTCCTCACTCCATGAAAATTAGACATTCTGAGGAGCGGGCAGACTCCCAGGAACTGTTCTCGGGCCCCTGCTCAGATTGGGCAGCAGTGGTTCCTCTCCCACCAGAGGAGTTTATCGTGACTGATGCCCAACCATTGCAAAGTTCCCGGGGTCCGGGGGATGAGGCTGGGGACTTCCGGCAACTGTCTCAAGACCTTTCAGTGGGTGAGGAGGCCGATGACGATGAGACACAGTTGTCTATCAGTGAGGTAGTAGTAAGGGCATTAAGTCCGAGGGAGGAGCGCACCGAGGATTCTGAGGAAGAGCAGCAGGACGATGAGGTGACTGACCCCACCTGGTTTGCTACGCCTACTGAGGACAGGTCTTCAGAGGGGGAGGCAAGGGCAGCAGCAGGGCAGGTTGCAAGAGGCAGTGCGGTGGCCAGGGGTAGAGGCAGGGCCAGACCGAATAATCCACCAACTGTTTCCCAAAGCGCCCCCTCGCGCCATGCCACCCTGCAGAGGCCGAGGTGCTCAAAGGTCTGGCAGTTTTTCACTGAGAGTGCAGACGACCGACGAACAGTGGTGTGCAACCTTTGTCACGCCAAGATCAGCCGGGGAGCCACCACCAGCAGCCTCACCACCACCAGCATGCGCAGACATATGATGGCCAAGCACCCCACAAGGTGGGACGAAGGCCGTTCACCGCCTCCGGTTTGCACCGCTGCCTCTCCCCCTGTGCCCCAACCTGCCACTGAGATCCAACCCCGCTCTGAGGACACAGGCACTACCGTCTCCTGGCCTGCACCCACACCCTCACCTCCGCTGTCCTCGGCCCCATCCACCAATGTCTCTCAGCGCACCGTCCAGCCGTCGCTAGCGCAAGTGTTTAAGCGCAAGCGCAAGTACGCCGCCACGCACCCGCACGCTCAAGCGTTAAACGTGCACATTGCCAAATTTATCAGCCTGGAGATGCTGCCGTATAGGGTTGTGGAAACGGAGTCCTTCAAAAGTATGATGGCGGCAGCGGCCCCGCGCTACTCAGTTCCCAGTCGCCACTACTTTTCCCGATGTGCCGTCCCAGCCCTGCACGACCACGTCTCCCGCAACATTGTACGCGCCCTCACCAACGCGGTTACTGCCAAGGTCCACTTAACAACGGACACGTGGACAAGCACAGGCAGGCAGGGCCACTATATCTCCCTGATGGCACATTGGGTGAATTTAGTGGAGGCTGGGACAGAGTCAGAGCCTGGGACCGCTCACGTCCTACCCACCCCCAGAATTGCGGGCCCCAGCTCGGTGCTGGTATCTGCGGCGGTGTATGCTTCCTCCACTAAACCACCCTCCTCCTCCTCCGCAACCTCTGTCTCGCAATCAAGATGTGTCAGCAGCAGCATGTCGCCAGCAGTCGGTGTCGCGCGGCGTGGCAGCACAGCGGTGGGCAAGCGTCAGCAGGCCGTGCTGAAACTACTCAGCTTAGGAGATAAGAGGCACATGGCCCACGAACTGCTGCAGGGTCTGACAGAGCAGACCGACCGCTGGCTTGCGCCGCTGAGCCTCCAACCGGGCATGGTCGTGTGTGACAACGGCCGTAACCTGGTGGCGGCTCTGCAGCTCGGCAGCCTCACGCACGTGCCATGCCTGGCCCACGTCTTTAATTTGGTGGTTCAGCGCTTTCTGAAAAGCTACCCTCGCTTGTCAGACCTGCTCGGAAAGGTGCGCCGGCTCTGCGCACATTTCCGCAAGTCCCACACGGACGCTGCCACCCTGCAACATCGGTTTAATCTGCCAGTGCACCGACTGCTGTGCGATGTGCCCACACAGTGGAACTCTACGCTCCACATGTTGGCCAGGCTCTATGAGCAGCGTAGAGCTATAGTGGAATACCAACTCCAACATGGGCAGCGCAGTGGGAGTCAGCCTCCTCAATTATTTTCAGAAGAGTGGGCCTGGTTGGCAGACATCTGCCAGGTCCTTGGAAACTTTGAGGAGTCTACCCAGGTGGTGAGTGGCGATGCTGTAATCATTAGCGTCACCATTTCTCTGCTATGCCTCTTGAGAAGTTCCCTGCAAAGCATAAAGGCAGACGCTTTGCACTCGGAAACAGAGCCGGGGGAAGACAGTATGTCGCTGGATAGTCAGAGCACCCTCCTGTCTATATCTCAGCGCGGTGAGGAGGAGGAGGAGGAGGAAGATGAGGAGGAGGGGGAAGACACAGCTTGGCCCACTGGTGAGGGTAGACATGCTGCTGGTCTGTCATCCTTTCAGCGTGTATGGCCTGAGGAGGAGGAGGAGGAGGAGGATCCTGAAAGTGATCTTCCTAGTGAGGACAGCCATGTGTTGCGTACAGGTACCCTGGCACACATGGCTGACTTCATGTTAGGATGCCTTTCTCGTGACCCTCGCGTTACACGCATTCTGGCCACTACGGATTACTGGGTGTACACACTGCTTGACCCACGGTATAAGGAGAACCTTTCCACTCTCATACCCGAAGAGGAAAGGGGTTCGAGAGTGTTGCTATACCACAGGACCCTGGCGGACAAACTGATGGTAAAATTCCCATACGACAGCGCTAGTGGCCGAAGGCGCAGTTCCGAGGGCCAGGTAGAAGGGGAGGCGCGGAGATCAGGCAGCATGTACAGCACAGGCAGGCCAACACTCTTTAAGGCCCTTGACAGCTTTATGGCTCCCCAGCAAGACTGTGTCACTGCTCCCCAGTCACGGCTGAGTCGGCGGGAGCACTGTAAAAGGATGGTGAGGGAGTACGTAGCCGATCGCACGACCGTCCTCCGTGACGCCTCTGCCCCCTACAACTACTGGGTATCGAAGCTGGACACGTGGCCTGAACTCGCGCTGTATGCCCTGGAGGTGCTTGCTTGTCCTTCGGCTAGCTTCTTGTCAGAGAGGGTGTTTAGTGCGGCTGGGGGAATCATCACAGATAAGCGTACCCGCCTGTCAACCGACAGTGCCGACAGGCTAACACTCATCAAGATGAACAAAGCCTGGATTTCCCCAGACTTCTCTTCTCCACCAGTGGACAGCAGCAATACCTAAGCAATACGTAGGCTGCACCCGCGGATGGAAGCATCGTTCTGTATCCCCATCAAAAATGGGGACCTTTTTGCTTCATCAATCTGTGTATAATATTCCTCCTCCTCCTCCTGCTCCTCCTCCTGAAACCTCACATAATCACGCCGAACGGGCAATTTTTCTTAGGCTCACAAGGCTCAGTCATATCATTTTTCTAAACAATTTTTATACGTTTCAATGCTCATTAAAGCGTTGAAACTTTCACCTCCAACAATTTTTATTTTAACTGGGCTGCCTCCTGGCCTAGTTACCAATTAAGCCACATTAACCAAAGCGATTAATGGGTTTCACCTGCCCTCTTGGTTGGCCATGGCCAATTTTTCTGATGTACATTAGTACTGTTGATACAGCAATTTTTGTGGGCCCTCGCCTACAGTGTAATCAAATGAATTTTTAGCCCACCTGCATTACAGCTGACGTTACATCCGCTGTGTTGGGCACTGCAATGGGATATTTTTATGTACCGCCGGTGGCTTCCTGACACCCACCCATGCTGTGGGTCCACAGGGAGTTGTAAATGCATCTGTTTCCACTTCTAAAGAACCCCAGTCTGACTGGGGCATGCAGTGTGGGCCGAAGCCCACCTGCATTAAGCACGACATTACTACCTCAGCTGTGTTGGGCAATGCAATGGGATATTTTTATGTACCGCCGGTGGGTTCCAGGGAGCCACCCATGCTGTGGGTGCACACGGAATTCCCATTGCGGAGTTGTACCTGCCTGTGACTATTTATAAAAAACCGCGGTCTGACTGGGGCGTGCAGACACCTTGACAGAATGAATAGTGTGTGGCACATAGGTTCCCCATTGCTATGCCCACGTGTGCAGCTCCAGATGGAGGTGGCACAGGATTGGATTTCTCATTGCTTCTGTACAGCATTGTGGGCTATCGTCCCACCCCTTTTAAAGAGGGTCGCTGCCTAGCCGTGCCAACCCTCTGCAGTGTGTGCCTGCTTTTCCTGTGGCAGACGCACTTATAAATAGACATGAGGGTGGCGTGGCATGAGGGCAGCTGAAGGCTGGGCAGGGACAGTTTGGTGTGCGCTGTGGACACTGGGTCGTGCAGGGGGGGTTGGGCAGCATGTAACCCAGGAGAAGTGGCAGCGGAGTGTCATGCAGGCAGTGATTGTGCTTTGTTGGAGGTAGTGTGGTGCTTAGCTAAGGTATGCATTGCTAATGAGGGCTTTTCAGATGTTAAAGTTCTTGGGGGGGGGCACTCTTGCCGCTATTGTGGCTTAATAGTGGGACCTGGGAACTTGAGATGCAGCCCAACATGTAGCCCCTCGCCTGCCCTATCCGTTTCTGTGTCGTTCCCATCACTTTCTTGAATTGCCCAGATTTTCACAAATGAAAACCTTAGCGAGCATCGGCGATATACAAAAATGCTCGGGTCGCCCATTGACTTCAATGGGGTTCGTTACTCGAAACGAACCCTCGAGCATCGCGAAAAGTTCGTCTCGAGTAACGAGCACCCGAGCATTTTGGTGCTCGCTCATCTCTAATAGATAACCATGTTGTCCAGGGCAGCAGAGCACCAGCATGTTCAAGGAGAGGCAGTCTTCATCCCTGCAAAGATCAGGGTGGTGGCCTTACATTGGACAGTGGCCTGATAGATGGTGGGTGTAGTGAGTAGCCATGTCACAGAATAACAAGTGTAACAGACAGACACAGACTGCAGAGCATCTGGAGGGCATTGTGGTAATGACCCTGAGTGCCACTCCATGAGAGGCAGACAGCATTGTCTGTAGTTTTAGCCAGAAGAGGGAATGCCTGGTAAAACAGGAGTAGTCACAAGCATCAGAGTCTGTAAGCTGAGGGAAAAAGCCCAAGTAATTGCCAAAGTGCCACCCTTAGGGCCACAAGGCATATACCAGACTTTTAGAGACTGTCTGGTCCTCCTGACAGTTAGTGTTGTTGTTAGCCGTTTAGTCATTCACGCCCCTCGGTGACCCTAAAGACGAGCTCCCTCCATGTTTTTCGGTTTTGCACTGCTTCTTTCAGTTGCGTGATATCCATGCCAGTATTGGCCATCATGTTCTTTGGCAGCCAAGTCTTCTTTCGCCAGTGATCCGTCCAAGCATTATAGATTTTCCTAACGACTCTGCTTGCATTACATGGCCAAAATATGTGAGCCTGAGCCCGGGTCATCTTGTCCTCCTTGAGTCTGAGCCGGGCCATCTTTCCCTCCAGTGATATATCGGGTGTTATACGATTCAGGACTTCTCTGTTTGTTACTTTCGCCATCCAGAGCATATACAGCAGCTTTCGCCAGCACCACAGCTCAAATGCATCAATCCTCCTGTCAGTTTTTTCACAGTCCAGCTTTCACATTTAGTTGCGATACTGATATCCCTACTTTTCCAGAGTTTGTCCATGTTTCGCATTGCACTTCACCCCAATGCTATCCTACATTTTATCTCTGGCATAGATTCTCCAGCCTGGTCAATTTTTGAGCCAAGGAAAATGAAGTCTTGCATGTATTCTTTGACCTCATTGTTGATTTTGATTTGAATTTGGCCATTTTTTGCAGTTGTCATCATTTTCGTCTTCTTTAAATTCAGGTAGAGGCCCATTTTTTCATTTTCAGTTGTAATCTTCCATATCAGCTGCTTCAGACTTGCTTCTGTTTCTGCAAGCAGAGGTGTGTCATCCTCATTACGGAGATTGTTGGTGTTTCTTCCACCTATTTTCACCTTATTTCCAATTCGTCTAGGTCCGTTTTCCGCATTCTCACTTCCGCATATAGGTTAAACAAAAAGGGTGAGAGGATGCAGCGCTGTCGGATGCCTTTGCTGATTCCAAACCAATCTGTGTCCCCATACTGTGGATGAAAACAGATCTTTTCCAGTCCTGTGGCCACTGTGTGGATACACATAATGCCTGGCACAGCGCTGTGATGGTTTTCACTGATGCTGGCAGCAATAGCTGTGCCAGTATGTTATCTATGCCTGTTGCTTTATTTTTGGCTAGTTGTTTCATTGCCATAACCGATTCTGTCTCCATGTTGGAGGGCTCCAAGTCCACAGGCTCCACCTCATGCAATGGTCCTGGTATGTGGTGGCAGGCATATAGTTCCTCTGAGTATTCCCTGGCCGCTTTCTGTGATTTTTTTTTTAAATACTTACAAAAACTTGTAACTACAGGGAAAACAGGACATATCATTCTCCAAAACAGTTTAGTCTAACGTTATAATAAACATGATTTTTTTTACCATTAAGTATTCTTAAGGCCCATTTACACTCAAATATTTTTTATGATTTATAGACATTCATTACTGTGCAGTGGAAATCCACAACTTACCAGCAATAAACAATACATTAGACGTTGATACATCATTATCATGTTATGAAATTATAAATGTTCAAGGTTGGACTGAACTACATTATGAGATTGAACTGAATGAGGAGCGTTCTACTTCACTAATCATCATTATGTATTTTCCCGGACTTAGGGAGACACACAGTCATATCATCGCATCCCTGTTGTATTGCAATGCCGCACCACAACACGCATGTGCAAAATCGCCGCATCATATACAGTGATCCATGTACCCGAGATACTAGAAAAAAGGCATGGGCTATATCTATGCTCTGTGTAGACCATCACTTACAGTGCCTATATATACATTTAGAGGGGGATCATGCATGAAGAGCTTGTACTTTATTTTCTCTCTACCGCTGTTATGAATCCAGTGCACATGCGCAAACCGCCAATAACAATGCAAGATGAGGGAATTGTACCAGGTATTGACAGGTCAGTGCTGATTGGAGCACTGAGGGCGAGCCCCCTTACCGAGATGGCAGCGGTGCACCTAGATGAGTATTGCTGTTCCATCGCTGCACGAACCGCAGATACCAACACGAGATGAGGGAACTATACCAGATATTGACAAGTCAGCGCTGATGGGAGCACAAGGGACAAGCCCTATAAAGGAAACGTGGGGTAACAGGCATTTAAAGACCAATGTGCCTGACACACCACAGCACTTTATCCTGACCGCACAGCTATGCACTAAGGCTGTGAGGTCTCTTGCTCTCACCTTCATGCACAATAACCTACCAGTGCATCTTGATCGGCTTAAACTCATCTTAGCCGAGGAAACTTAGAGTATATCTAACAAGAACTTTTCAGTGCTCACTAAGTTTGCTAGACAAAACCACTGCACAAAATCTGTGTAGCCATCAGAGTCATTATAGCAAGCAGTTCTTCCAGTTTGCTAGCTAAGCCTCTCCAGTGCAACCTTTCTCAATCTAGGCAGCGAGTGCTCTTACTGAGACATTAGACATAGAATAGAGTCACTATGGGTAAATGCTCTGGAAATTCTAACTAAGGAACACTCATAGCCTCAATATATAGCTATTCAAGCAGACATCAAGCTTGGACTAGCGTGATAAACAGCTAGCACTGAAATCAGGAGCAGATACCAACAAGCATCTCGATACTGTGCTCCAAAAGTGCAACTAGGTCTACCATTTTTTGATCCGAGGACCCCTAGACTGAGACTGAGAGTCTGTATACATTGGTAGGGGACACACGGGGAATAAATACAATGAGTCATCATAGTAACAATTGTGACCTGCAAAGCACTTGTATAGAGGCATCTCCCCCCAGCTTAGACATCTACCGCTGCAGTTTCCCTCCTACATATCAGACCTAATATATATGGTCTGGGTGAACATCCATAAACCCATTCTGTAGCATATGGTCATATTCTTTGTTTATGTGTCTGCTTAAGAAATATATTTTTTAATAAAGGCGATTAATAAAGGTTATATTTTAGTTCTTTTTCGGTGAATGATTTAGCTCGACTAAAAGAAACTTTACTGCCTCAGTAACTTTCAGTGTAATGGTGTGAGCACATAAATGATAAAGGCTTCCACTAGCACATGCGTTTTACCGATAATTGTGGGGTGGTACTGGTGTAGCTTGTCTCCACCAGAATGGGTGAAGACATAATGCACGCCCACAACCAATGCCCACAACTTGATTGGCTGGGCAGGAGAATGGGTGCCCATGTCCGCAGCTGCCGACCCTGTCACTCTCCCCCTGCCAGGGTGCCATGTGCGCTCTTGCTGCTGGCGACCCTGTAAGTGACTTTTCTTGCTGCTCTCCCATTATTCCCTTGCCAAATTCAGCTCTCCAGCGTGCTCTGCCATCTCCCCTCCTGCCTTGGGCACTGTCATTCTCCCCCCCCCCCCCCCCGCCCCGCGCCATTCCATTTCCTCCACTGTAACATCATCTCCCCTCCTGGAAGTTGTTGCCTACCGGCGCAGTGCGTCCCCCATGGAGACTCTCCCCGCCAGCCTCCCATCAGGGCTGCAATGTGTTCGCAACTTCCAGACTTCCATCCCCTCACCTGTCACTGGCCCCGGCACTCTGCCTTCTCCCCTTCTAGCTCCAGTGCAGTTGGTCAGCCGCTGTCAATCTCGGCTACCGGCCTCACATAATGGCTGCAATATGTGATGGCAGCGAGGAGCCTGACAGCGCAGGAGTCGAGAAGGAGAGACGGGGAGGGGTGAGTGACACGAGGCGGGAGGGGAGATGATGGGCACCCATTCTCCTGCCCAGTCAATCAAGTTGAGGGCGTTGGTTGTGGGTTTGCATTTTGTCTCCACCCATTCTTCTGGTGGAGACAAGATACACCAGGACCTTGTGGGGCTGATCTTGCAAGTCCAGCAGTTAAAGCTAAATCACAAGCGTTAGCAGCTTTAGCAGCTTATGTAAATGCAGCTACATATAGTAATCCTGTGCCAAAGAATTGTACTTGGCCAGGCAAACTTTATTATGGATATGTTTTCCAGTGTTCTAGTTTTTCAAGAAAGGCCTCTCATATTACAAGGAGAATGAGATAATCATTTATTGTGAGACATCAAAGGAGAGTCTAATTGTTATAGCATGTCATATAAGCCGCAGCACAGATCACTAGCATAATGATTTTAAAGGAAGATTTCCATGTATTTAAACCTTGGTCATTCATTTAGTAAACCATTTTCTATGTTATATTCTACCTGTAGCTTTTCAAGGAGCTGTGGCCACAGATCAGATCACAATCAACTTGCAGACCTCAGGGACAAGTGGACATTGATGTGAGGTCACGTGATCAAGTGCAGAGAAAACTGTACACATTTACAATGTCTTCACCCAAATACCCAGAAACAGGAATGGTTAAACGCCTGTATGGCTGCTTCAGCTGCACAGGGGCTGAGAGGGGAAAGCTGGACTGCAGCTGAATGGCCTTGACCCTGTCTCACTCCTAACTCACTGTTGGGTCTTCCTTCTGAAACTCTGGCCAGCAGTAAAACCATCTGCCATCCGGTCCATGCAAAATATAACCCAACTCCTCCTCCTATGATGTAGCTCTAGTGTGCGAGAAACAGATTGTTTTTCACTGCAGACTGAAGCTTCAGGGGGCACTATTAAGTTTGTAAGGGCACAAAGGGGGCACTATTAAGTTTGGATAAGTGATAAAAGTCAGACAAGTGAGGGTTTCATTGCTGAGATCCTCACCGATCCCGAGAATGGGGATCCTCTGTCCACCTTTCTTCCACACCACTCTCTCCCCTAAGATCAACTCCTGGGACCCACACAGATCATCAAAATGAAGGCAAAGCAGTTTGGCCTCCCTCACACAGGCGTTGCGGTAAGCACAGCGATTTAAATTGTTTTACTTTCGTTTTCGGCCGCAGCGATGAGGAGCTCTAAACACCCCAAAATAGAACAGATAGCACTCAAAAATTGCTACGCTAAAAAGCACTGTGATTGACAGCTGTCTGAGGATGTGTGAGAGGCTCCATTGAAGTGCAACATTAAATGCTGAAAAAAACGTCTGTGCAAGGGTGGCCTGATGGTTAAGGACTGCTGCTTTTCTACAACACAACCCTATTCACTTGAATAGTCCTGTGCAGGGAATGAGCCAAGAAGCCTTCATGCTCCTGTTTGATTGTCAGATGTTTCAGAGGTCAGAAACAAATAATAATAATAATCTTTATTTGTATAGCGTAAACATATTCCGCAGTGCTTACAAAGACAGGGAGAATACAGAGAGACAAAAGTACAAAAATTACAGAACCACGGTTACATGTAGTAATTAATTGAAGAAAACAGTAGGGGCGAGGGTCCTGCTCCATCGAGCTTACATACTAGGAGGAGGCAGAAAGAGTGATCGCCAAAGAGAGCAAAAACAACCCGAAACTATTTTTCAATTATATTAACAGTAAAAGGATTTGCAGGGAGAGCACTGGCCCTTTAACAAATAATGCAGGGGAAATCATTGAAGATGATGGAGGGAAGGCAAATCTATTAAACAATTTTGTTTCAAGTGTATTCACAAACGAAAAGGAAATGCCACACGAGATGCAGGGGAATAAAATGAACCCCTCACAAAATATGTCATACCTAACACAAGAGGAAGTGCGGAAGCGATTAAAGAAGACTAAAATCGACAAATCACCAGGCCCAGATGGAATACACCCAAGGATACTAATGGAACTAAGTGACGAGATAGCTAGGCCGCTATATCTTATATTTCTAGACACTATCAAGACCGGGGTTGTACCATTGGATTGGCGCATTGCCAACGTGGTTCCAATTTACAAAAAGGGGAGCAAAAGTTAGCCTGGTAACTACAGGCCAGTAAGTCTCACTTCCATAACGGGAAAACTTTTCGAGGGGATTCTGAGAGACGCCATCGATGAGTACCTCAAGGAGAACAAGGGAATAACTCCTCACGAGCATGGATTCATGAAGGGTCGCTCATGTCAGACAAATCTGATCAGTTTCTACGATGAAGTAAGCTCTAAGCTGGACCTGGGAGGATCTATTGATCTCTTATATCCGGATTTCTCTAAAGCCTTTGACACGGTGCCACATAATAGGCTAATATACAAAATAAGGCAGCTCGGATAGGGTGAAAACGTGTGTAATTGGGTAAAGAATTGGCTCAATGATAGAAAGCAGAGGGTGGTAATAAATGGTTCGTACTCTAATTGGACCACAGTCACTAGTGGGGTGCCACAGAGTTTAGTATTAGGCACCATTCTGTTCAATATATTTATCAACGACCTGATAGAGGGACTGCAGAGCAAAATATCAATATTTGCAGATGACACAAAAATATACAATATAATTAATGCAACGGAGGACAATGTGCGGCTACAAACGGACCTAGATAGGCTGGGGGCTTGGGCAGAAAAATGGCAAATGAAGTTCAATATTGAAAAATGTAAGACTATGCACATGGGCAGGAGAAACGGATGTCACCAATATACACTTAATGGGGTACCACTGGGGAAAAGCGATATGGAAAAGGACCTGGGGCTACTAGTGGATAGTAGACTAAACTGGAGTAACCAATGCCAGTCAGCTGCTGCAAAGGCAAATAAAGTCTTGGGGTGTATTAAAAGAGGTATAGGGGCGAAGGATGAGAACATTATCCTTCCATTATACAAGGCACTTGTCAGGCCCCACATGGAATACTGCACACAGTTCTGGTCACCGGTGCTCAGGAAAGATGCTACAGTACTGGAGGGGGTTCAAAGAAAAGCAACTAAACTAATACATGGAATGACGGGACTGGATACCCAGAGAGGCTATCAAAATTGGGATTATTTACTCTAGAAAAAAGACGGCTAAGGGGTGATCAAATAACTATGTATAAATACATGAGGGGACAATACAAGGATCTCTCCCATGATCTGTTTATACCCAGGACTATGACGGTAACAAGAGGGCATCCGCTACGTTTAGAGGAAAGCAAGTTTCATCACCAACATAGAAAGGGATTCTTTAGGCCTCCTTCCCATGAACGGATTTCCGCCGCGTAATTCGCGGCGAAAATCCGCTGCGTTGCCCGCAGCTATTAGGTTCTATTGAACCTAATAGCTCAGGGCACACGGTGCGGAATTCCACCGCGGAATTCCGCACCATGAAATCTCCCGTTTTCACCCATGGCATGCTCTATTTGCCGCGAGAGTACGCGCTGACGGCTTCCATTGCAGTCAATGGAAGCCGTCCGCTCACGCTATCTCCCGCTGTAACACAGCGGAAGATAGCGTGAAAACGCTTTCCCGCCTACCGCCGCCGCGTCATATGACGCGGCCGGTGCGTCACATGACACGGCAGGCCGCGTCATGTGACGCGGTGGGCGTGTCATGTGACGCGGCGGCGGTGGGCGGGGAAACGTCATGCGGGACCCAGAATGGCGGATCCGCTGGTAAGTATGGGGTCTCTGGGGGGCGCCGTGACGGGCTTCGCCGCGGAATATTCCGCGGCGGAGCCCGTCACACTTGTGTGCAGCCGGCCTTACTGTAAGAGCAGTTAGACTGTGGAACTCTCTGCTGGAGGAAGTGGTGATGGCAAAATCCATAGAGGAGTTTAAAAGGGGACTTGATGTCTTTCTGGAGAGGAAGGATATCATAGGATATAAATCTTAGGTTAATTGTTAATCCTGGTATACAGACAGGTAGAAACTATTAGGGCTTGATCCAGGGAACATTCTGATTGCCATTAGGGAGTCGGGAAGGAATTTTTTCCCCAAAAGGGCTAATTGGCTTTTGCTCTTGGGGTTTTTTGCTTTCCTCTGAATCAACACAGGAGGATAGACAGGCTGGACTAGATGGACATTGTCTTCATTCGGCCTAACGAACTATGTTACTATGTTACTACAAATAATGGGGTGATACAGAAGGTAAAGGGGCTGGAGATGTGGGCGGTATGGTGAGGTGGAGAGTGAGGGATGCTATAGACATAAACAATGGTCAGACATTAAGCCATGTGACTGCAGAACCTGTGTGACTGCAGGGGGGCAGTTGATGGTGGCTAGCAGGGATTGCAATCAGTAGGTCAGGGAGCATGTTATTGTGCGGCATACAGAGAGATTTGGTTTAGTACATATGGTATGCCTCCCTGAAGAGGTACATTTTAAGAACATGCCTGAAGTTTTGTGATTCATGGATAGCCTTTGGTAGTACGTTCCAGAGGACTGGTGCTGCTCTGGAGAAGTCTTGGAGGCGAGAATGAGAGATTCAAATTAAAGGGTCACTCAGTCTGATTTCGTTGACAGAGCGGAGGGTGTGGGCTGGGTGATGGATTGAGATGAGGGAGGCAATGTAAGGCGGCGCGGCGCTGTGGACAGCTTTATGGATGAAGGTAGTGAGTTTAAATTGAATTCTGTATTTACCGGGCAGCCAGTACAGTGACTGGCACATGGCAGAGGAGTCTGAGTAGCAGCTGGACAGGAAGATGAGCCTGGCTGCCGCATTCAGGATGGATTGGAGGAGGTAGAGTCTGGTGCAGGGTAGGCCGATCAGCAACGAGTTGCAATAATCAAGTCGAGAGTGGATGAGGGCAACAGTGAGTGAGTCCACAGTGAGAAAAGGGCGGATTCTTGCGATGTTCTTGAGGTGCAGCTGACATGTTCGGGCCAGAGATTGGATGTAGGGGGTAAAGGATTGATCGGCGATGAATATGACGCCAAGGCAGCGGGCATGCTGTTTGGGAGTTATGGTGGTGCCACACACTGAGATGGAGATGTCAGCATGAGGTCGGTTAGTAGAGGGCGGAAACATCAGGAGGTCAGTTTTTGAGAGGTTCAGTTTTAGGTAGAGATAGGACATAGTGTTAGAGACAGACAGTCGGTAATGTTATGGCGGAAAGGTGCAGAGATGTCACGGGAAGACGTGTATAACTAGGTGTCGTCAGAGTAGAGGTGGTATTGGAGACCAAATCTCCTGATCGTTTGTCCAATAGGGGCTGTGTAGATGGGGGCCGAGGACCGAGCCCTGGGGGAACCCCAACAGCAAGGGGAAGAGGAGGGGAGGTAGAGCCAGCAAAGGAGACGCTGAAAAAGGGGTCAGATAGGTAGGAGGAGAACCAGAGCAATGTCCTTTAGGCCGATAGAGCGGAGTATACTGAGGAGGAGTTTGTGGTCAACAGTGTCAAATGTTGCCGAGAGATCGAGGAGGATCTGTAGGGAGTAATCGGAGGTTGTTTGACACCCTTGTAAGGGCAGTTTCTGTCGAGTGTAGGGGTCAGAAGCCGGACTGTAGGGGTTCGAGAAGAGAGTTTTCTGATAGATAGCTTACAAGGCAGGAGTAAACCAGGCGTTCCAACAGTTTGGAGATGAAGGGGAGATTTAAGATGGTTCGGTAGTTGGCAGCATCAGTCGCGTTAAGAGTCAGTTTCTTTAGTAATGGGGATATAATGGCGTGTTTGAACGAAGGGGGAAAGATGCCAGAGGTCGGAGTATGGTTGAATATAGTAGTGAGATGTGGGATAACCACTGGGGAGAGGGACCAGAGGAGGTGTGAGGGGAGAGGATTGCTAGCGCAGGTGGTGGGGCGAGCAGAGAAGAGCATTTTGGAGACTTCTTCTATCATTAGCTGGAGTACAGGCAGTGAGCAGGAGCTAGATGCAGTATTTATGAGACTAGGGTCACGGCTAGTCTGGGATTAGGAGGTTATTTCCTGACGTATGTCATCAATCAGCTCACCACCACTTGTGCATGAGGATGCACACGGTCCAAGTCCAGAAATCAATGCATGTACGAGTGAAAGTCAGTCTGTTTCCCAAGTAATGATATGCCATAACAATGGTGGAATCCAGTACTACATACCATGTGTTTTTAAACCTGCCCTACTAATAAGGTATGAAGTTTTAATTTTACCTTCTGTGCTGGTTTGTTATGTCAGATGCCCGTATTCCATAACCTTATACATTGGTAATATCCCTTAACCTCATGTATGCTAAATACATCATTTAATAATTCAAGCTTGTCTTCCCATAAACACCCTTTTTTTTCCTGTCATCATTTTTCCACCACCCACCTAGAGCACAACAGACCATGGTCCATGGCACACTCACTGTCACTTTGGCACAGCAAAATGCCCTAGTTTATTACTCGAATCTTAGAAAAGTACACTGGAATTACCCATAGAAGAGGCTGTGTTTAAGAGCAGGAAGTTAAAGCTGTGAATGTGTGGTTGTAACCTTTATAAAAGGGAGTTCACCGTCTTATAATATAGAAGCTAAGCAAGTTTCAGGGAAATATTAAAACTGAGTAGTGAGTTGAGTAGCAGAATGCCCTTTGATTGGTAAAGGTCAATGTGAATTCAGTTCCATAAAATTTCTGTCTCATGGTGCTTTATGCATATTCCCTAGAGTAATTATTCTAAACCAGACTCAGACACATCCAGATACCCAGATAAGACAATCTGATAAGGAGCTTACATGTTACATTAAAGGATGTCGCATTTCGAGGTATAAAACTGCAATCTGGAACTGTTACCTTAGCAACAGAATTGAAGGGTGATGTACAGAGCGAGTTGCTACTGTATAGTACATATATTTTCCATGGTGACTCCAGTGTATACATGCAGTGTGTTGTCTGGCTTTTATAGGTCTAAGCCTACAGTGATCTCAATAATTCCCGAAGACATGGGCATACATCTGGAGCCCAGGGAGACAGCAGATTGCTGGATGATGAAGTCATGTGACCTAAATTCTTTCATATTTTTGCATATTTACAATATTTTCTAGATTGATTCTCCATATTGTTTAAACCTTTAATTATGTTTGTTTTTGTTTTCTCTCTTTACATCCTAACATAATCTTGGAGAAGACGGGCTCTGGGCAGGGAGGCATTCTGGATTTAAAACTCAAAAACGAGACTTCCCCTTGGTATGAAGATCGGAAGCGGCTTGCTGTATATTTAATAAGTTATGTTTCTATTTCTAGTTCTTTATAAATGTCATATGTTTTCAGTGCATGAAATATACATTCGAATATACATTAAGAAATGTGAACCTATGTTCATATTGAATTGCTCCTTTAATGACATGAATCCACCCATATGTTATTTGCACCATTATGATTGGTATATTTAGTTTTTAAATTTGTGTACAGTTTTTATTATCCTTTAGGCTGTCTGCAAATAACCGGATTTGCATTGTGGAATCCGCCTCTGGATTCTGCAGCAAATACCTGCCATAGCATGCTATGGAAAAGCGATTTTTCCTGCCCACACGTGGAAATCAATTGCAGATCCTCTGTGGACAGCTTTCATTGAAGTCAATAGAAGCCATTCGACCAGCGGCCCTTCTGCTATTATCATTGAGGAAAGGTCCCGGGTTCCGCGTCATCGCCTAGCGACCGCGCGGCCTTATCTGTACTGCGCATGTGCGCCGGTGTGCCGGCTGGCACATCCACAACAGATTAGAAGACTGCGGACAGGTACGCGGGGGTCACTGACCGGGCACTACACTAGAGGAGGAATGGGAGGGAAGGGGATTAAATCTGCTTGGGAATATGGAGATTTTTTTTTTTTTTGAGATATGTGGTCAGGTTTTCAGCACTGAGATCCTTCATAGGCGGCTGTGAGTTAGGACTAAGGAGGAAATGAAGAGTGTTAGGACTTCTGTCCATGGGCGAATTTTCACTGCGTTCCCTGCGGCGATAATTCAGCCGCGGGAAACGCAGTGCACGCTTTCCATAGCGTTGCTGGGGAAAGTGCAGCCCTCCTGTCCCCGAGCGGAGAATCATAGCGATTCTCCACTTGCGGACGGCAATTCGCAGCATGCTGCAAATTGCCGCGATTCTCCGCGGTGAGCCTATCTGTCACCGCAGAGATCCGTCTGCCGGCTCCTGCTCCCGGGCGGCTCCCGCAGCGGATCTTGAAATGCCCGTAGACAGGCAGCCTTAAAGTGTCATTGCAGATTATTGGATAGTGAAGAGATGAGAGTGGTGAACTAGGCTTGTTTGGCATGGCGAAAGCAGAATAGTTCATTCTGAGTATGAACTTGTAATGGAGGAAATCTGCTGATTTTCTCCACATCTAGAGCACCACTAGAGGAAACATATCCAGGGCTGCCATGGTCTGGGTCAAAGTGTGTCGCGGTGCTGCATTCTCTGGGGAACTTTAAATCGTGGTAAAATAGCCGCAATAAAACGTTCCTGTGAATAAGCCTAAGGGCTCAAATTGCCTGTGTGAAAATAGAGGAGGTACAATGTATTATGTTGTGTGTGTGCTTCGTGTTTCATGCACTGTATCCTCACAATAGCTTTTTCACAGGTTGTTGCTTCTATTCAGCAAAATCCCTCTGACAAAAGAGTGAAGGCGACTGAGAATTTCAATAGTGGGAGAAATTTGGAAAACAAACTTTTTTGTGACCATCATGATTTGCTGAATTTATGATGATCACACACTTACATACTTAACCAGTTGGTTCAGTTATCTCTGGGGCTGTATTCACACAGACGCTTTTCACGCATGAGTTCTGTCCGATTGTGGGAAGGACAGAACTCGCATTTGAAAAGAACCCATTTATTTCAATGGGTTGAAGGAGTTGTGCAGTCATCGGGCAACATCCCTTCAATAGGGCTGCCTGTAGTAAAATAACAAATTGAGCTATAGTTACACCTCCACCACTTCCACCACCGCCGGGATCTAGCGCTGCAGCCCTGTTGTGGTCCAGGGTTTTTTGTGATAGCTGACGTCACCAGAACTCAGTGACCACTGCAGCCAATTAGAGGCTGCAGCTTTATATTCCCCAACCCATAACGTCATGGCTCTCAAGATGTGAGCGCCGATGCCAGTAGAAAGAGCGGTAATGCAACTGTAGTGGCCCAGAGTTAGTAGGGTCCCTCCACAATGTTCCGTGTCTGTGCTGTGTCAATGTCTTGTCAGTGTCTTACTTTGGGGATGCATTAGGTTTATGTGGATTGAATAGTTGCAGGACTTAAAGGGTTAACTGTCTGGTATGTCCGGTCTGGAAAATGTATCGTATTTGGTGTATCATTTTATAGTTATGTGAGGATGTTAGATATATGTTTCTGCAGAAGTCAGAAAGTGAGAGGGAGAGTTGAGTGAGAGTGAGTCAGTCAGTGGGAGAAGTCTGTCAGAAAGTCCATGAGGTCGTCGGGTGTGTGAGAATGTGGAGGAAGCCGAGCGACTTCTTTACGCTCAGCCTAGGCCTAATCTATCCAGGAGACCTCAGTGCTTTTACTGAGCATGGAGAGAAGGACGAACTGCTTCACAGCGAGAAGAAGAAGAAAGAGAGTGAGTGTTGACTGCTAGAGAGAGAGAGAGAGAGAGAGTTTGCCAGGAGAGGGATTGCACAGATAACTGGGACTGTGGGTTACCTAAATACCCCAAGAATCCTCCCTGTTGCACTACTCTGACTTGTTGTTCCTGTAGCAAGACTGTTTGTTTGGATCTGCCTTCAAAAATCTACAGTAAATGAGCAGAACCGACCATTCCTGGTTCTTGTTCAGAAAGTTACCCTGTGTGTGGACTATTTTATTTTGTCTGAAGGATCCGCCGCAGAGGAAAGAACAGTGGTGTCACAACTGACAACTGGACTTAAGGTAACCCCCCGTTACAACCCTTGTGATCTTCCCCAGCAGTAACGGGGTCGGGTCCCGAGCTACCCCTAGGGGAGGAGATGGTAGAGCCCCATGACAAGGCCTTTCTCTATCCTGCTGTCTCCTCGGCTGTGGGCCCACTTCTCGGATGCTGCACAACCAGATTGGCTCCAGCGGTGACCTGATTCTAGTGACAACAAACACCGGGACCACAACAGGACTGCAGCGCTGGATGAAGCGGAGTGAGTATAGCTGGGTGTGGGTTGGCAGAGCTCAGTTTCTCAGTTTGTTATTTTACTACAGACAACCCTACTGAAGGGATGTTGCCCCGTAGCCAGACAACCCCTTTAATACACACAAGCGATTTTTCTCTTTGACCGATTGTCGGAGATGCATGAATACAGTCTGAGGGCTTAAACACGTGGGCATATTTTTGTCCTGTTTTGTGGCCGTAAAAATTAATATTTTAATTAGGACTTAAACAGATGAACATGATTTTAATGGTTTCATTTCCACTATCGGGATTCTTGGATGTAAAATTAAGATGGGACTTGCGCTAACATTCTTAAATTTAGTAGTTTTTCTACGTGCAAGAAAAGCTGGGGCAGGACCTATCTTCCCGTTTTTTTGTTTTCTTAAACTCACGCACAATAGAGCGGGGTTTGAATAGTAAAAAAACAGTTCATGCACTAATACACTCCAGAGCGGCGAGCATATTAGCACATGCGCCTTCAGTTTAATCCCTCAGGAGGTTTTGCTGCTGGGGGAAATCTTTTTCCACAAAACTATATATCAATCCGCTCAGCTCCTTCTATTCTATAACTTGCTGCCTGCAGGTCAGACATCAGGTTCAGCATGAAAAGTTCCCTTTAATTGCTATCCATTTTTAAAGCTTTATCCTAAGCAGAAAGCTGAATGTTCCCCCGCTCTTGTGTCAGCGAAATCAGCTTCGCATAATATTGTTGAGGTTAATGTTGCTGACTTTGTGGGATAGTACAGCTCCATGAACCACATCCCATTGACAAGTCTCCTGGTTCTTTCTTACAGAAAGTCCTAGCCTTTTCCTTCTATTTTACTTTTGCATTTTCCTCGTACTCTACTTTCTTGGTTTTATTTATGATATTTTTAAATTCTGGCCACTATGTACAGTGAATGGTCACTTTATTAGAGAAGGTGACACAGCTCAAAATCAGCCCTGCAGCCTCTTTATTCTCAGGATCAGTGGAGGTCCCAGAGGTGGGACTCCCATCAATCATTCAATGCTGGTGATATTCCATTACTTTATAAAATGGCAATCCTCCCTTAGCAGCACTATCAGTAAAGTTACCCCAATAATTAAGGCCAGCACTGTGGGGTAATAAACAGCATCAGCAGCATGTCCCAGGAAACAATGGTGCTACCCTGTTTCCCTGAAAATAAGACATACCCTGAAAATAAGACATAGCATGATTTTCCAGAATTTTTGGGGATACAAAATGATTTTTCAGGCTTTTTGAGGATGCTTGAAATATAAGCCCTACTCCAAAATTAGGCCCTGCTAACAGTTAATTAAAAAAACTCAATTTAAATAGTGTCCAGGTAGCTATACATGTAAAAAAAGTTAAACCTTTTTGAACAAAAATTAATATAAGACACTGTCTTATTTTCGGGGAAACACGGTAGTAGAGTGCCCCCTTATAGAAATGTGTTTTTTTTGCTATTCAATGTTTTTTGAATATTTCTCAAACAAGTATAAAAAAACAACTTTTTACATAAGAGCAAGAAGGAAAGGAAGGCTCAGAACAGAGAGGGATGGGGAGGAGAGGGAGAAACAGGGATGGAATAAACAGCAGATATAGTAAAAAGGATAATGGAAGCAGTTCCTCTTGACTCGGGTGCTATGGCCGGAGAAGAAGAACAGACCAACAAGCATGGGGCAGAAGATAGATAGAAGGGGAAAACACTTTGTTAGGAGGGCGTGTGACCCTGATTCAGAGTATGACGATAAAAATGGTTGTGTTCGAATTTAACCCGTGCCCTCCAAATGACGCAATACTAGCTGTTAACTAAAGGGTGGCTTCCGAGTTGTTTGGAATGTCAATCTCTGTCATTTTTGCAGAAAACCTTGGGACTTGAGACCAAAGCCTATAGACTGATGAACAGCCTCACCAAATGTGTATAATCGTTCCTTTCTCCACCCCACACCTCCAAAATAGATCCATGACCACTGGGAACTAGCAATGAAGAAGGTGCAGCATCCAAGAAGCGGGCCCACAGCCGAGGAGATGGCTTGGTAGATAAGGGATTTCTGTCATGGGTGGCTCTATCATCTCCTCCCTTGAGGGCATCTCAGGACCGTCCAAGTTACTGCTGGGGGAGGTTACAGGGAAAGGGTAACTAGCGGTTACCTTGAATCTTCTTGTCACTCGTGACACCACCATTCCATCCTCTGCAATGAAACTTGCTGTAGGAAATAACTTAGACCACATACAGGGATTAATTTCTGGACATACCAGGAACGGTTGGTAATGTCCATTTACTGTAACTTGATAATGGTTCAATAGTAGATTTTGGCACAGATACAACAAGAGAAGGTGATGTGAAAAGGAGGATACTCGGGGCAATCCGGACAATCCACAGTCACAGTTATCTGTGTGATCCCACTCCTGGTTGACTGTTTCTCTCTCTACCGGTACACACTCACACTTTCTATGTCTTCCTTTGCCAAGCAACGATTCCTTCCTCACTCAGCATTTAGTGGTAGCACTGGCACATCCCAGGCAACACAGTCCTAGGCCAAGCAGTAGGGAATTGCTCATCTTCCTCTATTCTTCACACACACACAGACCAATGGGTGTCTGCGCAGCTCACTCACTGACTAGAAGCAGACTAACTTTTGCTAACTCTTCTTGCTGACTCCATCAACTCCCCTTTTTGCCTCCTTGCATCCACCTTGCAAACACATTTATATCACAAGGTCACATGACATACAACATGATACCTTTCTCAGACATAACCCAGACATTAACTCATTCAGTTCTGCAAAGGTGCAATACACATCAAATGCATACAACTTAGAAGACATTGACAATACCATTGCACAGGACAAACACATAACATTATGGAGGGGCCCAGTTAACTCTGGGCCACTACAAAGGGAGAGTACTCTATGCTAACAAGATATAATTTTGTAAGAGATTTCTTAAGATTTGGTGGCAATTAGTCCTCTGAGTGAATTCAAAGCAGTAAATGTTTTATTCACTATTACTGCTGTTTAATTTCTTAACATTTTTATAGGAAGGGGGGAATATAGCTTGAAAATCCCCTGAAACTATGTAAAGTAAATAACACAAGAGAGGCTGCAAGCAGGGGCTGGCTGGCAAGTTTTACCCTGGGGGGGGGCAAGCACATAGCACTGGCCGATGACTACTGGCCAACTCTGTCACATCCACCTGGGAATTTTCTACGGTGGTTCTCTTAAAGGCAGTGGGGATTGCTGTAGAGTTAGTGGAGCCTATCAGAGATCGGAGAAAATTATATATTTGCGACGGTTCTAACCACAGGTGTTTTGGAATAAAGTATTTATCTATAAGTTATTGTGGTGTGAGGAATCTATATTGTGGCATGAAGTACTGTAGTAAAGTTAGGCCTCTCTTTTGCCCCCAGAAAAAAAAGCCATCTTTTTGGGAACTCAAAGTAAAGGTTTGATTAGGGATAGCAGTAGTAGAGGGGGAAGAGTTGACATCAATGAATAACTTAAATCTGCTTCTCCTCCAAATTAGAAAAAGATAATAAGTTAGGGGTGAATGATGTTGTGTGGTTGTGGGTTTTATATTTTTATTTTACAGTTTAATCAATGGCAAAACTCCAAGGTTGAGCTATGGTGTTCTGCCCTAGGTTTTCATGTGGATCTGCATGCAGATTCAACCCCACTCAATAAGGCAAGTCTGCTTGCTGCCGCCGGGTGCAGTTTCAGCTCCAAGAATTGTAATGTCTGTTCTTTTTTTATGCAATGTCTCCTTTAAAATCTGTGTGTGAAAAAAAATTTGTGTTGTTTTAACTTCAGCACAAATTTTCATAGCAATCAATAGAATACTAAAATGGTGTAGATTTTGCCATTGATCTGGGTGTGGAATCTGCATCTAAATCCAGGGCAAGAATCTGCTGTATGAATAAGGCTTGAACCTGTTATGGCCACCTACTGTAACATAATCACAACACCAGAACCTAGCTCATAATAGAAATACACAGATATAGATATAAAATTCAACTTTTATTAGGATTATTTAAAACAACGAAACAAGGGCAAACATAAAAACACTTACGAACATGTATTGACAGGACAAACAGAGAAAAAGCAGGAAGGTACTCGATACCGGACCTAACGCCCTAGTATGTGAACAATGCACTATTTTCTGTCTATCCCCTATAATGCTGAAAGGGTCGACGTATGACAGAATGTGAATGTTACAGCATAGTGTATTGATACACCATAGTTAAATAGATTTCTCATTGGTTAAGTCTACTCCAGAACCTTATTTTATTTCCTGCTCGTAATCATATTTTTTTTCGATACTCAGAATGATATCCTCACTTTATTTCATACTTAGATTTGCGTGCTTTATACATTAAGTGCTCGACGCGTTTCTCTGTCTTAATGTTAGACAGTTCATCAGGAGCGGGGTATGAGCAATGCCCCAAAGTATAAAGGATCAAATAACGAAGATGACATATAGCATGATTTTGCCTGTCACATCAACAAATAGACAGTCATGGAGTCCTTATATGGGAGTCCTTATTTATGTCTATGTTATGTACTTCGCTCTGATCGACCAACTGTTTTCTTCAGTCCTGACTCCGATCTCTAGTCCGCCCAATTTTAAGGGCTTGGGGAGTATAACTCCTTGGTCAAGGATGTTCAAGTCCGTATAATCACTGTTAGATAGCTCTGTTGGTCCGATCTTATTGTGCTGTAATAGATTAATATCTGCATTCAGCACATATGTGGTGTAACCTACTGTCACTCCTAAATCAATGGATACCGAGTGTTATATACCCCAAAAAAGCCACTGTTAGGGAGTTACTTATGTATGCCGTTGTTAATGATTAGGCATATTAATTTATTTTAGGGTGGTCCCAGACACAGTGGCAGAGAATAGGGGTGGGGGGACTCTCAGTATGATGCAGAAATGGCACACTATAGTGTGTCCAGGAGATCTGCAAGGTAGTCCCCAAAAGGTATTGTTATTGAGATCTCGGTTAGCCAACTCAAAAATGGTTACACTGATGATAGTACCTAATGTCAAGTATAACCCTGAATGAGACAGAAGAAGTTGCTGCATCAGTCATTTGCAACAAGTAGATAATAGTTTGCATCATGTCTGAGCGCCAGGTAACTATTGATGCATCCGTTATTTGCAACTAGTAGATCATAGTTAGCGTCATGACTGAGCGCCAGGTAGCTTTCACTGCACAATGGCAGAATGCTTTTTTCGTTGCTCCTGGACAGCAGGTAGCTGAAGATGATAGAGAGGAGGATAGAAGATAATTTCTCTATTTCAGTATATGAGGTATATACCTGCTGCTCGCCATCAGATCAGCAGGCGCTATCGGCAAATCTCTCTGCTCTATAATCTATTTCACTCCATCTATTGTTCTACCTAGTAGTGAGTCAGAAAAACTATACTGCCTATGTGCAGTTTAAACGAGTTAGTCTGTAATAGAGAAATTATCTTCTCTCCTCCTCTCTATCAATGTGCGCACCACATTAGTTCTGTATGAGTGCACCAGCATGGCAAACAGGTGATCAGAGGCAATCCTAAATGGCAGACCCAATCAATTTGTCAATGGCGGCCATCAATAGTTTACAGCTGGAAAACCCCCTTAGACCGGATGCACACAGACAGGTCGGATTCTGTATGTGGGAGACCACACATACGTGTTTAAATCTGTATTTTTGATGGCTTACAGTGAGCCGCCGTCGGACATGTGCAGTAGTGATTTTTGTTTTGTAAATCTATGTTTTTCCTGCATCATCACTAGGCGATGACGTGGGTACCTGCGACCTATCCACAATGTCAATTGCAGATGAGCCGTGAGTCAGAAAGCTTCAATTGACTTTATTGGAAGCCGCCCGTGTGGGTATTTTTGTGTTCCAGAAAATAACCTTGAGGTCAATTGTAGCCCAAAGAGAAGCTTCTAGTTCTACCCATAAGGGGGCATTGAATCTTAAAACATAGGAGGAATTTGTAACATTTGGGATGCTTAAAAATATTTTTGCAGATTAGGGATTGATAGACCTGTCTATGGTAGTAAGTAATTTTTTTTTCATTTGAGTTCTCTTATTTTTCCATATAAAATGGACGATTGAATGTTGTATATCTTTCAAGTCAGTAGTGGAGACTTTGATGGGGAGGCATCTAAACAGATAAAGGAGGTGTGGTAGGACTGTCATTTTGACAGAATTCACACATCCTTTCCAAGAGAGGGTGGGTTGATCCCATCTCCTATACGAAGAGGCACCCTTGTCTTGTGCCTCTTCGTATAAGTATTGTGTTAAATTTAGAGCAAGGGAGTTTTAGTTGTGCAGAGGGGGTAGAGTATAAAGAGCGTAATGCTGTCACATGGGCTCCTTGGATACCTGCTTTCTCTAGAACCACAAAAAGATAATCCCATGAAAGACTATCAAAAGCTTTTTTGATATCCATAGCTAAGACTAATAGCGGGATTTTTGTTATTGTGAGATGGATGAGGCTGAGTACTTTTCTTATGTTGTCTTGGGTTTGTTGCGATACCTTTTAGGCGAGATATGATCCTTATTTGGTTTAGGGATAACAGTTATGTGGGTACTAAGAAATTCCTTGGGTATACCTTTCCTAGTTAGTATATTGTTAGAGAAGTGTGGTAACAGGCAAGAAAGGGAGGTGATACATTTTTTATAGTAAAGGGTTGTCAATCCATCTGGCCAGGTGCTTCGCCTAGTTTAAGGTCTTTTATAGTTTCCTCTAAGTTGTAGGTTTTGTTGTATGGAAAGTTTGGGCAGGGGGATATTTTTCAAAAATTCCAATGGGGCAGGAGTTTTTTGAGGCTTATATTTATATAGAGTGCTATAAAAATCATAATATGTTTGGGCAATTTTATCCAGGTACAAGGTGCAAGAACCATTTCTAGATCTGATGAAATACACTGTATTAATTATTTTGTCCTAAGTCTTGTGGCTAAGAGTCTGATGGGTTTATTAGCTGTTTAAAGTATTGGGTTTACAGGAGGCCTTTTTCTGCTATGGAGGTGTATAACAGGCTGAGTTGTAGTTTTGTATGTCTAATATCTTTGGTTAATGATATATTGGTTCGTCTTTGAGTAAGCTCTAGCAGTTTGAAATTTCTTTCCAAGGTAATTGAGCCTGTGATTTTTCCCTCTTTTTTTGAGAGGCAATCCGAGCAATCTGACCCCTCTTGAAGGCCTTATGACTTAGCCATACCCAGACAGGTTGTGTATCAGCCTTGTCGTTCATTGCAAAGTATGCCATTAGTTGGTCTGATATCTCTGTGAGGTTTATAGGGTCCTTTAGAATGGTTTTCATTGAGTCTCCATCTATAGGGGCAAGATGGGATAGATTGATTCAGAAAGTGAAACAAAACAATGTTGTGGTCTAACCATACATATGAAATGTCTCACCTGCGCAAGGGATGATAAGACGTGAGTAGAGACAAGTGTCCAATCAATGCGTGAGTAAGACTTATATGGGACTGAGAAAAAGATATAACCTCTACTTGAACTATGGGATTCTCTCCATATATCTCTCAGAGCCAAGTCCTCCACTATGGTGCTCATCGATGTACTTTGTATTGTACTTAGTTTGTCTGAGCTAAGAGAGAAGCGGTCCAGAGCAGGGGAAAGTACTATACTGAAGTCTTCCATCCAGTAGATAGATACATTGTGTAGCATCTTGAGCTTGTTATTGACAAGGGAGAATAGTTTGTAGGGATTGTCGACAAGAGCATAGGAATTGACAGCTACAACTTTTTGGTCGTGTAAGGTGCCTTGTAGAATGATAAATCTACCGTGCAGATCTATCTCAGTTTTGCTTATTGAAAAGGGGAGTAAATTGTGTAAGGCAAAAGAGACTCCCTGGTGTTTTTTAGGGACTACTAAGGAATAAACCTGCAAATATTGAGAATGAAGGTCTGTTAGGAGCAGAGTTGGTGGAGAAGTGGGTCTCCTGGAGGCAGATGGTGTCTGGCCTAGATTTGAAATATTGAGTGAAGGCCTTTCTTCTTTTGAGTGGAGAATTATACCCTTAAATGTTATGAGATAATATTATGACTATTATGATATTGAGTTGTGTGAACTTCATTTTTATAGGGGAAAATGGAGACCATTGGGGTTCGGAGTTATAATATAACCATGTGTGGAAACATAGTCAAGCATGAACATAAAAAGAGAAGATAATGTGAGAACACTCATAATGTGGTACAAAGTTCGGTAAATAGGTCCAAGGTAGTCCAAACTGAGCCCCCAAATAAATATGAGGGGTGCACCCGGTGTCTGGAGAGCAGAGAACATCAAGTTTCTCTGCCCTGTCCCACTGCATTTTGAAAATATATGATGTGGAAACCAGCCAACCCAATCAACCAGGATAGTTGGTCATGGAACCATCTCACCTCTTGTTTTAAGAAAAAAGATAGAGGGGGCAGATGTGCAATGTTCCCTTAGTGATAGTGGCATCCTATAGTTAGAGGAGTATAACAGGAGGTTAAAATCTAGCGTGTGTTATATCTTTGTGAGATTAATATAAATAGTTATAGTTAAGTGTAACCTTAAGTATATCAGAAGTCTGATAAGCATTGAATATATTAACTGAACATCTTAATTAATCAAATAAAGTCAAGTGATTCATATCTTGTCTCAGGAGTTTTGATTGTGTTTGTAGGAAGATGACTCATTGCAACGAGGGTTTCTAACTGATGTCCAGGTTCCGGCTGGTCGCTGAGGTCTAGGAGATAAATTGCCCCCAGAGTTGTAGGAAATCCTTCTTTCTCCAGTATACGTTTAATGGTCCTCTAGAGATTTAATGCAAACAAGCAGTGTAAACTGAAAGTTCCACCTGTATTTGATGCTTGCTCATTGGAGTGCTAGGGTGATGGGCCTCAAATTCCTTCTTTTTGCTACAGTGGAAGGAGGTTGGTATTCCTGGGAGAAAGGATAAAACTCACGCAGCAGATAAAAGTTGGTCTCTCATTTCAGAGTAGTAGTAGTAGAGTTTAAGGATGATATCTCTCAGGAGGTCAGGGTTAGCAGGTTAATAAGTGCACAGTGGATTCTATCAATGTTGAGGGATCCCTGGGCAACTTCTGGAAGAAGTGCAGAGAAAAGGTTAGTGGCAGCTTGTTTTAAGTTAGTGATGATCTCAGGGAGGCCTCGAATCTGTATGTTTGCCCTCCTGCTCCTATTCTCGAAATCTTCACATTTTAGCTCAAGGGCTTTGACCCTCGCAAAATAGTCTTCCCATTTGGCTCATTCTTGATCCAGGGCATCAATTATCTTATCAATTTTTTGTTCAAGGATGTTCGTGTGCTAGCCTAGATCAGAGATTTGTTTAGAGGTGTCATGGACTGCTGATTGTAGCTAATGTCGAAACATCATTTTGATATGTTGTGTGTAAGGTAGAAAGACCAATATTTTGAGTAAGTTTCGTTGGTTCATTAGGTTGCCAGCTGGTGGGGTAGTTTCCCAAGTCATTAGAGCTGGAACTTTGGGATGAGGGTGCCGTTTGTATGGGGGCAATGGATTGAGATCCAGAGAAACGTTCTGGAAGGATACTCTTGAGTAGTTGTTGCTTGTATTTTGTTCTGTCTGCCATTCTTTCTTGTCATATTAGGTCTAAAACCTAGAGAGATTGGCTTGGGGATTGTTATATTTCCAGGCAAATATCTGGGACTGGGTCAGAGCATAGCTCCTGGGAGGACAGCAATCAATTCAATAACTGTGTATGAGCTTCTCCAGCAGGTGGTGCTCAGACCGCTTGCAGTGTGATAGCTTTACTTAAAGAAGAATTCTTGATATGTAGCTATGTTAAGTTGTAAGCTGACAGTCATGCCGGGATGAGCAATGTTATGTATTTCTAATGAACTTAAACAATAGCTATAACACTGTATTGAGAAAACTCTTTGCGATGAACCAACAAGGTCCCACAACTAATGACTTATGTGGTCACACAATCTGCACTGCCAATGACACACAGTGGGAAGTCACGATAAGGTCACATAAATGACAGGACAATCCAGGACCGTAGATCACATATTTTGAGGAAATTCAGTTTTCTTTCTTGTGTAAGACTCAAAAGTATTGCTAAACTAATTGGTCTTTTACCCTTTTTTTAAAATATTCTATTCATTTATATATACTGTTGCAGTACAGCTACATGGATTAAGCTCCAATAAAACTTAGCTAGTAGGCACAAGTAGTAGTAGTAAATCTTAAAATTTATTTCAATCAAGTGCCAGATATGGGTTAGGAGACGTCTGCTCTACTCTTTATAAACAGCACTCTTCCTGTGTTTTCATATGCTGTTGTCTCAGGTAAGTGTGTTGTTGTGTGTTATACAAATAAGGAAGATGGGACAATACCTTTGCAGTGACACCTATTGGAAGGCAGCATTCCTACAAATCAATATCAGACCTTTTATAGAAATCTTTATAACAATGATTGGGAATTGACCAAAAGCCAAAAAACCATACTGTTGTGGCGGTTCTGGGATCGCTTCCTTTCTAGATAGTCTGGTGCAGGTCTTGTGTGTGTTTCTCTGTCTTCTGGCTCTGGTGGGAGTGGTGTTAGGTGAGACATGCTTGGCCTCACCTGTGCGTAATTTGTCAGGATTATTTAGCCTAGCCTGGTGCTTGGTAGAGCAGTCTTCTACCTCACCTTTCATTCCTGCTGATGGGGAGGAACCCATGGACCTAGGTTCATTAGTTGGCAACATCAGGAAAGGGGAGAATTTTCAGTTTAAAGGGTGGTGTTTCTTATGCGATCATACTGGACATTTTGTTTGGAATTGTCCTCATCGTAGGTCTTGGCCGGGGAAACTAGGGGGCCTGAAGGTGGGAGGAAAGTCCCCTCAAGGTCCACAGATTGCTTGGATGTCATCCTCCAAGCTGGTTCTTCCCGCTGAGATCCTTCTTGGGGGTAATAGTGATTTGATGACAATTCTTCTAGATTGTGGAGCTGGTGTCAACCTAATCTATCATAAAACAGTCAAAAGCTTGGGGTTGGAGGTAAAACCTCTGGATTCACCCATTCTTCTGTCTGCCGTCAACACCTCTCCATTATCACTGAAGTGTTTGAAGTTCTGTGTTCCGGATGTGTGTTTAAAAATCAGATTATTCCATATTCAGACTATCACTCTATATATCATGGAATACCTCCCAATGCAGGTAGTCTTAGTTTTGCTTTGGTTGTGTTTAATCCTGTGGTGGATTAGGAGAAGGGAGATCTCTCTAAATGGAGCCCTTACTGTAATTCTTGTTGTATATCTGTAAATGTGTCTTCTGTGCAAGTTGATGAATTTCCTGAATATATTGCTGATTTTTCTGATGTCTTTGCTCAGGAGGGGGCAGACAAGTTCTCCCCGCACAGAGAGGAGGATTGCTCTGTTGAACCTATCCTAGACTGTAAGCTACCAAAAAGCCATATGTAAAACCTAACTAGTCCTGAGAGACAAGCTCTTAAGGTTTATATCCAGGACAGTTCAAGAAAGGGGCACATATGTCACTCAAATTCTCCACAGGTTTTTTTTCGTCAAGAAAAAGGAACAGGGGTTTGCGACCCCTTCTTGATTTCAGAGAGCTAGGTAAAATCACCAAGCATAATCCTTAGCCATTGCTAC
Organism: Eleutherodactylus coqui; assembly: GCF_035609145.1. NCBI lineage: Eukaryota > Metazoa > Chordata > Amphibia > Anura > Eleutherodactylidae > Eleutherodactylus > Eleutherodactylus coqui. Next base: position 229,865,323 of record NC_089838.1, on the reverse strand, counting down.
TTATTCCAGGCCTGTTTTCTTGGTTGAAGGGTGCCAACTGGTTCTCAAAGTTGGATTAACAAGGGGCATACAATTTGATTTAGACTAAGAAGGGGGACGAATAGACTACTGCTTTCAACATGCCAGAAGGGCACTATGAGAACCTGGTCATGTCTTTTGGACTAACAAATGCCCCTGTGGTTTTCCAGTCCTTTATGAATGAAGTTCTCTATAAATTTATCAGTGATTTTGTACTGGTATATTTCAACGATATTATCATATTTTCACCAGATTTGGATTTTGACATTTCTCATGTTCGTCAAGGTTTTCAAGCATTGCGCGATAATAATTTATTTGCTAAAAAGGAAAAAATTTTTTTTTTCCATGTAAGATATCACATTTCTGGGACATATTATTACCACAAAAGATTTCAAAATGGATCTGGAGAAGGTTTGGGCATTGTGGGACTGGGTGCTACCAGAAAATGTGAAAGCTCTTCAAAGGTTTCTGGAGTTTGCCAATTACTATTGAAAATTTATTAGAGGATTTTCGGTGATGTTTAAACCTCTGACTGATATGACAAAAAAAGGTTGTTTCCATTCTAAAAGGTCCCCAATGGCATTACAATCTTTTCATTCCCTGAAGAGATGCTTTGTGACTGCTCCAGTTCTAGTGCAACCAGACCTTTCGTGGTGGAAGTTGACACCTCAGAGGTTGGGGTTAGAGTGGTGCTTTCTCAGGTACATAGCAAATTATTCGCCCTTGTGCTTTGTTTTCACATAAATTTACTACTACTAAGCAAAATTATGATTTTAGTGACAGAGACCTGTTGGCAATTAAGTGGGCTTTTGAAGAGTGGCGCCATCTCCTCAAAGGAGCTCGACATAACGTGACGGTTTTTACAGACCACAAAAACCTGATCTACTTAGAGTTAGCTAAAAGACGTAATCCAAGAAAGGGGCAGTGGTCACTATTTTTCTTGCGTTTCTACTTTGTAGTTACATGTCGTTCTGGCATAAAAATGTAAAAGCTGATGCCCTTTCGAATTTTGTCCTGGTGGTTTCGGACAAACCTCTTGCGCCCATTCGTTCTGGGAGGATGAATTTCTTGGTGGGAAACTTGGTTTGGTTGTCAATAGAGATGAGCGAGCGTACTCGTCCGAGCTTGATACTCGTTCGAGTATTAGGGTACTTGAGATGCTCGTTACTCGAGACGAGCACCACACGGTGTTCGAGTCACTTTCATTTTCTTCCCAGAAAATTTTGCGCCGTTTTCTGGCCAATAGTAACACAGGGAAGGCATTACAACTTCCTCCTGTGAAGTTCCAGCCCTATCCCACCCCCCTGCAGTGAGTGGCTGGGGAGATCAGGTGCCACCCGAGTATCTAAACTGGGGCCGGCCACGGCCCGCCACAGATGCATGCTGAGAGACATTAGGGAAAGTGCCGTCTTGCTGTAGCTGCTATAGGGAGAGTGTTAGGCTGTTATATTCATCTTCAAGAACCCCAACGGTCCTTCTTAGGGACACATCTGACTGTGTGCAGTACTGTTGAGGCTGGTTTTAGCAGTGTTGCACTTTTTTTTTTTTGTATATTGGGCGTGCAGACCATAGCGTCCTCAGTCTGCAGTCATTTTACTGAGTATAGGGGCAGTACTGGTGAGGCAGGGACAGTGGTACAGGGAAAGAGGTATACTGGCTATATAGGCAGTGGGCTTTTTCAAAAAAATTGGAAAAAAAAGTCTTTGGGCTGCCTGTGACCGTCTTCAGTTTACTGCGTGTCTGCTGGGGGTAGTAGTCGCTCACTTATTACCCAGCTAGGTGTTACTGCAGCCTTGCGCATAATTTTCTCTGGCTGCACTGTGCTTTCAATAACCACAGTCATCCTCCAACAGGGAAATCCATATACAGGCTATATAGGCAGTGGGCTTTTTCCCAAAAATTGGAAAAAAAATACAATATTTGGGCTGCCTGTGACCGTCTTCAGTTTACTGCGTGTCTGCTGGGGGAACTAGTAGTCGCTCATTATTACCCAACTAAGCGTTACAGCAGGCTTGCGCATAATTGTTTCCTGGCTCTGCTGTGTCCGTTACATGATCGCTGTCATCCCGCCAGAGGGAAACAGTATACATATACACGCTGCATACGGTGTCTGTCTGGTTTCTCACCTCACCATTTAAAAAAACTGAAGCAAAATACTTAAGGCCTACCACTGGCCTTTGGCCACTTGACTGGTTCTGCGCTGTGAATTCCAGTAGCTCAGTCAGACGCGCCTAGGTCTCACTACAGGCTTGCGCATAATTGTTTCCTGGCTCTGCTGTGCGCTCCGTAAGCGAAGTCAGCCTCCAACCACAGGCCAATAAGCGGCACATTTAATTACAGCGTTCTGTTTCTGCTCTATTCGTAATACGCCATGCTGAGGGGTAGGGGTAGGCCTAGAGGACGTGCTCCCCCTATACTGCTGCTAGTAATATGTTACTGGGGCCTGTCTAGACTGCAACTACTACTAAAATGGAACTAATACTGTGCTCCCCCTATACTGCTGCTAGTGATATGTTACTGGGGCCTGTCCCTAATGCTACCGCTGAAATGTTGCTAATTCTGGGCTCTGCCTATACCGCTGCTAATGCTATGTCACTGGGGTGTGGAAACGGAGGCTTCCCAAAGACATGATGGCGGCGAGGCCATTTCCCACCAACGTGGTTACTGTTAAGGTGCATATAACCATGGACACGTGGAGAGGACACGTAGTGCCTCAAAAACATCCCCCTCCTCCTCCAACAATGAAAACATTCTTGGCAAATACTTTTGCATTGGTCTGTCTGGTGGCAGTCCAAGAATTTCACCTTTAACGACACAACAAGAGAGCCCCCCCACCATCCCCCCGCCACGGCCCACTTAATCCTGGCCACATTCCGAAAACCAACTAAATAAAACCGCGCTACTAGGTCCGCAGTCGCGACCACATTCCCACCAATGCGGTTACTGTTAAGGTACATATTGCCAGTCTGACTGGGGCATGCACTGTGGGCCGAAGCCCACCTGTATTGTATCTGACGTTAGCTCTGCTGAGCAGGGCACTGCAATGGGATACATTTATGTACCGCCGGTGGGTTTCAGGGAGCCACCCATGCTGTGGGTCCACAGGGACTTCACATTACGGATTTGTACCTGCCAGTGTCTTTCTATTAAAAACCCCGGTCAGACTGGGGCATGCACTGTGGGCCGAAGCCCACCTGAATTTAATCTGACGTTACCTCAGTTGTGCTGGGCACTGCAATGGGATTTATTTATGTACCGCCGGTGGCTTCCTGCGACCCACCCATGCTGTCGGTCCACACGGACTTCACATTAGGGAGTTGTACCTGCCTATGTCTATGTATTAAAAACCCCGGTCAGACTGGGGCATGCAGTGTGGGCCAAAGCCCACCTGCATTTAATCTGACGTTACGTCAGCTGTGCTGGGCAATGCAATGGGATTTATTTATGTAACGCCGGTGGCTTCCTGGGACCCACCCATGCTGTCGGTCCACACGGAGTTGTACCTGCCTGTGTCTACTTATAAAGAACCCCAGTCTGACTGGGGCATGCAGTGTGGGCCGAAGCCCACCTGTATTTAATCTGACGTTAGCTCTACTATCCGGGGCACTGCATTGGGACAAACTACAGGAGCAATACAGCGCTAATGAGACGTGCACAGCTACGCTAGCATTGGAGTCTGCTGTAGGCACGCGATTGCTGAGGATTTGTGCAGAGGCCTATGTCCTGGGTGCAGTGAAAGTCCGCTTCCAGCCTAGGATTGCTGAATCTGTGGGCCGAGGCCTATGCCGTGGGCGCGGTGCAAGTCTGCCATGTTTGGTCGCTCAGATCAATTTTTTGTTCATGTCTTGGGTTTCCTAGGACCCACCTATGCTGTTGGTGCAAACTTAGTTCCCATTGCGGTGTTTGACCTGTCTGGCACAAAGGCACTGACTGACTTGGGTAGGGGGCAGAGCGCTGACGGCTTTCCCCTTGCAGTGTGGATTGAGCTATGCGACACCTTAACAGAATGAATACTGTGTGGCACATGGATTCCCCATTGCTATGCCCACGTTTGCAGCTCCTGACGGAGGTGGCACAGGATTGGAGTTCTCATTGCTTCTGTACAGCATTGTGGGCTATCGCCCCGCCCCTTTTAAAGAGGGTCGCTGCCTGGCCCTGCCAACCCTCTGCAGTGTGTGCCTCCGGTTCCTCCTCATGGCAGATGCACTTATAAATAGACATGAGGGTGGTGTGGCTATGAGGCCAGCGTGTGGCATGAGGGCAGCTGAAGGCTGCGCTGGGACACTTTGGTGTGCGCTGTGGACACTGGGTCATGCGGGGGGGGGGGGGGGGGGGTTGGGCAGCATGTAACCCAGGAGAAGTGGCAGCGGAGTGTCATGCAGGCAGTGATTGTGCTTTGTTGGAGGTAGTGTGGTGCTTAGCTAAGGTATGCCTTGCTAATGAGGGTTTTTCAGAAGTAAAAATGGTTGGGAGGGGGGAGCCCACTCTTGCCGCTATTGTGGCTTAATAGTGGGACCTGGGAACTTGAGATGCAGCCCAACATGTATCCCCTCGCCTGCCCTATCCGTTTCTGTGTCGTTCCCATCACTTTCTTGAATTTCTCAGATTTTCACAAATGAAAACCTTAGCGAGCATCGGCGATATACAAAAATGCTCGGGTCGCCCATTGACTTCAATGGAGTTCGTTACTCCAAACGAACCCTCGAGCATCGCGGGAAGTTCGACTCGAGTAACGAGCACCCGAGCATTTTGGTGCTCGCTCATCTCTAGTTTTCAACTAAGAACATAAAATTCAAACAACAGTCTTTCAAGTTAGGTCCACGATTTTTTGGTCCTTTCAAAATCATTGAAATAATTAATACTATATCATTTTGTTTGGAGATCCCCAGCTCTATGAGAATAACTAATGTGCTTCACAAATCTCTTTTGAAAAAGTTTGTTGATTCAGGAAATGGATTGAGATATTCAATTTGAGATAAGTCACATAGTGGACTCTCATCAGTTTAGGAAATCTGTACAGTATTTAAAGGGGTTGTCCCGCGGCAGCAAGTGGGTCTATACACTTCTGTATGGCCATATTAATGCACTTTGTAATGTACATTGTGCATTAATTATGAGCCATACAGAAGTTATCAAAAGTTATTCACTTACCTGTTCCGTTGCTGGCGTCCTCGTCTCCATGGTTGCCGTCTAATTTTCGCCGTCTAATGGCCAAATTAGACGCGCTTGCGCAGTCCGGGTCTTCTCCTCTTCTCAATGGGGCTCCATGTAGCTCCGTGTAGCTCCACCCCGTCACGTGCCGATTCCAGCCAATCAGGAGGCTGGAATCGGCAATGGACCGCACAGAAGCCCTGCGGTCCACCGAGGGAGAAGATGCCGGCGGCCATCTTCAGCAGGTAAGTAAGAAGTCACCGGAGCGCGGGGATTCAGGTAAGCGCTGTCCGGTGTTCTTTTTTAACCCCTGCATCGGGGTTGTCTCGCGCCGAACGGGGGGGGGGTTGAAAAAAAAAACAACCCGTTTCGGCGCGGGACAACCCCTTTAATACATTGGCATGGTTATGGTCCTGAGGAGAGGACATGGGTACTGGCTGCAGATGTCCATGCGGATCATCTTATAAAAAATTTTCGTAGACTGAATCCGAATCGACCTAGTCCTAAGGTTCATGGGGCCCCTTCTAAAGGGGGAGGTACTGTTGTGGCTGTTCTTGGATTGCTTCCTTTGTAGATAGTCTGGTGCAGGACTTGTGTGTGTTTCTCTGTCTTCTGGCTCTGGTGGGAATGGTATTAGGTGAGACATGCTGGGCCTCACCTGTGGGTAATTTATCAGGACTATTTAGCCTGGCCTGTTGCTTGGCTTGAGTGCAGTTTATTTTCAGTCTTACGCTAGCTGTGAAGGAATCCAGAGCTTGGAGCTGGTTCACCTGTTCACCTGAGTCTACGCAAAGCTAAGTACAGCGGTTTATATCTGTTATATCTTGTTTGCTGTGGTATCTTTCTATCCCACGTAGGGTCAGCTAGTGGCCTAGGTACGGGGTCAGGTTCGCCCATCTGAGGTTGGGTTACCTGCGTTTAGACAGATCTCTTCCCTGGATAGGTTCTTTACGGACTGCATTTCCCTTGTTGCGCTTGTCTTTATTGTTTACCACTGTTGGGTGTGCATTTGCAGTTGTATTTCATGTTACGGATCCAGTGTGTCTGGTTTAGAAGCAACAAATACCTGGAGAGCTGTTTTGGCGTTTTTGCTCTTTATCAGTGTGCAGTAGGTTTCTGGCTTGTTTAGTGAGAGCCTATGATGTGCATCGAGAAGAATATCATTTCTCCTTGGGGAGAGCACCTAGAAGGTGTGTAAGGAGACTTACTCGTACAATGGGGAAAAAAAGTATTTAGTCAGATACCAATTGTACAAGTTCTCCCACTTACAAAGATGAGAGAGGCCTGTAATTGACATCATAGGTAGACCTCAACTATGAGAGACAACATGAGAAAACACATCCAGAAAATCACATTGCCTGATTTTTAACCAATTTATTTGGGAATTATGGTGGAACATAAGTATTTGGTCACCTACAAACAAGCAAGATTTCTGGGTCTCACAGACCTGTAACTTCTTCTTTAATAGGCTCCTCTGTCCTCCACTCATTACCTGTAGTAATGGCATCTGTTTGAACTTGTTAGCAGTATTAAAGACACCAGTCCACAATCTCAAGCATTCACACTCCAAACTCCACTATGGTGAAGACCAAAGAGCTGTAGAAGGACACCAGAAACAAAATTGTAGCCCTGCACCAGACTGGGGAGTCTGAATCTGCAATAGGCAAGCAGCTTGGTGTGAAGAAATCAACTGTGGGAGCAATAATTAGAGAATGGAAGAGATACAAGACCACTGATAATCTCCCTCGATCTGGGGCTCCATGCAAGATCTCATCCTGTGGGGTCAAAATGATCACAAGAACGTTGAGCAAAAATCCCAGAACCACATAGGGGAACCTAGTGAATGACCTGCAGAGAGCTGGGACCAACGTAACAAAGGCTACCATCAGTAACACACTACGCCGCCAGGGACTCAGATCCTACAGTGCCAGACATGTCCTTCTGGTTAAGCCAGTACATGTCTGTGGCCGACTGAAGTTTGCTAGAGAGCATTTGGGTGATCCAGAAGAGTATTGGGAGAATGTCATATGGTCAGATGAAACCAAAGTAGAACTGTTTGGCAGAAACACAACTCATCATGTTTGGAGGAGAAAGAATGCTCTTTTGCATCCAAAGAGCACCATACCTACTGTGAAGCATAGGGGTGGCAACATCATGCTTTGGGGCTGTTTCTTTGCAAAGGGACCAGGACGACTGATCTGTATACATGAAAGAATGAATGGGGCCATGTATCGTGAGATTTTGAGTGCAAACCTCCTTCCATCAGCAAGGGCACTGAAGATGAAACGTGGCTGGGTCTTTCAGCATGACAATGATCCCAAGCACACCACCAGGGCAACGGAGTGGCTTCGTAAGAAGCATTTCAAGGTCCTGGAGTGGCCTAGCCAGTCTCCAGATCTCAACCCTATAGAGAACCTTTGGATGGAGTTGAAAATCTGTGTTGCCAAGCGACAGCCCCAAAACATCACTGCTCTTGAGGAGATCTGCATGGAGGAATGGGCCAACATACCAGCAACAGTGTGTGCCAACCTTGTGAGGACTTACAGAAAACGTTTGACATCTGTCATTGCCAAAAAAGGATATATAGCAAAGTATTGAGATGAACTTTTGTTATTGACCAAATACTTATTTTCCACCATAATTTGCAAGTAAATTCATTAAAAATCAGACCATGTAATTTTCTGGATGTGTTTTCTCATATTGTCTCTCATAGTGGAGGTCTACCTATGATGTCACTTACAGGCCTCTCTCATCTTTTTAAGTGGGAGAACTTGTACAATTGGTATCTGACTAAATACTCCCCCCCCCCCCCCACACACACACACACACTGTATAAGGCCTAGTAAATATGCAATTAAGAAGGATGGAACAATACCTCTGCAGCGCCACCTATTGTGTGGTATAATGTCTCTCAGACTTGCCGATGGATAGTGAGTAGGCGCACAAAGTGGAGAGGCCCTTGCGGCAAGCTGTTTTCAGTCCTTCTATTAGTACTTTGGCATGGATATACTGGATGCAGTAGTTTCCTTTAATAAAAATTCTGATAAGATTCCGTTTCAGAAAACTTGTAAATCATTGTGTATGTCATCTAGGTATTTTACACAGGATACATATTGTTATAGATGTACTCTATAATCCAGGTTCTCTATTTTTTCATTTCTGAAACATTGCCTTGTATGGAAGAACAGCTCAAGGAATGTGGATTTATTGTCTCAGGGATCTTGTGATAAAACCAACGGAACTGGAAAATCTGTTTTTATTTTAAAGCCAGTGGAATGCATTTGAGAAGGGGATGTTATTCCTTCAATTCCTATTCACAGGACAGAGAAAGTTAAGGTCTGTCTTACAAATTCAGTATTTGTTACTCAATGGCCTTTAATAGTGTATGTGTTGTTACATGTAGAAACAGTAATGGGATCTATTATTGAAAAATCACTGTGTGCCTTAAGAGATTTTCCCACATTTTACATTTATCACCTATCCACAATCACTAAAAAGAGGGACCCAAGTACCAGAAAAAGACTTTAGTGCTCGCTGTTTTGATTGACCCTGTAAACAATAAATGAGCCACTTATACTCCTTCCTCCTTCTCACCACAGTTGTGTGATTAAAATATAGAATTGTAAAAGTAGTATATGTAATACAGTTCATTGTTTATTATGAATAATACAAAACAAAAGCAAGAAAATTCTTCAAAATTCAGTAGTCTTCAGAACCTGATCTCCTTCATCCAAAACCAAACCACCACTCCATGCACTCAAAGTCACCTCATATCTGTGCATTCATAGATACCGGCTGGTGACCGGCTCATATAGCCTGATGTATACCAACCTGTTTAATAAAAAATGTCTGGAGCGTTCTGCAGAACAAGCACTTTTATCTCTTGTGTCATTCCTCATACATCGTAAGCTCTTGCGAGCAGAACCCCCACCTCAGGGGCATGCCTCCAATAGAGGCAGACCATGCAATTGCTATGGGGTCTGTGGCACAGGGGGTATCTGCCTGCGACCAAATGGCTTGCCCTCCATCCCACCTCTAGACACTTGAATTCCAGCCATGATCCATCAGTATCGTAACATGGAGAGATCTGCTGTGCATGTTGGCCAACTGAGTCTTCTGACAATTTGTCTGAGCTGACTAAACTTCTTGGGCATGCAACGTGGCTCCACCTTCTGACCCCATGATTTACTGAGTCACTTTTGACTTACTGTCTATTGGTTTCTAGTCCCAGGCCTTCAGTGCTGCTTGCAGCTTAATCTTGGCTGGGCCTGCAAATCCTAGCCGTTCCCCTATTGCTGCAGACCTTTTCTTGTTTCCATCACTGTGTTAGAGGGAGCTGGTCCAAGAGCCAAAGGTAAGTACAGCAGCACACTACTCAGCCCTACAGCATTGTCTGGAAAGACTGGCTTCAGTTATGGAGGACAACTGACTCTCACTGTACAGTGTTAATGCACTACAGTACATAAAGTAAAAATAATGTCAGTAGTCAGGGGCGTACCTAAAGGTTCAGGGGCCTGGGTGCAAAAGTTCAGCTCGGGGCCCCCCCTTGGGCCTCCACCCCACACTCCCCCGTACCCATACCCATATCGTGCTGCATACATGATCTGCCCTTTGGCGTAATCTTTCCAAACATGACGCATTTCCTGAACATGAAAATTTGTTTGCAGGCCCGCAGGCCACTCTCACACACACACCGCTTTTTACCGCTATTAGCACAGCGCCCCGAGTGCCGTACTAACCGCGGTACAACACTCCCATAGATTTTAATGAAGTTACTCAAATTTGCGCTCGAACACGGTGTTTCTAACGCTGTGATTTTCGAGAGCTGTCTGTTCTATTTTTGCATTTTTGTGGTTTTTAACACACCTCCTCACCCATCACAATGATGGGGTGCATTAAAAAGCGCCGTCAGACGCTGTAACCTGTGTTCAAAAAAGCTGCTTGAAATTTCAGTAAAAATGCCACGATTTCAAGCTGCGTTTTCTGAACACGTGTGAGAGCGGCCTCAGGGGGTCATGTGTTTGTTGCACTTTAGAACCACAATTAAGACACAAAAAACCTGCATGAAGTATTTAAAGACCGCGTACGGTATTAGGGTGACTGCCCACTACAGTTTTTTTTCACGGTGAAATTCGCAGCGTTTTTTTTCTGTAGGGGTCTATGGGACTTGTAATGTTAAAATCACGATCGCGCAAAAACGCGATTTTGCGGTAAATTGCGTTTTTGCGCGATCGCTATTTTAACATTACAAGTCCCATAGACCCCTACAGAAAAAAAATGCTGCGAATTTCGCTGTGAAAAAAAACTGAAGTGGGCAGTCACCCTAAAGGAGCTGCAGACACTATTAATAACAGCATGCGGTTTTGATGCGTCTTTTAATTGTGTGTAAAGGGTGCAAATAAATACAGTAAATCCAGGGAGATGTATAACTTATACCAAAGAGAGAGCTAGATAGATAGATAGATAGATAGATAGATAGATAGATAGATAGATAGATAGATAGATAGATAGATATGAGATAGATAGATAGATAGATAGATAGATAGATAGATAGATATGAGATAGATGGATAGATATGAGATAGATGGATAGATAGATAGATAGATAGATAGATAGATAGAGAGATAGAGATAGATATGAGAGAGAGCGATAGATAGGAGATAGATAGATAGGAGATAGATAGATAGATAGGAGATAGATAGATAGATATGAGATAGATAGATAGATATGAGATAGATATGAGATAGATAGATAGATAAATATGAGAGAGAGCGATAGATAGGAGATAGATAGATAGATATATAGATAGGAGATAGATATATGAGAGATAGATATGAGACAGATAGATAGATAGATAGATAGATAGATAGATAGATAGATAGATAGATAGATATGAGAGAGAGAGATAGATAGGAGATAGATAGATATGAGATAGATAGATGGATAGATAGATAGATAGATAGATGGATAGATAGATATGAGATAGATGGATAGATAGATAGATATGAGATAGATAGATAGATAGATAGATATGAGATAGATAGATAGATAGATAGATAGATAGATAGGAGATAGATAGATAGATAGGAGATAGATAGATATGAGATAGATATGAGATAGATAGATGGATAGATAGATAGGAGATAGATAGATAGGAGATAGATAGATAGATAGATAGATATGAGATAGATAGATAGATAGATAGATAGATAGATAGATAGATAGATAGATAGATAGATAGATATGAGATAGATAGATAGATGGATAGATGGATAGATGGATAGATGGATAGATAGATATTAGATAGATAGATAGATAGATAGATAGATAGATAGATAGATAGAGGAGGGAGACAGACAGATACACACACACATATACACTTACCCCAGGGCTCGGTCCACTTCTCCTCCATGTGACAGCAGCAGCAGGAGAGGTAAACTCAGAGGCTTCCGTGCAACAGGAAGCAGGGGGCAGCACATGATCACATGATCATTGTGCCCTGCCATCCCATGTGACCTCCTCCCTCCTCCCCTGCCGGCCGATGTGACCTCCTTCCCTGCCGGCCCATGTGACCTCCTCCCCTGCCGGCCCATGTGACCTCCTCTCTCCCCCCCTGCCGTCCCATGTGACCTCCTCCCCTGCCGGCCCATGTGAGTACCTCCCTGCTTTTCCTCTCAGGCTGCCGCATCATGCGGGGGAAAGAATGGCCAGCCATTAATGCACTGAATGTGCATGTGGGCATGGCGTGGGGCGGCTCCGGGGCCCCCTGAGCGCTATGCCTATGTCAGTAGTGCACTTAGCTTACCAGTGCTGGCAGTTTAATTTTAACTTTTGTGCGGTGTGAGTGGGTTTAACGCTTTAATACTATATAATATATATATCCTTCATGATCGGTGGTTACGTCCTGCTCCACAATGGAAAATGCATCATGGTGGTCTCCTGGGTACTGCCACTGTTTCCAGGCAATCAGTGGCAGGAGCCCAGCTGACACACATAGCCAGCTTTTACTTGAACAATTTAATACTGACAGCAGCATCTAAGTAGTTCACAGAGGGAGAAGCCAATGGTTACTGTAGGAGCTGGAGCCTTCACAAAGTCCTCCAACTGCTATTTGCAGGCGCCTATTAGGTCCTTTCAGAGGCAGGATCTAATAACCTACATATCAGTTTAAAATTGACAGGTACTATATACTATACTGCAATACAGAAGTATTACAATGTATTATGCAAGTGTACTTCCTCCTGTTTGCCTTCTTCTTGACCAACAGACAGTGCTTGGTAAGTTGCAGAAAAAAGAACACACGCACATGCAGACTACCACAGACCTGTAAATGATTAACATGCTCTGGAATAGAGCTGTTGTTCCTATGAGTCCCCTTGCTGTAGTGCTTTATAAGAGATAGCCTGTCTCTGTTCCTGCCCTGGATGTAAGCTATATGTGAACAGGGGACAGCAACTCATCCAAGGACAGGAGCCAAGACAAGCTATTTAATATCAAGCTATCTTACTGCTATTTATCAGTATATACTGGGTACAAGTGACCCAGCAGCAGCACTATGGTCCTTCCTGCTGTCTCCAAACCCTCATAAATCCCATAATAATATTCTAATACACAATGGGACAGTTATATTTTACCGTTAAATGTCAATTAAGGGGCTAACCACCTTGTCTTTTGCAACATCCATTTTACATATGGACTTCGTGTATATGATGCTCTACATTTGGGTCCAGAGACCCAAAGTCTGTAAGTGAAACAGACGGTGCAAAAGATAGTGTGGTTAGTCCCTAATCATACAAATTTGTGAAAGGTATGTATGATAGCACATAATAAAATCTTGTTTGCTAATCTTTATGCCCCAAATAAAAACCAAATACCTTGGCTAACACAAATACTTACTAAGTTTGAAGCCTTTGCGGAGCGCCTGCAGGTGGTGGGAGGCGACTTTAATATGGCATTGGACCCTACAATAGACACCACTGCGGTTTCACCCTCACTTCTTCCAATACAGACCCGTAGACTCAAAGGCCTAATCTCTGAGCTCAACCTCAAAGACGCTTGGAGAATACTGAACCCAGCAGTAAGAGAGCACAGATACTTTTCATATGTCCATAAAACCTTCCACAGAATTAATTATTTGCTAATATTAGGGAAGTTCATCCAATCTGTTAGGCCAGTGGAAGTGGGTTTGATCACAATCTCTAATCATGCACCGGTATGTATAACATTAACCATCAATAACTACCCAATAAGAGAGTGGAGTTGGCGTTTAAACCACACCCTACTAGGCAGTAAAGGTCATTGCTCGGAACTCTCAGGGAAGCTTAAAGAATTTTTTTAGCTCAACGACACCCCGGAGGTATCAACTCCAATGCTATGGGAAGCTCACAAGGCTTTCGTCAGAGGGGAACTGATAGCTCGTATTAAACATAAAAGCAGCAAAAACCCTTTTTACATCTAAATATAAAATTTATATGCACGGAGACAATGGTTCTAAAACAATGACGAGACTTATCAAAAATCAGAGGGAAAAAACTTTTATGTCTCAGGTAAAGGCCCCATCAGGAAACTTAATGACCACTACGCAGGATATAACCAAAGAGTTTGAGGATTTCTAAAAATCCCTATATAACTTATCATCCAATGACTTCCAGAGCCCCCCAAACCCATGAGCTCTCACAGACCTTCTTAGACACTCACAGACTCCTGAAATTATCAGAGGAAGATATCTCCAAGTTGAAAAGGTGATCGCAGTCCTGGCCTTGATTCCCAATGGGAAAAGCCCAGGTCCAGTTGGCTTATACATATTATATTACAAAAAATTTGCAAAGATTCTCCCCACATTTTTTACTAAATTATGCAACTCCCTTCTTGGGGGCGCTACACTCCCTAAACAATCACTTGAGGTTTTCATAACCCTAATTCCTAGGGAGGATAAAAATCCTGATTCTTGTAGCAATTATCGTCTGATTTCTCTGTTAAATGTGGACTTAAAACTATGGGCGAAAATTATCGCCTAACGTATTTCCCCATATCTTACTAAACTCATCCATCCAGTCCAAGTGGGTTTTGTACTAGGAAGAAAAGGGAAATATAACACCTCCAGATTGATCCATGCTATCCACCCCACACAAAACACACAAAAAACCCTGGTGCTTCTTGGCACAGATGCCGAGAAGGTTTTTGATAGGGCCAGCTGGGATTATATGAGAAGCTCACTGGTGAAGTTTGGATTCCCTGATCAAATTATCAGAGCTATCTTTACCCTCTATTCAGAACCCTCACCAGGATACTCATAAACGGTTCAAAGCCCAAACCCTTTAGCATTTAAAATAGGACATGGCAGAGATACCTACTGGCCCCAACGCTCTTCATACTGGTGAAGGAAACACTGCTGCAAGGGATAAGACAAAACAAAGACATAGAGGGTCTGACAGTAGGTAACACCACACACACCATGGCAGCTTTTGCAGATGACCTCATCATACTGATTTACAACCCTGAGAAGGCAAATACGAACATTTTTGACCATTTTGGTAAACTATCTAATTTTAAAATTAACTTAATTTAAAAAAGCAGAGGCCCTAAATATACCAACCCAGTGATCCAGTATTACCAAACTACAGAAACACTACGCCTTTAGATGGCCCCCCTCAAGTATCAAATACCTGGGGACAATATTAACCTCCAACCCAGCCCACCTATATGAAGCAAACTACACCTCACTCCTCAAAAAACTTAGGACCCAGCTTCAACAACTCAGCCTGCCCTATACTAGCTATATCCTACAAATAGTCCCAACAGATGTGCCTGCTTTTTTCTTCTCTCAGATGCATCAATTCTTTAGGCAGTTTATCTGGGACATGAACAAACCATGCCTGGCATTCCCATATCTAACACAAAAAAGACAACAAGAAGGGATGGGCTTATCAAATCTACTCATATGATAAAGCGGTTCATATCATAAGATATATCTCTTCGGTGAATTCAAAATTGGATTCACCAGACATCAACCTAGAAAAAGCCCTACTCAGGCAGGACAAATAAATACTTCTTTGGTCAAATGAGTTCTACCCGAGAAAATCTATGACATTCACAAAAGGTACTATTAAAGTGTTGAAGACGCTACGCCAAGAGTCATCAAGCCACTTGGCCTTTCCACCAATGACCCCTGCATCATTGATTCCCTCCATATTGGCGAATAGACCATTGAGTATAGTAGGCCCGTGGGCAAGACTCAAAGACTTAACCATTTACGATGTCATAAAAGACACTGGAATATTCAATGAAGAGCGCCTCAATACACTTATCCCGGGTTATTCTCCAGACTTCCTGGGGAGAGTGGTTCTCTGTAGCTCCTTGAGTAGATTTCTGAAGACCTGCCACAATAAACTCGGAGATCTCCTGTGGTTCGAGACATATCTAGCTCTCTCCACACGTCCGAAAAGACTGGTAACACATTTATACAGAGGCTTGCTTTTACAATCCTCCTTGGATAGGCCTTGATTTCTCAGGGAATGGGAAAGGGACTTGGGAACTACCTTTAACAAAGAAGAAGCTGCCAAGATTCTAAGAAATTCCCATGATTTCTCTAAATGTGTGCACATCAGGGAAAATGCATACAAAATCATCACTAGATGGTATAGAACACAAGTTTCCATTGCAAAAGTAGACCCTGGGAAGTCTGATATTTACTGGAGATGTGAATCCCAAAGGGGAACACTTCTCCACATATGGTGGCATTGCCCGATGACCAAAGTATTTTGGCATCTAATTCTTGAAAAGATTAATAAAATATGCAGAACACCTAAGACCCTCAAACCCGAGGAAGTCCTACTATGGAAACCCTCTAAACAATTTAGACCATCAAATAAGTCCTTGGCTACCACTCTCTTATCAGCCACAAAGCTGCGCATCCCCCTTTACTGGAAAACTAAAGAGATCCCTACAGTGGCATAATGGAGAGAAAAAGTCTCTCAGATTTTTCGCTTTGAAGAAATCGCAGCTTGGAAAACAGGCTTAAGGGACAAAGTCCAGTCATTTTCGATGCCATGGGTTGGTTATAGTGAGTTGGGTTGGTTATACTCTTTAAGTTGCTTTCTATTTTAATGGTGCTAGGTTGCACTAGGTACAATTGCTTGTTTTGTTATGAAAAGATAAAGAAACTGATCTGTTAAGGTCCATTTAGACTGGACGAATGTTGGACACTTGTCCCCGCACATACTAGCACATGCTGCTGCATGGGAGCTAGTATCGCTGGCTCACAGCGGGGCAATTGGAGAAGATTTCACTCCTCGCTCTCCCCGCCCCTCTCCATTCACTTAACATAGCAGCCGATCAGTACTGAACGGCTGCTATTTACATTAAGCGATCAGCTAATCATCCATCGTTTATGCTCCATAAACTATGGACGATGAGCTGATCGCTTTTCGCTCGGTGTAAATAGCAGCCTTCAGTACTGATCGGCTGCTATGTTAAGTGAATGGAGAGGGGCGGGGAGAGCGAGGAGTGAAATCTTCTCCAATGGAGAGGGGTGGGGGAGCGTGAGGAGAGAAATCAGCCTCCCCGCCCTCTGGCTGGCCGCTCTGTGAGTGAGCCTGGACTTCTAGCTCCCATGCAGGAGCACAGGAGTGAGGACACACAGGGACGAGTGTCAAGCATCATTTGCCTGACATTCGTCTCATCTAAATGGAGCTTTAATAATGAATGAAGGAATGTTGATGTGAACCCGGCTTTAGGCTATGTTCACATATTCAGTGACTGCACTAGAAAATGTTCACAGCGCACATGCCATACACAGAAATAGGCCCTCACATACTCAATGGAATGACATTTTGGCCCCTGTCAGGGTGATATATGCCTCTTTTTCTTTCAATGTATAGGTTTTTTTTATCGTTGCCAATGACCAACATATATACTGATGTATGGCTATATGTTCACAAGCTGTAGTTACTGTCATCATTGTTTTCAGCAGTAATTAGCTGCAGTGTCACATGTCTTTACAAATGTCTTCACCGATGAGATGTAAACAGAGTCTGGTGGGAACCATCGGTGCCGTGGTAGTGTCTTTTGTTTTATTTTTTCATATTCGTGGATTTTGTATTTGTTGTTAAAGGGATGAAGGGTCCAGGCTCAACTTTTGCACTCGGGCCCGTGAACCTTTAGCTACGCCCCTGTGTATAACTGAAGATTAATACTATAACCTTTCTAGACCACTAGCGATATAACTGGGAATACTATCATTACCTCTAAAACATCTGAGGTGATTAGAGATGAGCGAGCACGCTCGGATAAAGCAGTTACTCGAGCGAGCATCGCTCTTCTCGAGTAACTGCTTACTGGTCCGAGCGTGCTTGAGTGGGGGACGGGGGTGAGCAGTTGGCGGCGGGGTGTAGCAGGGGGAAGAGTGAGAGAGATCTCTCTCCCTCCCCCCCACTTTCCCCCCCTCCAAGCATGCTCGGACCAGTAAGCAGTTACTCGAGAAGAGCGATGCTCGCTCGAGTAACTGCTTTATCCGAGCATGCTTGCTCATCTCTAGAGGTGATATAGGTAGAAAAGTTAGCATTTTGTCATGTTCATTGTGAGCACAAGATTGCAGGCATGCTAGTACCCATGTGTCTGCACAATAAGTGACCTTTCACATGGGACTGGATAGCCTGCACAATGCATTACAAGTCATTATAAATTCTGCACCAAAGTCTACAGGCTCCCTGCGGATTTTGATGCAGAATTGAAAATGGCTTAAAACCTGCCTGCAATTCTGCATCAAAATCCGCAATTAGACCTGCGGATTTTGGTGTGGAATTCTGAAGCTGTGGATTTGGCTGTATCCTGCAGCGTAACTGCATCCCATGTGAAAGGTCCATACTATGCAAAAGTTACGTACTACCGTAATTAGGAAATGATTATGATGCATAATTACAATAATATGAATCTGTTTTGCTTTGCACAGCAGCTCCCTTTAATAACTAGATTGCTGAGGTCTCTTTATATGCTGTAATATGAGAAAACATTGTCTGAAAGTAAATCTAGACTGCACTATTCTACATAGAAAACAGCCACTCACCCTAACAACAGCCGAGGCCTTCTTTACAGCAATTTACAGTGTTTGCGTGTATATCTTCTCATGTGTCATCATCTGATCCATGCAGGTTCTTAAGATCAAATCATAAGAATAAAACTCTCTTATAGATTTGAAACACAAACACAAGATGACTTTATGTTCTGTGAACTTGGAAGAATCTGTTCAATTCCTTGTTTTGTTATTTGCTTCAACAGATGTGACTTTTTTTACTTAGGCTATAGGAATTCTCTTTCGTTCCAGCAGTTCATGTGACTATTATATCATAATCAACTGATGTGGGCTCGCAATTGCCATGTTTTTCTCTTCAAGATTTGCTTTCCCAATTTTCTGCTAAGTTTATTTGACTTGTTTTTCTCCTTAAATACATAAAAAGAGAATGGGAGTTTTAAAGTTAAATTTTACCTTAAGATAACAATTAAAGGGAAACTGTCATGTATGTGCTATATATTTTACATGTAAAGTGCTGCTTAATGAATATAAAATATTACACTCAGATTTTTCTGTAGCTATTTGGAAATGTAGCCAATAGTATCCATGGAATAATTTGCCAAACTGAAATATGGGTCTCGCCAGAGGCGTAACTTAAAGCTTCTGGGCCCCAATGCAAAACCTGTAACGGGGCCCCCAACTATAATGCTTTATTCATAGTACTGAGCTCCCTATATGGAGAAGAGAGGCCTTAAGGGCCCCCATAAGGCTCCAGGGCCCGGGTGCAACCGCATCCCCTGCATCCTCTATAGTTTCGCCCCTGGGTCTCGCTTTTCCTTGTGGCCACAGAATGTGACTATACTGTAATACAATCTGTATTTGATTAGTTGATCCGTTGTAATCAATTCATTTGTATAATTAAAATGAAATGCATAAACAGTTTAATTGGCCCTGGTATGTTTGAGATAGCATTGAGATTGTGAGCATTAGGGACACAATGTTATTGCTGTCAGTGAGAGAAACAAAATAATCTTGTAGATATGATACTTTTTAATGGCTGACAAATACTCTCACACTGCAAGCACTAACATTTCGTTCTACTGGCTAACATGGTAACAAACGTCTTTATTTTCCCCCACTAGGGAGTGATGACAAGCTCTGTACAGAGTTGCAGAATATATTGGCGCTAAATAAGCAACAGGAAATATTATATTGGAAAACATTAGGCAAAACAGACATGAGACGTGAAAGCCAACTTGGGGATATTAGTGGATGAACTTTAGAAACCAGTGCCAGGTAGCTGCTGCCAAGGCAGATAAAATCAATGTATGCCTCAAAAGAGGCCATGATGAGAACATAGTTTTACTCTTATGTAAACCACAACTCAAACTGCCCATGGAATACAATGACCTTGCGTGACATTGTATGAGACATACATTAGTGATTGTGCACTCCAAAACACACTCAAGCGCCCGCAGCACCACAGCAAACCCTTATCCAAGGGGAGGCTTTCCCTGCACAGCCACTATTCAGAAGATGGATCCAAATCTTCCACTTAGTTCCCAAAGTCCCATCCAGAAATGGCAGCAGAAACATTCAGGTGCATTAAAACAGGTATTTTCTTTCTTTATTCCATCCTTAGTAAGCACGGATGGAATAAAGAAAGAAAATACCTGTTTTATTGCACCTGAATGTTTCTGCTGCTATTTCTGGATAGTACATTAGTGATTAGTGAATCAGTGAACATTCAGAATCGAACATAGTGGAAACCAGAAAGATTACCAACATCTTAAAATGGCCATATACATGAGATTATACATATAAGAAGTAGGCTAGGTGCATATTAGCCATAACTGCGAGTTGTGCCCGAGTCGCATTGGAATGCACATGGACACCAGTCTGTGCGCTGCCCAACACACACAGACACAGCATATTGAAGTGCATTAATATGTCATGGACAAGAATAAGACACACGATGAGTTATTCACACAGATCATTGGTCCATGTGAAACAACGTCCATGTTTATAATTCCACATGGCTATAATGGGGCCCTGTGCTGTCTGTGGAATTATCTTACAGGAGGTGATAAAAATTGATCAGGATCTGCCAGTGATCTGCAGAGAAGTATCTCAAGTCTATGGGTAGCTTAAGGCTGGGCTCACATAATTCGCAGTGTGCCGCCCGCGAGAGGCACATGCGCAGCATACAGGAAGTACGCAATGACATTGCATACTCACTGCATGCTGCCCATCGCCATGTACTATCTTGGTATGTATGTGAGCATAATACGCCCCAAGATAGAACATGCTGCAATTTTTCTTTCGTGCATATTTTGCGCAATTCATGTGAGTGGCAACATGGCCGCTCTTCCATACACAAGACCCGCACACAGAATATGCTGTACCAACACAGTTGTGTGAGCCGGTTTTACTCTATTTAGTTAAGAGAAGACATAACTTGGATTTTTTTTTTTTAAACTTAAGTGGTCATATACCTTGAAAGGCTGAACGAGTGTTCGGCTAACAGCTATTCCTCCTGACTCCCCCCATACACTTGTACACTCGGCTCCGCTAAGCATGCATGTGATCTCATTGGGGAGAGGTGAATAATCTGCTGCCAGGCAACTCCTGTAGACATTTATCTCTCGTAAGAATTAAGGATGTAGAATGTAGAAACCTAATATGTCGGTTCTTTTTTCTCTTGACATCTGTCAATGGGGAGAGTTTGGGCACTCCTACATACATTAGATGGTTGACTGGCCATGCTAAAATTGGTGAGTTTGGCCACCATTCATCTCATTTGTATAGGCAACTTTGGATTTGTTAGAATAGCATGGGCATCATAATATTTAGAAGAAAGGTGTTACCATCAGTATAGAGGGTTTTTATGTAGGAGCAGTCACGCTATGAAACTCTCCGAGATGGTATAATTTCTTTGTTTACATTTGCAAGATATCAGGAATCATCTGTACTAGATGATCTTAGATGGGCAAATGATCCAAATGTTTGCTTACTCCATATTTGTGCAAAAAGACATTTTCTTCCATAAAAGGTGAGCAGTTGGCATGTAATGTACCGAAGGGGTTTCTTGCCTGTGTATGTATCAGTGCAGGTAATGTCATCGTAGGAGTCCTGAGTTATGACCATAGATGGACAATATTGCGGATATATCGTAACCACAGATCAGTGAAAATTGAGTGTACAGTATGCTGGTGTAAAATTTCAGATTCAAATAGTGCATCAGAAATTTAGCTTTTTCTTATTTTATTCATATTTATGCCTCTCCTTCATTCGTGCATTGAATTTGGCTGTCAACCATCACTCAAAGTTGAATGTAGCTTACCAAGTACAAAAGTTTAGGGACCTCTGTTATAAAACATTAATGTCTTTGTAAATTCGGCTCTGACAGTTCATTGCCCCTTAGTGACAGCCACATTGCTTTTTTACGTCCTAGCTAAGTGGACTTTAATGCTCATGGACGTAAAAACATGCTTCCTCCAAGGATTAAAGCCACATGGGCTGAGGACGTGTCAGCTCCATGCTGACGGCTGATGGAGGTAGCTGACAACCTGGAACTGTCATGGAGGACAGGGATATCCGACCCCCGATCATGCGATCAGCGCTATCCATTGGAAAATGACATAAAAACTGTTTTCAAAATGACATGATTGCAAAAAAAATGAAAATTGTATATTGCCTTGCTTAGATTCATTCAAAAACTGTGGGGTCAAAATACACAGTACACCCCTAGATGAATTTGTTAAGGGGTCTAGATTTCAAAATATGGTCATTTGTGGGGGTTCTTTTTGGCATAAGATTAGGGCCACAATGGGTATGTTTCTGAGCACAGGACAAACAGGGGTATCCGTTTTGGGGTGTAAATCTTCATATTCATGTGCAGTATAAAAAATATGTCTTTAAAATGACATATTTGCAAAAATATGACATTTTATTTTTTTCTCCTCTAAATTGCATTAACTTCTGAAAAAAAACATGGGGTCAAAATACTCATGACTGCCCCCTCAGTGAATACATTGAGGGGTGTAATTTTTAACATGTGGTCATTTGTGGGGGTATCTATTATTCTGACACCTATGAGCCTTTGCAATCTTGGCTTGGTGCAGGAAAACAAAGTGTTCCTTAAAATGCTGATAAGTGATATTCAATTTGTACATCTCCTAAATGGTTTAAAAAAACTAAAGTGTTTCAAATGTGCGTCCAGAATAAAGTAAACAGATGTAAATATATGTTTTATCAAAACTATGTACAGTATGTTTGCACATATTTGAGATATTACAGTTGAAAATGTGAAAAAACAACAATTTTTTCCAAATGTTCCCAATTTTGGCACTTTTAAAAAATATACACAAATTCTATTGGTCTATTTTTCCCACTTAAATGAAGTACAATATGTGGCGAAAAAACAATGTCAGAATCACTTGGATATGCAAAACCTTTACAGAGTTATTCTATGTTAAAGTGACACATCTCAGATTTCCAAAATTTAGCCCCATCACTAAGGTGCAAACAGGCCTGGTCACTATCACTAAGGGGTTAAGCCACTGCAGCCTATTTATTTTATGAAGTCTTGTGTTGCAGAATGCAATAGAGTGGAATCAGACTCCAAGCAGTCAGATGGCTGTAAGGCCTACTGTTCATGGGCGATTCTTCATTGCGTTATCCGCGGCAATAATCCGCACGCAGGTAAAGCATGAAACGCTTCCAATAGTTTAACTATGGAAAGTTCAGCCCGATATACACAAGCGGAAATCCGCTGCGATTTTCCACTTGTGCATAAAAATCACGGCATACCACGATTTTCCACATGATAGGTTCATCGCGGAAAATCGCAGTAACTTTAAGTTTTCCTTCAGCGATCTAGAAACTTTCTGTAATAGAATAATAATTATACCATTAGCCTCTTTTAATAATAACTGGTTATAACAGTGATATAAAAGCCAACTGTTGTTTTGGTTCTAAAACGATAATAATCACTAGAGATGAGCGAGCGTACTCGGAAAAGCACTACTCGCTCGAGTAATTTGCTTTATCCGAGTATCGCTGTGCTCGGGTCTGAAGATTCGGGTGCCGGCACGGAGCGGGGAGCTGCAGGGGAGAGCGGGGAGGAACGGAGGGGAGATCTTTCTCTCCCTCTCTCCCGCCCGCTCTCCCCTGCTCCCCGCTGCGACTCACCTGTCAGCCGCAGCGGCACCCGAATCTTCAGGGACGAGCACAGCGATACTCGGATAAAGCACATTACTCGAGCGAGTAGTGCTTTTCCGAGTACGCTCGCTCATCTCTAATAATTACCTCTCTTGCTCCTTCATACATTGAAGTTATGCCCAAAACTTTCTTCCATTTTGAGCGAATACATTTGTTGATTGCTTCATTGCAGCAAACACTCATGTATCAACATGATTACCAACTACACACCATAATTTTGTCTTATTAAATTTGTATATCTGCAGTGACCTCTCATGTAAAGCTCTGCAGGGTTGCCAACCAACCAAGAAAACTGAAGTCCTGAAGGCTCTACACATGATGTCATGATATTCTAAATGATATGGTGCATGTTGACTATTTGTTTGTGACTTTTTGCTATAATTTTCCCTAGTGTGACGACAACTGCAGTGACAATCCTGTGCAACCACATTTAAAAAGGTGGTAAAAAAACTAACTGGAAAAATGCCGGGAAACGGGTCACATGACTGTCAAGCTAAAGTCATGTGACTTGCGACCTCTTCACTTCTAAAACTGGCAGGGAAGCTTTGATAAATAATAAAGCTGCTTCCTCTTCATACAAGTCAGCTGATACACTGTATTCCATTACATCATCTCACTTCTCTTTTATAATTGTGCACTACTTTATTGGGAATCTACTGCTATATTATATTGTACAAGGCAAGCTGGTATGGTCACAGAGCTTTAACATAGCTGTTAATTTGTACTATGCTATTGAAAATGGTGTCATTGGTAGGATACTGAGCATTTGCACATTTCCTCCCTTAATGTGGAATGTGATGATTGTGAAATTCAGGTTTTCACATTCGGTACTGTTATATAGTATTCCATAGAGACTACTCTAAGAATACTTCTGAGAGCTGCCTCTTTCAGAATTCCATTGCTCTGCGCCAAACAGGGACAGCACACAAAGATACAAAGTATTCTGTGGCCTATCGTTTCTCCCAGGGATCGCAGCTTATTTATTTTCCAGTGCTTTTCTTGTTAATATAAAACAAAAAGAAACCCAAACAGGGAAACAGCAAATATACACAGTGTGTGTCAGTGGCCTCAGACATCATTCAAATTGCCAGTTTAGCCACTATGAATTATTTGCATAACGTCAGTCAGAATAATCCCTGGATCAACGTTTGAAAGTTCCTACCTGACTCCAAGACCCGGATCAACAACCCCGCTGGTTATTTAATGTCTATATAACCTGTAATATCCTGGCCCTGTAAAAAGACATCTAGTCCCCTCTTAAACTCCTCTATGGATTTTGCCATCACCACGTCCTTAAGCAGAGAGTTCCACAGTCTCACTGCTCTTACAGGAAAGAACCCCCTTCTATGCTGGTGATGAAACCTTCATTCCTCTAGACGTAGAGGACGCCCCCTTGTTGCCATCGCAGTCCTGGGTATAAACAGATCATGGGAGAGATCCTTGTATTGTCCCCTCATGTATTTATACATAGTTATTTGATCACCCCTTATCTGTCTTTTTTCCAGGGTAAATAATCCCAATTTTGATAGCCTCTCTGGATATTCCAGTCCTCTTATTCCATTTATTAATTTAGTTGCCCTTTTTTGAACCTCCTCAAGCACTGCAACCTCTTTCCTGAGCATAAAGAACATTGCTGGATCATGGGATTGGGCAGATCAAGAGAACAATCAGGAAGCTCAGGCTCTTCTAGATATGCAAGGTGTGCTTAATATTGTAATTATACTGT
Organism: Eleutherodactylus coqui; assembly: GCF_035609145.1. Lineage (NCBI taxonomy): Eukaryota > Metazoa > Chordata > Amphibia > Anura > Eleutherodactylidae > Eleutherodactylus > Eleutherodactylus coqui. The sequence goes on along the minus strand of NC_089838.1, from coordinate 229,840,196 downwards.
ATTGCCCACATTTGAATACAGAGCAACTGCCTTTGTCATTGCTGCTGATCAGGTTGTACGGATCAACAGCGATAACAGAGATAGCCAACCTATAAGCAGATCTTGTTGTCATGCTGTATGTGGGTATTTTCACATACCATCTTATCTTCTCTCATCCTCCTCCTCAGGCTCCTTGTTCTCCTCTCTCACTTTTATCTGCAGCCCTCATGTCCTTTTTCATCTTCTCATCCTTTACATCCTCCTCTTCATCCTCATCAGTCATTCTCCTTATCCTCCATCTGCTCCTCTCTCATTCTCTTTATCCTTCATGCCATTCTCTCTCATTATTCTTTTCTCTCCCTTCATTGGGACAGACATCGGCCACGGACCTGGCACAGTGAGATAGAGGGACAACCAACAAAATCGTAAGAGCACAAGAGAAACAAGTGGATGACAGGGACAGCACAGGACCATAGCCACATGATATAAACACACAAAGAAGGGACAGATAGGCATAGAGGAAAGGAGAACACAGCATAATTTAAAGGGCCAATATCACAACCTTACACACGTTTTATACAAACTTCCTTTGCCCCACCTACCACCAATGTTTTGCTGACCATGCCCACCTGCTAGTAATTTGGACCCACCTACAACCTCGGACCACTTTTAGATCTTTTTTTTCAGGGCCATTTTAAGTTCCCAATCCACCCCTGTATGTGTGATTCCAACTTAAAACTGTGCCACCAAATGCCTGTGTAGATATACAGTAGCTAATCTATTTCCTACATAGTATCTATTAAAAGACTGTCCTGATAAAGCAACCTTGTCATACAGTTTTGCCTAGTTTCTATTAAAAGGCCACTCCGGCAAAAACACATTTTTCTACCCCTACCGCCTCACCTAATTGCCTGTCTTGACATCTCCAATGTACACTGCAGTCACCTCCATGCAGTGCAAACTCTGGTCTGATGCTTCTCAGACACCATCTTGATACTGGGATGTCTCCCTGATTTATCTTTCAGTATTCCGTGCTCTCAATCCTATGGTGCATCAGCACAACATCACATAAACAGCTAGAGCCTGTACCATCTCTGTCTGCTGGTTAGACACTTCAATTATCATTAATTCTATATTCATCTAAATAAGCTACAGACCATAAGTATACAGTCAGGAGGCTGAACTGTCATCTCCTTCATTATAACTGTGTGACAGGAGCCTATTATCAGCAGTTACTGTGATAGGAGTTTCTGTTTTCCCCTCTAAAGAGCTTGTGTGGTATGGTCCACAGCACAGGAATTACTGAAAAACTGACTTTTTGAGAAGTATAAATTCAAGTAAATCTCCCTTAAGCCAACTTCATACGGGCGCGGTGGATTCTGTATGCGGAATCCCGCAGTGGAATCCAATTCTGTGCCCGGCCGGTGACCCCTGTGTATCTGTTCGCAGTCTGTATTGTGGATGTGCCGGCCGGCGCACATGCGTAGTACAGATAATGCCGCACCGTTGCTAGGCAATGACATGGATCCCGCAACCTTTCCGCAATGATGATTGCGGAAGGGCCATAGGTCGGACGGCTTGCATTAAAGTTTCCGTGGAAGCTGTCCACATGGAATCTGCCAGGAATAGAACATGCTGCGATTTTGACATTTTTTTTTTTCCCCACAAGTGGAAAATCGCAATTGATTTCCACTTGTTAGCAGGAAAAATTGCTTTTCAATAGCATGCTATGGCAGGTATGTGCTGCGGAATCCGGAGGCAGACGCTCGCTCTGGATTCCTCAATGCAAATCTGCCCGTGTGCATGGGGCCTTAGTCAGAACCCACTTGAGAAGAAAGACCGCAGGAAGTTTGAGATAGAAAGGCATAACTAAACAAGGTAATACTAGCTGACATATACACTGAGGAACTAGCTACATCATGAATTACAAGAAATCACCAGAGTGGCTCTTTAAGGTGTTCCTGTGTATTAGGCCTCATGTCCACGGGGAAAATCAGATCCGCTGCAGATTCTCCATGTAGAATCTGCAGCGGGTCCCTCCTGCCCCGCGGACATGAGCGCCGAAAATAAGAATTTAAAAGTATTTACCATCCGGCGCGGGCGGAGAAGATCAGCTGTTCCTCACGGCCGGATCTTCATTTTCGGCCGGCGGATGAATTCCTGACGCCGGCGGCACGTCGCCGGCACGTCGCCGACGTGCCGCGCGCATGCGCCGGGCACATCCGCCGAGCCGAAGCAAGGAAGATGCGGCCGTGAGGAACAGCTGACCTTCCCCGCCCGCGCCGGATGGTAAATACTTTAAATTCCTATTTTAGGTCTCCCGCGGATCCGGACGGCTTCCATAGGCTTCAATAGAAGCCCGCGGGAGCCGTCCCCGCGGGAGACCCGCACGAAAATGGAGCATGGTCCGGATTTTTCCATGCTCCATTTTTTTTAAAATCCCTTTTATTGACGATCCGCGGGTATTTATCTACCCGCGGGTGGTCAATGCATCCCTATGGGATGCGGATCCGCATGCGGGAGATCCGCTGCGGATCTTAAATCATATTTTGCCCGTGGACATGAGCCCTTACACTAAGCTACTCCAGTATCTTTCAAATGACCAAGCTAGGCTTCTCTCTTCTTACAGTCTAATTAATTCCATCTGTTCAGTTTCCTTTGCATTTTTAATCAGACAAATTAAAAAAATGCACTTTGTATTTTTCTTTGAGACATACAGAGCAGTCAGCACATAGTAGAGTTGGAAAATAAGCAAGTGCATGCATTTTTTCCTTCTTTCCTGCCATGCAGTTCATTTTTACTTTAAAAGCACTGTATCGGCAAATATGATGAAGGCTGGAAGTCAATAGAAGTTCAAGCCATAAAGTTAAATGTAACTTCTTATAAGTCACAGTCACAAGGTAAAATAAGGCAGAGGATGTTCTTATTCTGAAAAAATAACAATGCTATCTCGTCAAACTGCTTGTTTGTACCATCTAGTGTAATAAACAATGTTGCTGTATTTGCTATCAATTGTAAAATTATATGGTATATTATAAGACAGTGATTCTCAACCAGTGGCTTGCAACACCCTGCTGTGTGGCTCTCCATAAGGGCCATACGTTATGATCATATTTAGTCACTTGCTATAATGACATCCCATAATGATGACCATTTGGGTGGTATACTACCAGTGCATGACATGTCAGACTGAAATATTTATCTGCAAATTCTAATATTTTGTGTTTCAATGCTTCCTTCCAGTAGGTGGCGCTGCAGAGGTATTGTTCCATCTTGCATTTGCATATTTCCCATAGGAGCATGGATGGCCTTATAAATCTCCTCACACACTTTCTAGATGCTCTCCTTAAGGAGAAACTATACCTTTCCTGACCTCTAATTAATACATTAACATATGTGACTTGAATGTTGCTCCTGACCATCAAAGTTGATTGCAGCTCACAAGGTAGAAAAGGTTGGGTAACTCCTTTATGAGCCATGGTCTGCTTAGATCAAAAAGAAATAGATATTAATAACTCCTGTGTAAAATAAAAGGTAATAGAAGTCCTAAAACTACTGCTTACCTGTAAGCCACATGCCGCTGGGTCCTACAGGATGATATACACAGCGCCTATTTCCTGCCTCCTCAGGGTCTATGCCACATTTTGGTGACTTTGAAGGTGATATTACTGTTGTACACTGGGTACATTGCCAATACAAGAGGATTGTCTATTGACCAAAAAGTGCATAAAAATGTTGGGTGAACATGGTAAAGGAAATATCACTCAATTGGATTACTCCCAGTTCTCCTTTCTGCAGACACCTTGTATTCTGATTTCCTTAGGTTTTTTAGTAAAATATTCAGTATTTTGCCATTTAGGCTGCCTGCACACAGCCAGGTTGGATCCCGCTGCGCACAGCCACACATTCGCAGTGCAGAGTCGGCACGTCACCAGTGATGAGGCTCGCGCAGAAATAGGACATGCCGCAATTTGTTTACCGTGCAAGTTTTCACGCGGTCAAATCGTGGGTGTCTGCATAGAATTGCGTTATGTAATGCAATCCTATTGCAGCGGGCACAGAAGGATATTCTGCAGGAAATCCCGCTGCAGGATTTCCGCCCGTGTGCAGGAGATGTTACAAAAAAGATGAGTAACTTTGTAAACACGGTATTCAACCTAATGTATCTATCTGTGCTGACAGTTCTGCTGACACCTCAGTCTACTTTGCTGACTCAGTGTTTGCACAGAACTGGTGATAAGCATTTTAGCAAGTTCATTTTTTACACCCAAAGCTGTATACTCATTTTTAGGAATGCAGGGTGGCCTTACAGGTGTGTGCGACCCAGGCAGTTGCACAGGTCACATCACCTGTCACTGAGGGGTCATCCAAAGCTTGCACTCCTGATCCCAATTGCTGCTCAACCTTACCTAATTTATATATTGGGCACTTTTATTTGGAGAAATGCCTGGTAGTGTTATTTGGGCACCTTATGGCAATGTTACATAGGTGTATTTTATGCACTGCACAATTCAGTTGTATTATTTGGACATTATATGATATACCTTAGGGGAGGGTTGTCTAAGGAAAGCTCTGCTCAAGGCATCAGCTTCTGTATGTATTAAAAATTGTGTCATTGCATTAAAAGAGCTCAGTTAAGCTCTTAGGGTGGACACTGGACATTCACATTGTATGGGGTCTCCAACAGTCATCCGATAGCAGATGTTGGAAGAAAGAAAGAGCATGTTGGATTTCAGAGTCGTCTAGCAGTGTTTCATCTCATGTTTATGGGGTGTTGGGAGAGATAGTGGTTGCTAAATGAGTGCTCAGCTGACATCTTACCAACTGTTTCAAATGGCAAGCAACAACATTGTGAATACAGACCTATATTATAATACAGAAAATAACTCACAAAGAATAACTAAATGGAAACTGTGCTAGAGAAAGATCCGCCAAAATTATTAAGAGGCACACCTCTTAATAAGCTTGATACTCACTCCTCTACTGAACACTCGAATAGCCAGGTTTCTCCAACGGGTCTTGGACCCACAGTCCCGCCTCTTGGATGACACAGGTGGAGAAGGCCACCCCGGTTGATGCAACCAGCACATCGGCAAACTCCATCTCCAGTAGGGATGCAGGCAATGATACAACTAGTACATCACCATACCAAAGGTTGGCCCATAGTTAGGAAGTGTCAGGCTCTATTGGTGACGCAGCTAGCACATCATCACTGATGTGATATGACAGGAGGGGACTAATAAAGTGTTGAACTGGTGCCATCTTAACTGCAGACTAGCTGTGGTGCAGTTAAAAAGGATGTGGTGGGAACCAGACACAAGAGAAGTGCACAATGTATGCCACATGTTTAGATGCATCCCCTGCTGGGGGTGCAGTGTGAACCCCAAGCACCTGAGGAACCCAGAGGATGAGTACAGATCCCTGAAAAGGCCTGTTGCGGCAGATGCCATAGCTGTCGAAGTCCAGCAGTCTAGTTGACTAGAAGGCCTGGAAGGAGCCAAGCAGTAAAGGCTGGTATTATGACTGTGTCGCCAGTGAAAATATGTGGCATAGCACAAGATAGCCACGAATAACCATGCAGCCAGGCTTAAACAAGTGAATAGCATAGACAGCCAGTGACGACGGCTGCAGTGATGATACAGCTGCAGCCAGGCTACAATGTAGGCTGAGTGCAAAGGCTGTATGAAGAAAAAGCCCCGCTGCTTATGTATGGGTGGAACAATGAGCCAGAAACAGCAGTTAACATCACCCCTGTATCAGAGAGGTCCCCCTTGGGACTGAAGACTGATTAGATTCCATTGAACAGTAAAGAGACTATACTTTTGGGTGGTAAGCCCAGTTGAAGAGACTGTCATGTGGTGGTTGCTAGACTCACGTCTTAAGTGTTTGGGAATGTTCATATGAGTTAATGCAACGTTACAAGTAATGTTGTGCCCGCCTATGGAGTGCACTGTAAATAATGTGTTCAAAGTAAAGTTTTTTGAGTTGCAGCATAAAACTTGTGTGTTTCCTACGTCTGTGTACTGCCACTCCATCCATACCTCTACCTTGAGATGTGGAGGCCTCGTCCACTTTTCCTACCACTTTGAAAATTGGTGAGAAAGGCTGAAAAAGGACATGGAAGATGGTGACTTCTCCTTCAGTGGAAGTCTTCAAACAGAGGCTGGACAGACATCTGTCTCGGATGATTTAGTGAATCCTGCATTGAGCAGGGGGTTGGACCCGATGACCCTGGAGATCCCTTCCAACTCTACCATTCTATGATTCTAAAAATTCTGAAATAACTGTACAAATGTGGCGTGCACCATAGTTAGCTACTTTTTAATGCCACAATATCAGTCCACAACTCATAATAGATTCCCCGCAATGGGTTTCCAATTTATCAAATACATTTGCCTAAAGGTTCTTACCTGTCCAACGGTCCTAGTGTGTCATCGTACAGATTGCACAAAATATTACATATTGTTGTTAGCTGTTTAGTCGTTCACAACCCTCAGCGACCCTAAAGGCTCCCTCCCTCCATGTTTTTCGGCTTCGCACTGCTTCTTTCAGTTGTGTGATATCCATGCCAGTATCAGCTTTGACAGTATCAGCCATCATGGTCTTCTTTTGCCACTGATCTGTCTAAGCATTATAGATTTTTCTAGCGACTCTGCTCACATTACATGGCCAAAATACGTTAGTCTGAGTTTGGTCATCTTGCCCTCCAGTAATATATCGGGTCTTATACGGTTCAGGACTTCTCTGTTTGTTACTCTCGCCATCCAGGGTATACGCAGCAGCTTTCGCCAGCACCACAGCTCAGACGCATCAATCCTCCTTCTATCAGCTTTTTTCGCAGTCCAGCTTTGACTTACATAAATGGCTATGGGGAAAATGGTGGTTTGCACTATCCTGCATTTAGTTGCAATGCCGATATCCCTACTTTTCCAGATTTTGTACATGTTTAGCATCGCGTTTCGCCCCAATGCTATCCTACATTTTATCTCTGGCATAGATTATCCATCCTGGTCAATTTTTGAACCAAGGAAGATGAAGTCTCGCACGCATTCTATGGCCTCATTGTTGATTTTGATTTGAATTTGGCCATTTTTTGCAGTTGTCATAATTTTTGTCGTCTTTAAATTCAGGTAGAGGCCTATTTTTTCACTTTTGGTCTTAATCTCTATATCAGCTGCTTCAGACCTGCTTCTGTTTCTGCAAGCAGAGTTGTGTCATCTGTGTAATAGAGATTGTTGATGTTTCTGCCACCTATTTTCACCCTGGTTTTTGATTCATCTAGGTCCCTTTTTCGCATGATAACTTCCGTATATAGGTTAAATAAGAAGGGTGAAAGGATGCAGCCCTGTTGGATGCCTTTGCCAGTCCCAAATCAATCTGTGTCTCCATACTGTGTTCTCACAGTGGCTTCTTGATTAGTATAAAGTGATTTTATCAGCTTAACTAGATGTCACAATATGCCCAGGTCTTGTAGGGCCTACCATAGCTTGTCATGGTCAATGCAGTCAAAGGTCTTGATTTTGTTGATGAAGCACATGCAGATATCCTTTTTGTATTCTCATGCTTTTTCCATGGTCCATCGCAGGATTGCAATATGGTCATGGGCGCCACGTCCTCCCCAGAATCCTGCCTGCGCATCATGGAGTGCTGTTTCGACTACCGATCTCAGTCTTTCCTGTATAATTTTGTGAAGGATCTTGCTTCCATGCAGAATGTGGGCTATTGTTTGGTAGTTGGAGCAGTTCTGGGAGTTGCCTTTCCTTGGTAGAGGGATGAAAACAGATCATTTCCAGTCCTGTGGCCATTGTATAGATACCCATACTGCCTGGCACAGCGCTGTGATGGTTTTCACTGGTTCAGCAATAGCTCTGCTGGTATGTTATCTATGCCTGGAGCTTTTTTTAGGCTAGTTGTGTCTGACTCCATAATGGAGTGCTCCAAGTCCACATGCTCCACCTCACACAGTGGTCCAGGTATGTGGTTGCAGTTTATCTGTGTATTCCCTCTACATATTCTTGATACTCTGTTGGTCATTCAGTTTCTTCCAATTTTTGCCTTTGATTGTGCCATTGCGTGCTATGAAAGGTTTACGGGCCATCTTGACCTGTGAGACTAGGCCTTGTATATGGCCAATCATGGCTTCTGCTTCGAGTTGTGTGCAACCCTCATTCCTGTCTATTACCTTGTCTTTGCTTTGGGCTCAATGAAAATTGGCATTTAGTTGCCAAACTTCATCTTGTTGTTGCTGACGGCCTTTGCTGCTCTTCTTTTATCAGCTGTTCTGAGGGTTTGCTCGGACTACCAATAGCGTTGTTTTTCCTTCTTCTTATAGGTGAGATGCTTACTGACTTTTTCCATTACTGTGGACTGTATATCATGCCATTCTACCTGGATGCTTTTCTGATGTGTCATGCAATCGAATCTGTTTGCTACCTGAATAGTGTATGAATGGGGGATTTTAGAGATGTCAAATTTTCTCAATAGATCACTTTTCTTAATGCTACATAATTTAATCTTGATCTTAGCTGCAAGGAGTTCATGATCAGTGCCGCAGTTGGCGCCAGGAAAGAATTTTATTGCAATGACTGAACATCGGCAACAATGATTACACAGGATGTAATCAATCTAATTTCGATGGAGGCTATTCAGAGATGTCCGCATGTACAGTTGGCGTTTGGGTTGCATAAATCATGTGTTTGTTATCCTGAGCTGATTTTCTTGGCAGAATTGTACCAGGCGATCAGTTCTTTCACCAAGCCGGATCTTCCTGTGATGGTTGCTTCTGGCTGGCTGATGACTTTGGAATAAAAATTGCCCATAATATAAATGAAGTCCTTCTTTGGCACTTCGTTTAGAGTTTTCTGGACGTCGGCATAAAAATCTTCAATGGTTTCCTCGTCGGCATTCGTTGTTGGGGCATAGACCTGTAAGACTGAGATGTTCACTGGCTTACCACGTATCCGGATAGCAATAATACGGTCACTGATTTTCTAAAACTTTCTACTGCCTTTGAGGTCTGTTTGCTTGTAATAAAGGCTACTCCATTCCTTTTGATTTCTTCGTGTCCGGCATAGTGCAATGTGAAGTCATCGGACTGAAGATATCCATTACCTGTCCAGTGCAATTCACTCATCCCAAAATATCAATGTCATGTCTTGTCATTTCCCGTTTCACAATGTCCAGTTTCTTTAAACTCATGTCACGCATATTCCATGTTGCTAGTATGTGAGCTTTGGTGCAGCGTAGTCCTTTCCTTTCATCATGAGGCGCATCAGCAGCTGAGCTTCTCGAGGGCTTTTTCCCAGTTGCGTCATGAGGAAAACCCCAACTACTTGTACTCAGACCTTGCTCTTCCCCAGTCGCATTTAGAGAATCCTTTGGCCTGGGGGGCCTGCCATTGGATACCATATCTAAATCATTTTTAGACTCTTTCATAGAGTTTCCAAGGCAAAGTTTTTACAGGGTAGGTGGCCAGGTCTTTCCCTAGCCCTCCCCATTTATCCGGGCTTGGGACCGGCATATAGGTTACACGGCTTGGTTATATTACATATAGTTTCTGCTATAAATTTATCCTGTTCAGCCTGCTTAAAATGTTTGAGACTTGGAGACTATGCAGGTCAGAGAAGCAGAATAGCTTTGTTGTCATGTTCCTGGAAAGACGCTGTAATGATGTCATGAACCTTTGTGGCATGGTGCATTATCTTGCTCAAATCTTCATGGGAACCTGGATAAATGATATTGTTCCACAGGATTAGATTTAAACCAACGTAATCTGTTTTCCCTTAGTCCCATCAGCAGCACAACAGTGTGTGGGGGGAGGGGGTATTCTGCTCCTGTACACTTGCAGGACACAGGGATATTGTAATAAGTAAAAATAAGTAAAGTTACCCCCCTCACCGGGTATAAAGCTAGCCGCACCCTGAGTATACCTGAGTCTTTTATAAAGTAATCAAATTTAAAAAAAGGCAGAGAAGCATGTGCTGCTGATGGGACTAAGACACAACAGATTAACGATAGTATAAATCTTTCCCGCAGCAGCCCAACAGTGGGGATTTATCAAGTATTATCCCCACTGGGAGGGACCACCTGCATAGCTGCATTTAGAATGGATAGCCCAAAGGCCATACTTTCCAATAGTTTGTATTCAATTATATAATGCCTGAAAAGAAGTGAGCAGAAAGCTCCAAGTAGAAGGTAGATCTGCTCTATTGGGACAGAACTCCTCTCTAGCCATAATGCTACAACTGTTCTAGTTGAATGTGTCCTAGTACATTCATGAGGACTCGCTTGGCTAGTGTATATCCATCAGGGGATAAAGGGCTTAGAGGTCATCTTACCGGTCTTGCTACCCTGAAAAGAACTAAGAGATTGTCAACTTTCCCTGAAATCCTGAGTTATGTCAATGTAGACCTTCAAAGCATACCTGAGTTTTCAAACAATTTTCAAAACCAGTGGAGGTCTTTATTGGCTGCTGCTTTGCTGCTGTTTGCACCCAGTTTGAGCTCCATCAATTCAGTTTTCCATATAGACGTTTTTATTTTGATGCTGCCCTGCTGATGCTGCCATCCTGCCAGCACTGTACTGGCCAGAACTTCCTCTCCCACACTTCCCATGCTACCATGCATACCTTTGCTCCAATCAGCTGTAAGGCACCATCTAAATGCCTGCCCCTCTGTAGCATATAGTAACTAGCAGTGTCCCTATGTTTCTGTTACTATACAGCCAAATGCCTAACAACAGTTAGTGTATTGCAGGGCTGCTAGAAGGGAGACAGCTAATTGCAGGCACTTCAGACTTGATTTCCAGTGGCAAAACAAAAATAAATGCAAATATATTACAAGAGTGAAGATACACAAAAGTTAGTGTCCATTTAAATCTCTGCCAACATCCAACTTTTGCCAATTCTCCTCTTACAAAGTTAAAAATTGATCAGTGTTTTGAAATTATGGATATTTAGGCCTAAATGAGGGAAGGACTCTTAATAGACTTCCACAGGCAAGAAAGGGATATAAGACCAAGGTTTAGGGGGATGTTCCAGCACTATATACTTGCAGGAAACAGGAATATTTTAATTATTAACAGTAAGTAAAAGGTACCCCAACTCTTCCCCCTGGGTATAAATCCAGCCTAAGGGCGCCTACCCACTTGCGTTTGCGATTTTCGTGTGTGAAAAATGCAACGTTTTCTGCGCGTTTTTGGCGCGTTTTTCGCGGCATTTTCGTGGCTTTTTCGCGCCTTTTCCGTTATTTTCAATTGACATTCATGGGTGCATTAAGAGAAAAATAAGGACACATATGCAACTGACAGTTCCTATGTTAAAAATTGCAACGGACCGAGAAAAAAAACGCAAATGGACAAGAACACATTCTATCCTAATTGCTCTTCAGAAAAAACGCAAAACACAAAGGAAAAAAAATCGCAAGTGGGTAGGCGCCCTTATGCTGACTATATCTGAGTTTTTCCTGTCCTTGTGTTTGCAGGACATGGTTTTTACTCTCCTTTTTTGGGAAAAGTCTTTCTACAGGCCGCCTACAGTGCTAAGCTGCCATGGTCTCCTCTGAAGCTGCCAAGAGTCTAAGGAAATGACTCTCCTATGAGATTGTAACGGGAGGTTAGATAGTTTAAAAAAAAAATATGTTTCTGCTTTTAGCGCTGTGTTTTATTACATATGAGCATCTATGACATTAAGTGGGGACAGAGGTGTTGGGATGTGGTCTCTGGGTGAAACAGAGTTTGCTGCGTAAAGTTAGCTAGTTGGTCAGCTACGCTGAAAGAGCAAAGTTTGTGGAAACTTCCCTGAGCGATCTGAGAGAAAATTACACCCCCATGTGCACATGTGGCTCTGAATCATTTGGAACAAGCTGAAGTTCAGCTAGAACCGTTTTTGTGAGCTTCACTCAGACTGTCCTTCCTGCGCACTCCTTCCGTTCTTCACCTGGACGGACATAAGTGGCAGGATCCACTATCTTGAGACTGGCTTGCTGAAGGACTTTACATGCGCCCAATTGACATTCTGGTTGCTGAACTGTAAACTGCGGAGGATTTTTGTTTCTTTGTGTCCTGGAAATCGAGACTGTTTGTTATATTGAAACCTGTTGTTCTACTTCAGTAAACTTTTTTTAAACATCAGCATTTCTACCTCCGAGTTCACATCTTATGTTCATTGACTGCGGGTACCTGCTTTGTCGGGGTTGCAATTTGCTGCCAGGAAACAACCAGAGCTTGTATGGCCAATCCTGGCCATAAGGTCTTCGAGCTCCTCCACCAGTGAATGTGGGCTGGGAGACGGTGGTGACCCTCAAAGACCGAGCCTAGCACCCCTGGAGCTTTCTTCATCCTCCTTCCTAACTCCACAAACTGAAAATACCCCTATGCCTGACACCGTAGACAAGTCTACTATAGCTGCATGGGCACAACGTGTAGCGGTATAACTTCATCAAACATTACAGGCTAAATACACATACAAACAAGGCACTATATCATTTGTTTTCCCTTTGGACTAATGCATGGAAAGGAAAGCAAATACTGAAACGATCCTCTTCATTTGCTTTTGTTTTCCAAAAAAGACAGGAAAACATACCCAGAAAGAAAGAAAATAGATGTCAAATTATGTTACCTATCACTAACACAAATGCACCCAGTCACTTTATCTGAGTCCATCCTGAATAACCCATCAATTATGATTTTGTGTCCATACAAAAGCTGCAATCTTTCCAAATTTCCAGGTTTCATAGATAAGAGGATTCAAAAACAAAAACTGTATTATAAAATTCCATAGGGTCATTTGTCGGGCAGCACAACTCTGATTCATAAAATATGTGGGTGTATGTTCCCAGCGGGCTAACCACTTCCCATCCAAATGTGTATTTATCAGAGCAATGGAACAGCCCACCAATTATACTTGAAGAAGATTTTAGTCAGATCCAAAACATGCTGGTGATACAAACCATTTCAGGTTTTGGGTATAGTACGTTCTTGGTCAGCCATGCATAAAAAAAAACTAACCAAAACTAAGCCTGGTCCAGAGTCATGAAAACATGGAAAGACTTTCAGCAGGTTCTGGGCTGTGGACGTAGCGGAGGGGCGTGATACACTAAAACTAACTGCTTTAAAAGAACCATAGCAATATAATGTATTTAGTAACTTTTACAAGCTTCACGTGTTCATTTTTTATACTTTGTGCTCTGATACAGTAATTAAGTATAACTTCCTAATCAATATGATTCTTTCTGGCATTTATAACAAATGCCTGCGGTCAGCCATACATGTACAGCCGAACCATGAAAATCTGCTGGGATCCTTTGCAGCTCTAAGGATAAAAAAAACATCTTTTTTATGCCCTTCAGCTGAGATGAACAGTAGTAGTTATTCACATTGTTTCAATACTGTCTTGAGAATTTTATATATATAGCACATTTTATACTTAATACCATTAATAATTATTTCCGAACAGTTTGCTCTTTTTCCAAAATGTAGTTCCTATCATGCAGATCTATGTACAAGTCAGCACTATGCAGCATTATAAGTCCGGTCATTCTATCATAGGAGCTTCTTTCTTTTTACGTTCTTTCTGTTAAATAAATTTAAAGTTGACACTAAATACACTCAAAAAAATCAAGCAGCTAGAAGCAGAGAGTGCCGCCAGGACAGTGACAGCAGCCACAGTAAGGGGAACCCAAAGGCAATGCAGCGCTGCTGGGAGGAGGCCGCCACCAGTCACAGTGCAGGCAGCGAGAGTGACAGCGGCCCTGGTAAGTGCAGCTCACAGCCAGTGCAGTACTGCTGGTGGAAGGCCGCCATTGCCGCGTACAGTCACAGCGGGTGCAGCAGCACACACGGTATACTCACATGAAGATACCGCTGTGCTGTGCTGAGTGGCAGGACCTGCTGTGAGGCAGAGAAAGAGCAGCCTATTAGCAACAGGGGCGGTCGCCTCCCCCCCCCCCTGTCAAGCACCAAGTATCTTGTCACCACCCACACTTCCGGTGGTGACAAGATACAAGAATACCTAGTTTCTATCTATACCATTTTGGAGTACATATGACTTTTTGATTGCTTTGTATTACTTTTTTTACTTGGAGACAAAAAAAGCGCAATTCTGGTATTGTTTATTTTTTTACTAGAAGATGTTCACTGTGTGGGATAAATAATATGTTACTTTGATAGATAAGACTTTTATGCACGCAGTGATACTACATTTTTTTTTTTTGTTTTGATATTTTTGTTATAAATGTAGGAAAAGGGTTATTTTTTTACTTTTAATACCTTTTATTTTTTCTATTAATTAATAAAAAATGTAAAAAATCACTTTTTCTTTAGTTCCCATAGGAACTAGTTTGATTACACCTGCAGTATAATATAATACTGTAGTATTACATTATACTCTAATCTGACAGGCAGGCAATCAGCCATGGCAGCAATGGAGGCCTTCACAGACCCCAGGCTGCCATGGCAACTGAATGGCACCTCGTAATTTTATTGCGGGTGGTCATTCGGAACCCTGCAAAACTGATCGGGAAATTTAAATGTCGCTGCCAGACCTGACAGCAACATTTACAGGGTTTACAGCCGTGAACAGCATGACCATTGTCGCAGCTGTTGCCAGCGGGTGTCAGCTGTGAGAAACAGCCGGCATCTGCATTATATGGAGTGGAATCGACTCCCAATCTCCCTCCATACAAATCCAGAATGCACAGGACATTACTGTACATCCTGTGTCATTAAAGGGGTTAAAGGGCTGAGGGCAGGTGTTGTCTGTCAAAGACAGCCGACCCCTCCTCTGCGTAGACTGGGCTCAATTTCCGGGCATGCTGCATATACAGTATATACCGCTGACATCTATATATATATCTTAAATGCACGGGACATAGGCAGTAAGGATGTATGTAGGTGTATGGCAGTCAGGAAGGAGTTAATAAAGTTTTTACATTTTAAAGGTGTTTTCTTCAGGAGTTAAATATTGATGAACTTTCCTTATGTTATGTCATCGCTATCAAATCAATCTCAGATTCCCCATCAATCAGCTATTTGAAGGGCAGTGGGGACTCTTCATTGTATCCCAGCACAGTGCCATACATTGCATAGAGCGTGTGCCTAGTATTGCAGCTCAATCCCATTCACTTAAATGTGACTGAGCTGCAGAAAAATTATGTGACCAATGAATGTGATATTACAGGCCCAAGGAGAAAGCGACAGTGCTCAACAAAACGCCACAGCCCCATCAAACGACTGATCGGCGGTGATGTCCTTACCTATCTGATATGGATTACCTATCCTAAAGATGGGCATCAATATTCAAGTCCTGGAAAACCCCCTTTAAGGCCACTCTCACACATGCGTTCAGTTAAACACCGCTCGGAACAGCAGTGTTTTACCACGATTTCGAGCAGTGTTTTTGAGCGCATGTCACAGCGTTTCACAGAACTTTTTAATGCACCCCATCATTGGACAGTGCTCGAAAAAATGTTACAAAATGCAAAGTTCGAGTGCAGGCCTGAAAAGCCCTATTAAAATCAATGGGAGCGTTGGTACGTCGTAAAAAGTGTTGTGTGTTACAGCGGTCTTAGGGCCTATTTACACGGCCGTAGTCCTTTTATGTGCGCCCGCCGGGACCGTAAAAACACCTGAATGGCAAAGGCAATGCCATGGGGCCTGGGGAGTCATTCCCACTTGCCGCCTCACCTCCTCTCCCCCCCCCCCTACGGCCGTTTGCATTGGGAGGGTGCGGGACGGGGGTGGAGCTAAGCTCCCATCCCCTACCTACCCCTTGTCCACAGCCGGCAATAGGAGGGGTGGAGCTTAGCTCCTCCCTGTCCCGCCCCCTCACATTGCAAACAGCAGCAAGGGGGGGAGAGGAGAGGAGAAGAGAAGGGGAAGGGAGTTTAGCAGTCACGCTGCTAAACTCCCTCCCACCTCCCTTCTCCAGCAGCTAGCATAGTCTCCCATTGAAATACGCCCCTGTTTACTGATGCATTGTAAGCCAATGCATCAGAGGGGCAGCGTATATCGGCCGGTCGTAAAAAAAACGGTGATATACGCCCGTGTGAATAAGCCCCTAGGGGTATTGTAGTGTGGTTCGATTCCATCTGCCATCTGTCATATTGTGAAGTGGGTGACAAGTGGCTCAGGTAGATGTTATAAAATACTACCATCGATGCCAGTACAAGTCTGCAGCCTAGCTGTATGATATAGGCCATCACAATTAAAAATACAATTCTGCTCCTATTAAAATAACGACATTTTTTCTGCATGGGTGGAAAGCAATTTATCAAAATATTTTGTGAAATGAAATATAAAAGTGGTGACAAATAACCCACAAGTACCAAAATATTGGTGGGATAACTATTCCCAATGGCAAACAAAACAGGCTGCCATAGTATTTGCTGTAAACACCCTGTGACAAGCAGCTGCTGCTTTATGCCAACTCATTGGAGGGCGAGACTAGTCCACAGCTGATTTATGAGCCATTTCACAATGAGGGCAGGAGGCAATCATGTGTCAGCAGAAGCCACATCTGGAACATGTAATGCAGGGAGTATAAAGAGAAGTGCAGAATAGGCTTGTGCAGCCGTACAGCATGTGGGTGGTTTCCTCTGTGAAGTCTTCAGAAAACACAGTCAGAACATAATTTACAGAAGTATCAAAATAATCGAAATGTATGTGACCTCCGCTGACATTCTTCACATATTTACCGTAAGAACATGAGCTGTTCTGTGAAGTGGCTAACCTGCCCCACAACGGTATGTCCCAGCGTCTCCACAATGACACACATTCTGCTCTATGTAACTCTAGTGCAGAATACAAGAAATACGTGCGGGCATTTAATTATTCTCATCTGGAATACATGGGCCTCCGCTTTGCCTATTGCATGGAGGATAAAAACTGTAAAAAAAGGGCTTAAACAGATGAGCTTGTTACGCTGCGTTTTTGGACGCAAGAACATCTCACCCGCAAAACGTGAAGAATAAAACTCATTGATTTCAATGGGTTCATTCTCATTTTTATTTACACCCGCTGTTTTTGTGTGCACAAAAAAAAGGACCTGCTCCCTCTTTTCCGCCATAGGGGTCTATGGGAGTTCGCTGACGCGGGTATGCGTTAAACGCTGTGCATACTCATGAACATCTGTACCACGTTAGGGCTCATGTCCATGGGCGTTTTTTCACATATTATGCGTCCTTTGCACGCACGTGTGATACGCGGTGAATGGAGGCAATGAAAGTCAATGGAATTTCATTCTTCTATGCACACCGGCGTATGGACATAGTGTATCCATATGCAAGAGAAATAAATCGCAGCTTGCTCTATTTCTCTGCATATGATACGCAGCCCTTCTATGAGCTCCATGTGATATGCTGACCATACGCAATACATTGCATGCAGGCAGCATTTCGATAGGCATCCCCACTCTGAGCAGAGAGGGGAATTAAAAGAAAAAAAATCACACTGTGCATGTCCATGACGCTAGATTCCCAGGCATGTATAGTGCCATACTCAGCCCAAATGCGGTGTCTGCCCAGCTCTTTGCTGGTAGAGCGTATGGGCTGTAATGTGTAAAACGCCGCATGAGACCCACAGCATTTTACGCATACGCCCGTGGGCATGAGCCCTTAGGGTGCATTCACACAGGCAATTTTCACATATGAGTTCCGTCTGATTTGCGTGTGAAAATAACACATTGATTTCATGAGCAATTTTTCTTTTGCAGCAATGCTGCAAGATTGAAGAATTGCATGTCCTATTTCTCGGTGATTCCTCGCAATGAATCACCCATTATTTCCTATGGGATCTTTGCAAAAAATGCAATTTGCGTGTCAATGTGATTTTTACCACTGAAAGTATTAGAAGCATTTGCTTTAATTTCACGTGCCTCAAAATCTGAGGTAGATAGATGCAATGCGTTTTTCTTAAGCAAACATGCATCAAGCTCGCTCCCAGAATTGCAGGTTTAAGAGGGCAATATCGGTACAATTTCCCCAGATCAATATCGCGCTCACCCGTGTGAAAACTTGACAGAACCTGCTGATGTTAAAACTCCATGTAGGCATTGGCTCTGGCAAATCCATGCCGGGCGTCTAAAAAGAAATCCACATTTCGAAGGAATTCAGTTTTTCATGATGTTTTTAAAGCCATAGCCTTAAGTAGATCCAACAGGAGGGAGAAGTAGAAGTCTTTTCTTTATACTCCTCATATCTTTTGAGTCCTCTTCTGAGTTTTGTTCAAAAAGTGCATCAAATACTGCCACAAAACTGTGGCTTTAAAGACAAACCTTGTTGTGAAACCACTTTATCTCACATCTCCGCTTCTGAGAACCTCCTGTACATGCATATGTATGGGGGACCTTTCACACAGGACGGAATGGGCCACACGACGCACTGTAAGTTTAGCACCAAAATCCACAAGCTACCTGCAGTTTTGATGCAAAATTGAAAACTGATTAAAAACTGCCTCCAATTCTACATCAAAATCCATAGCTAAGCCGGAATCATATAGATATATTTGCGCGCAAAAAATGTGCTGCATAATACGCAGAAAATAGAGCCCATTGATTTTGCTCAAATGTGAGTATTGGGTGTGAGCAGCATGCTCGATTTTCCTGCGCATCTGCGCAAGAAAAGGACACGCTTTGAACTCTCTAAGTGAATTGGCCATTTCAATGGCTGAGAGCATCAGGCCTCATGTCCACGGGGAAAATCAGATCCGCTGCGGATTTGTAACGCGGATTTAGGCTGCGGATGCACTGTAATTGTCTTTTATTTTTCGTGCGGGAGATCAATTGAGCTATGTGCTCTGAGCTCCCGCACGCGTGATCTGCACTAAAATGGAGCATGTCCATTTTTTTTCATGCTCCAGAAATTTTTTAATTACCATCCGCGGGTATTTATCTACCCGCAGGTGGTCAATGCATTCCTATGGGCCACGGATCCGCGTGCGGGAAAAACGCTGCGGATTTTAATCCTTATTTTCCCTGTGGACATGAGACCTTAATTGCCAAAATTCCCATCTGCGCTGCGTCCTTCGGACAACTTCGTCCTGTGTGTAAGGTCCCCAAATGATTTTAGCACACTTTTTTACAAGCTGCACTCCTTGTGTAAGGTCTCATGTCTACAGGCTAATCAGATTCTGCATGCGGGAGCCTGCAGCGGAATCCCACCATGCCCGTGGCCGAGGACCATGTGTACTGGTCGGGGTTTTCTTTTTTCTTCACTACGGATGTGTGCAAAGAGCTGGCCGGTGCAGTAGAGTTTGGTTTTTTTTCAAACTCCTGCTTTTCCACAGAATTCGCGGCCATGACATTGCAGACCGCCCGCGTATTGAACAGCATTGATGGAAGCCGTCCGTGTGGGAACCGCACTTAAATTGAGCATCTTGCATTTTGATTTCCGCATCCCCAAATCAAATCCGCATGCTTTAGTTCAGCTGCAGACACCCATGTTTCCCTGTGGGCGGCTTGAACTGCGGATCGTCTGCACTGGTGCCCCGCAATTCAAATCCGCCTGTGGACATGTACTTGTTAATATTTTTTATGTGCTGCGCTTCTATGTATTAATATAGAAAAATTCTGCTGGAGTGAAAGTATACTCAGATGGATGAAAAATAGTCTTCTGGTTTCAATGAAAAATACAAAGACAAAAAAAGGTTTTATGTTTTTAAATATCCAAAAAATGTCTGACCACAAACACAACTGCATAAAGGCCAAAATACATATGTAAGAATAATATGAGCAGCAAACAATACTCTCAATGATATTAAATTACTAATACAAACTTTTCCTGCTTCTATAAGAGCTAGAGAGAATAAGAGAATGCAATGTGTCTATTAAAACTCTGAGATTATTTAATGAGTTACTGTTCATTAAACTGAGTGTGGGCCAGTAATTTAAGGTTATATAACATAAGTAAGAGTCAATGACAAGTATGCCACAGACCATGAAGAACTGCTGCCGGAATGAGTTAAATGCTCTGTGGTAACCAAGACAGCTGCTGATTTCTTAGAATGGAGAATCAAGTTCATAGAAAGATGAAGCGGCTCTTTATCTCGGCCGTACAGAGAGCTCGGCACTGGCCGCCTTTCCAGGGACAAGTATGAGCTGTAAATGTCTAGTCACCCTGACTACATGTATAATGTACTAGCTCTCGCCTCTCCTGTAACCTTCTGCAGTGTACTTCTGTATATTATATGCAAAGGTCTGTCTACACAGTGGCTGCTATGACTGCTTTCACACCTGTGCACTGCGTTAGGGTCAGTTCAGGTTTTCTGCCTCTCTGCTGCTTTTTTTGAGCAGGGAAACTAAATTATAACTGATCCATTTTTTCAACCCATTGTCAATGGGGTTTTAAAAAAAACAAAAAACGGAAAACAGATGTAAAGGCTTCGGTTTGCTTCTGTTCTGCTTAGTTTCCGCTTATTCTTAAGGAGAAATAGTGAGTCTGTAGCATTATTTATCCTTAACAAAATGAAAACCAAGTAGGACGGAAGCAAGTTGAAAGCTTTCCATTTGCTTCCCATTTTTTTTTATAAACCCCATTGAAATCAAGTTTTATTTCCATTTCTCTACTCAAAAAAAACGTAGCAGAGAGGTAGAAAGTCCAAACGGAGTCCAGATGCAGGTGTGAAAGCGCCCTAAGGCAACTGCATCTTCCAAAATATTTAGAGTCAGCATAATGAAGAATGACCAACTTAAAACCAGTGTTATTTACTTTTTTGTGTTTTTTTTTGTGGACAGTTTAGTGACAAAATATATGTATATTAGTCCAGTTAATTAATTAACAATTAATTATATATGTTCAGAACTTCTATAGAAGCACTGTGATCAAGGTCACCTACTGTCACATGTATGTGAATAAATGAGATGTATATACAGTTAAACCTCTAGTTTCGTTGGTAATCCGTCCGAAAGCAATCTGCTAAGCTTGAAACCAACAAAACTCGAGGCAATTTATTTCCATAGGAATCAATGTAAATCCAATTGATTCGTTATAGACATTTAAAAAAACACACAACCACATTTTTGTACAGCATTTAGGGCTGCTTTTTTTCAGCGCAGTGCTACACGCTATACAATGCTCTCATTCAGCCCTAGCTACACTGCCTGAGAGAAAAAAATCTATATACTCACCTAGCAGGTGCCGTCGGTGTCCTGGGGGCTGCTCTTAGGAGCTCCATGCAGGCTTGTCAAGCTGGCAGAGCATCTTGCTAGTGACGGGGGATTGAAATTTCCCGCCTCCAGCAAGAGATTGGTCTGATTGGCTGAGTCAGCTAAGTGACAGCCCGCTTAGCCAATCACAGCCAGCACTGGATGCTCCAATCACAGCCATTCATCCATGAATGGCTGTGATTGGAGCAATCCATAAATGGCTGGGACGTCAGCAGCGAGGTCACGTGGGCCGCATCAGCAGGGAGGTCATGTGGGCCGCATCAGCAGGAAAGTCACGTGGGCCAGCGGCGAAACAAGAAGCAGCCACAGAAGAAGGGACAGAATTCTGACAGGAAGAATCGGCAAAACTGGAAAACCGGCGAAAGGAGGTGACGACAGAAGAGGTATCACTGTATATTATTTATGTATACTGTATCACAATTATTCAGCATGCCCAGTATAGAATCAGGAGCAAATGGAAATGTAAACTCCTGTGTACCTTCTGCCTTTCAGTTCATAAAGAGAGGGATAATACATCATTGTGTAATCTACTGTGCAACCATCCATCTTATAGCTCATCATTTATTTCATAGATATGTCTTAGTAATAAAAATGTTCAATCAAAATATTAACGACAACCTGTCCGTCTGTGCGTGAATGAGTGGGTTTGTGAGAGAAAAGAGTTTGTGAGTGAAATGAGTGGGTTTGTGAGTGAAAATGATGCTCTGCCCCTGATCTCATGATGGTGATGTCATGAAGTGAGGGAGTTACATGCTCTGCCCCTGATCACATGTCGATGGCATCACACACAGCTGCTGTCCAGCTAGGTGTTCGTTAGTATTCTATGGCAACTGAGGCTGCAGGAGGTTTGTAGTCCGCCCGTAATTTGCACAAGGATGCAGGACCCTCACTGGGCATGAAGGACCTTTGATGACATCACCGTTATGTCATCAGGGGCAGAGCACCACTGCTGTGCTGCTTCTAATTCCTGTTGTATGGGATGAACAATGTATGTAGCAGAGCTGTGCGTGTGATGTGCATGTAGCCCAGCTGTGCGGTGCATTGCGCCACCAGAAACACTGGTACTATAATTTCCTAATAATTACTAGTAGTTTTTTTTTGAGGAATTTTAACAAGGAAATAAAAGTGCAGTCTCTCAGGGTTTAGCGTAACACAAAACTAAGTATAACAGATAATTTAAAGGAAAAATACCCTATTCCCACTTCAGCCCCCAAGTGAGTTAGGATGTCTTTTCCAAACATTCATGTAAAGGTGAGTACTTGGGTTAACGACATGAGGACCACCAAAATAAAGAAACATAATAACAAAATTGAACCTTTTAAAGGCTGGATTAAGCTCACTTTGGATTGATGTTGGGCCAGAAACTTCAAAGAACAAAAAAGTGGAGGGAAGAAAGAATTCAGAGAAAGAATATATAGCAGGAATAGAGAGGGGAAAGGAAGAAAGGGGATAGCAACAGGAAAAAAGTGGGGAAGAGGGATTCTTGTGGGAGCCAATGGAACTGGGCAAAGTGGACACTGGCGTTATTTGAGAATAATTAGTTACATTATTCCGACAGCTCAATTTATAGGGCATGAACACTTTGTCCTAAAGGGCTTAACCCCGTTACAGCCTCACCCAAAAGTATCAGCAGAGCACCTAGAGTTTAAAGTTAAGGTCTGCTGATGTACAGTTTCCACGAAATGAATTTACTGAAAAAAGGTTAAGAATTCTAAATGCCTTCTCTCTTTTAAAGGGGAAACTTTCCACAGGTTCTTGCTGCCCGAACTGCAGGTAGCATAAGCCCAGGACAAGTATGTACAATACATTCAGGGCATGTATGTCTTATTCTGAAAGGCTGTGGTGTTCCAGAATAACCATACTTGGAAGATTCAGTCCGAACAAAGCTTTGATTCATGGGGGCGCTGCCGCATCAGTCTCTCTCTGCCTATATCATCTATATGTTTAAGAATATATGTAATATTATGTCTTGGAAGAAACATTGTGAGAATGTCTTCTGCCCTATTTATAATCCCTCACTACAGCATTAGGAATGGGGTAAAGGCTAAGTCTTTTCATAGCTCAGATAGGAAAACTTATAATGAACCAGCAGTCAAACATACTCAGGGAGCACCTGCAGGGAAAAACCAATACCTTTAGTCTAGTGTTTCTCAACCTTTTAACAGATAAAGGATATAATTTCTTATCACATATAATGTAAATATATGAGAATATTGCACAGTTATAAAAAAAGCCGCAGTTTAAATTCATCTAGAGTAAGAGGTAACTGCATGCTTACTTAACAAGTCTGGAAGGAACAAGGAGTAGATACCCCATTTAGAGCGGCCATAGACGGGTGACCCCTTACTGAAATGTATATCCCAAAAAAAAGCACAACAAGAAAGGAAAGAAATATAAATACTTAAAGATAAGAAAGCTAAGGGAAATTAGAGGGAGACAAAAGGAAGGCATATTAGTGGAAACAGAGAAAAGAGAAAAAATAGGAAAGGAGGAGGAGAGAGACGCGCTCTCAGCTGTTATCCCAAGAGCCGCGATCACCTAAATAAGGACTATTATGTAATCACTCATCAAAAGAGGACCTGGTAATCATTCAGCAGAAATCTGGGGAGTTCTGAAAAGTGAGATAATGCTGGCAGGTAGTCAAAAATATAGCCCAAACTCACTAAAAGAGAGCTCTTGTATTCTCATAAAAGAGTCTAATTTCTGGGCCCATGCCATCACTTATGGGATGTGGGTATTCCTCTAACGACAGTATAAGGGACTTTCAGAAAGTATCTCAAGACTGCCTTTCACAAGATCACATAAATTCAGAATCACCAGTTATAACTGTAAACTATAGACCAGTAAAAAGGTGTGATCAGGTGGCAACTCTCCGAGGAAGAATTGTTCTGAAGGATGTGAGGGAAGATGTGTAATCTGGGTTCAGGCAATCAACCCCTAAAAAGGAGGGCAACTGATAGTAGGCTGATCAAGTTAAAGAAACTCTGGAGCAACTTTCCTTCAAGAAGAAAAAGAAACCCTGTGAAGAACCATGTAAAGCATGATGGAAGAGAATATAATCAGCCACCACCCAAAATAAGACTTCTCAAAGTATAAAAGAGGATTAACAAAGAGATAGGACTACGGATCACATTGTCTTAGAAGGA
Organism: Eleutherodactylus coqui; assembly: GCF_035609145.1. NCBI lineage: Eukaryota > Metazoa > Chordata > Amphibia > Anura > Eleutherodactylidae > Eleutherodactylus > Eleutherodactylus coqui. The sequence goes on along the minus strand of NC_089838.1, from coordinate 229,815,914 downwards.
TGGATTTCACAAACAGAGAATCCCACATTTAATAAATACCTTAACAGATAAATCTGTATGTAAATATGCATTTGTGATTTGCTTCTATCCAGGGAAAGTGAAAGGACTTATTGGTCAAATTTGCTCTTTAAGGCTTCACACAAAGTTTATAAAGTTGGTCAACCCAAATGAATATCATCACTATGTTGTTTACTGTGCATGTTCCAGTTTTTTGCACCATTGTATGTGAGATATGAATTTATTAAACAGGTTTCCTCTGTATTCTGTACTAGAAATATTACTACTGCTATGTCAAAAAGTTACATTTGAGTTGTACATCAAGGAAAAAAATAAATGAATTTGATTATCAGTATAAGGTTGGGAGAACCAATAGTAGGTAAAATGATGAGCCGTGAAGAAGGAAGTGCTTTTTCTGAAACCGGTTGCGTTTCTCTTCCTGGGGTTCACCACATGCCATTCATATATTTTTGGAATTCTGAATAAAGATGGAGATTTTAACAGGACTTTCCGTGCTGTTAGATTTTTCGTTTTATTTCATGACTGTAATTCAAGCACCCATTGCAGGTGAGCTGACTTATCTTCTTACGATTAGGTAAAATGGTAAATCACAGTTCGGTATATAGCAAGACAGTCTAGAAAAGACTACATTAAGGTACTCTATGGTATAATACATAAGGTGGATAGGCAAAAGAATCAGCATGGCACTGTCATCTGACATGTCACTTGCACTCATCTACCACTTTAAGCCTATCAGGACTGAATGGTGGCAAACTTTGTTGGAAAGGAAACCAACTGTCAGATGGGGAAGGGGTATGTTGCATATTTATGTGACAGTCCCTGCAGCCACATTAGCAAGAAATAACTGGTGACTAGAGATGAGCGAACCTACTCGTTTCGAGTATTTACTCAATCGAGCACCGCGATTTTCGAGTACTTCCGTACTTGGGTGAAAAGATTCGGGGGGCGCCGGGGGGCGGGGGGAGGCGTGGCGGAGCGGGGGTAGCAGCGGGGAACAGGGGGGAGCCCTCTCTCTCTCTCTCTCCCTCTCCCCCCACTCCCCGCTGCAACCCCCCACTCACCCACGGCGCCCCCCGAATCTTTTTGCCCGAGTACGGAAGTACTCGAAAATCGTGGCGCTCGGGCAAAAAAGGGGTGTGGCTGAGTACGCTCGCTCATCTCTACTGGTGACCCATTAAGCCTTTTCAAGAAACAGAAATTATATTATTAGTAGCTAATGCTTAGGAAATAATAGAGTGCAACAAACAAACATATATGTGCTTTAAATAAATTGCTGTGGGTTTGGAAATCACCATGTGCATGTTGTTTTCTTTGTACTTCTAGGTATATTTTGCAATGCGATCACACAATCTTGTGGTTGACATTTGTTTTGTTTGTGTTGCAGTTAGATACTATAGTTAAAAACACAGTGATAAAAAATAGATGAAGTGAATCATGATGGACAGCCAGTGGAAACAGAAGTGTCATTTGCCTCAGCTAAGGATCTGTGTCTTCTACAGCATATATTTCATTGTTGGGGCATGTTCACATTAGTGTATTTCTGCTGTATGCTTTTTGATTACTGCAAACTGGTGCTTTTTTTGTTACAGCTTGTTTTACAGGAATAAATAGAATTCATAAAGATCAGCTGTTTCCACGTATATTTTTACTGACCCAATTCAGCAGTGTGAATGTCAACCTACTTGGGTTGGGTCATAACATTTATTGTGTTACACAGAAACAACTTAAGAAAATTGTAGTCTCTTATAGAATTGATGTTCACACTCTCTTAGCAATGTGAGCTTTCATATTGTGAGAAACCATACTCTTAAATGGTTGTGCAGACCAAAGCATCCATTGAATAGGAAGAACATGCAAAATTGGTGGGCATCCTTCCCACCAACCCATTCCATCTAGAGAAGCAGAGCTGCTAGAAGCCAGAGCAGTGGAAGAGCACTTAAGAATAGGGATGCCACACTACTCCCACTGGATGGAACATAAGTGTTATAAATGCTAGCCGAGCCCACCAAGTAGGGTTCCTAGCAAGTGGGCTAAAAATGGGAAAAACTGTGGACAAAAAGGACCAGTTGTTTACAGTGCCTACTGGGCAGAAGGGAGTGGTGAGGACGTGCCAGGGTCAAGACTAAAGGCTTTTTTACACGATAAGATAATTGTTCAAAACTGCTATAAGATTGAAAGATTTAGCAATGGTTTTGCATAAAATTACACGCACAGATAATAATCACTTTATTAGCTAATTAATCATCTGTGTTTCCCTCCACTAGTTGTTTGCTCAGCTGGGCGTGTGTTTAGGTGATTGTTATTGCATAAACACTTTGCCTAGCTGAGCAAACATCTGCTTGACACATTCCATTGTTTTCCTCACTGCTGAATAAATATTGCACTAATTGAATATGCAAAGCAAAACAAAACCATCTGCTGGCTGTTGGATACACTGAAGGAACTGCATTCAAACTGAAAGAATTTCCAGTAGTCAAACAGTAGTAAAAACATTGGCTAACAATAATTGAAAAAATAGTGCATGACTGCCAGAGTTTACATGTAACGATTATTGCTCATATTCAGCCATTTGAGCGATAATCGTTGTGTGTAAAAGGGCCTTTAGAGACAGTTCTAAACAAGTGGGATGCGTCCTCATCTGGGGCCAGAGACTCACAGAAGCCAGACCTGTAAGGTGCAGGAAGTAGGCCAGAGTAGAGGCTTAAAGCGAGCCAGTTGTAGTTACAGTACCACTGAAGCAGAGAGGCATCTCAGGACACTAAATAATATGCATGGGAAAGCCACATGCGAAGCTTATGGAGTGATCCGCAAGACCTGTGATGCATAATGTTATTTGTGGTGAGACCCCATCCCATTTCAGAAACTCACTCGGTCCGTAACTTTACATGTTAAAAGAGTTCCATTTAAAATAAATTGGCCAAAAATGGAAATGCCCCTTCTCCTGGAGTTTGGCACCATAAAGTAGACACCTGCCCTTAAAATTTAACTTACCTCATTGCTGCCATTCCTGTGATTGGCATTTTCCACCAGGTCTCAGCTGACGTTTGCATGAAAGATTATTACCAGAGCAAAGTTGCCATGACACAGGAGTCAGTATAGGAAATAACTCTCTGATGATTAATATGACTCAGTATACAGTACTACATGCCAACACTAAGGTGCCTTTTTCTGTGTGAAAAACTGGCCATCTGAATAGTCTCATAGACTATTATGGGTCCATGTGTGGAATACACAGGTGGTATATGGCCTGAATATTCGGCCATTTGAATGGGTCCTTACTAGAAGAGAGAGTTGTTGCCTATACAGAGCTTTTTCAGTTCATGTGTGCTTGCCACCTATAAATCTGAATTTACTTGCACCAAGTCTGCAGTTTCCAGCAAGCAACACATATTGCAAAGCAATACCAGTTATGTGAACCTCACATACAAAGACGAATGCTTCTGTCTAACACATCTAACAAAAAGATACCACAAACACTACACTAAAGTCCTAGCTTACTGGAAGAAACTTCATGCACAATTTCTCAGAGAAGTGTCTGTCTATTTTTTGCTCATCCTGACACTTCTGTTTTGTGGGGTATTTACATTACTTATATATACATTCTACGTTTCTAGCTAAATTAAATCATACAACAGTAATCTGAGCATAGACAGCAGGCATTGTTATACAAACATAACATGTCTTAATCGCTGCTACCACGTAAGGCTCTACAGAGCCAAGTATAACGATGCAGTAATCAAGACCCATATTTTACCAAGCTCTAAATTTACAGGAGAATCAGGTCAAAATAATCCCACTTTTTTTAACTATGTCACAAAGGTGGTGGATGACGAAGGTACCGTGGATATCACCTATTTGTTGAGGGCACAAAAGCGTGTAATAGGGTTAATATTCCTGGTGGTGTCTCGAACATGGAGAAATATTTAGCTTTATTGGATAAATGGTCAAAGCAATGTAAACTGCAGTTTAATGTATCCAAATGTAAAGTAATGCACAAAGGGAGAAAAAACCCCTTAAATCATTATTGAATTAGCTGTTCTATGTGATACGGGACTTCAGAAGAGAAGGATTTAGGAATTCTGATTTCTGACAGCTTTACAATGAGTTGAAAGTGTAGTCAGGCACCAAAGAAAGTATATAGGATGTTTGGCTGCATAGCTAGAGGTATGACAAGAAGAAAGAGTGAGATTGTGATCCTGATTTATAGACCTCTGGTAAGACCACATCTGGAATACTGTGTTCAGGTCTGGAGACCTTATCTACTGAAAGACAGTGATGAAACAGAAAAAGGCCAAATACGCGCTACAAAAATGGTGGAAGGTCTCAAGAACAAAAACCTATCAGATGTACAAGCTATCCCCTATCCATAGGGCATAACGCAAAACGTGACGGAAAGACAGTAATCTTAAGTCGTTATTGGGTCTTCTTGCATTTTTATTTTTGTGTGTGAAAAATGCAGTGAATATGAATGCAACAAAAAATGCACTAAATCTGCAAACGCGGTGGAAACAGTGCGATTTTCGAGCACTGAAAATACATACGCCTATGTGAATGTTCCCTAATACTGCCAAACTGTTGAGAGTTACATCAGCATCTCAAGGATTTTAATGAAGCGTACACCATATTCCACAACACGGTGTATTGAGGAATATACTAACCCTTTTCAGAATAGTCCAGCTACTCTCTATATTTCGGTTAGATCAGCTTGTTTCTGAAACTTGCGTTCTACTAGTCTAGAGGAATAGTTATAGATAAAGTTTGGATAACTGACAAACTTTTCAAAAATTTACAACAACTTTACAAACATGTATGCATTCAAAATAAACGGTAGCTGGACTGTTCTGAAAAAGTGTTAGTAGCGCAATTTATGATCCATTCTAGGGTTTAATAAATATGGCACTCCGCCTGAGCGCTGTTCATTTTAATGTAATTACACCAGAAGACATGAAAAAAAGTAGAAAATTCAGCTCCGTACTTCTAGTCTAATAGAAAATGAGTAAAACACAGTCAGAAAAAAGGGTGTAAAACGTGCACAGCTATGTGTTTTGGAAGATATCCTTCATCATAGCAATGCTATTCCAAATATGTGGCTGGAGCCTCCTCTTTTTTCTCAAGTCTCTTTGCTGATCCCTTGGCTCTCAGGATCTATTCCATGCACATTGTTTGGATGGTGGATGTTGTTTGTAGGTGAACTGATACTCCATACGCTACAAGGGCAAAAACACACTGCCATATGCACAACTACGCTAGCCGCTACAGAGCATAGTTGCGCATGAATGGGGTGGGTTTTTTTTCAGAGCATTCAAACTCCACGCTATAGTGCGCGAATTTGAAAAAAACTGCGGGAAGATAAGTCCTGACGTATCTTTCCCGCACATAGTATTAACCATGTGCGGGAAAGATAGGGTAAGTCCTATCTTTTCTCACTCGTGCTACTAATGGGCAAGAATACCGCTAATGGAAACAAGACCACTGAAGTCAACGGTTTCATTTCATCCCATTATGCGGCCGCCTAACGGGACTAAATCACGCCCATGAGATATAAAACTGGTGTAAATGGCTTAATAAATGGGCCCCGTTGTTTCATCATCTTATGGACTCTATCTGTAGACTACAGCACACATATACACTATACAGAGGTCTATGTAGTCAAAAACAGCATGAGGACTTCGACAGACGAACGTATGTGCAAATGCGCTCACCACAACAGAGCGTATTTGCGCTTGAACAAGGTTTGGAGGTGGCAATAAACATACTGATACATGCAGATTAGTGCATAGTACTGTAAATTTTGCACTTGCAATGCTAGTTCACACGCGCGTGATACTCCCTTTCCGTAGAATAGAATGGCTGTCTTCTTTCCCCTGCGTTGTGCGCCGGGTCACACCTTTTCCCCTGATTTTATTAATCTGTCCTTTATGGCAGCTTTCTGCATAAAGCGCAACTCCTATCTTTTCTCACACATAGGAATTGCGCACAACAAACGCTCATGAAAACTAACCCATTAAAATCAATGGGTTTGATTCATCACGTTTTGCGGGTGTGAGTAACATGGATTTCCTGTGACGTTATTCATGTCCACATTGATATTCCTTTTATTACGTTGAGGATGCATGGACTTTGGAGCTGTATAGTTGTGTTTCATCAGCAGCACAACTGGTGACTATACTGTATATTACAGACGCATTCCATTAACCATGAGTCATTGATTTATTGATAAGGCTTAAGTAGCATAAAGTTGAATGTTGACTTCACGGACTCCACATATCCAGCTGTGAGAACAATAATCTATCTTCTATAAACACAGCTAGGCAGTAACCCGTGTATCACATGGCCTACTATTTGTTTGAGATTTTTTTTCAAAGTAGACATATGAAAGTTGAGAAGAGGAAAGTAATCCTTGTGTGATTCCGTTAATGTAAGACAACTACAATCATGCAAAATCGATGACCATATGCCTTGATTAATCTATTCTGCTTTGGTTCTTCAATACAGACCATCAATCCTTATTGGGGTTGTACCAAAATTGACTTTTATCACCCATCCACAGGATAGGTAATAAAAGCTTCATCAGTGGAGGACTCAGCGGTGAGACCTCCACTCATCCCGAGACTGTCCATTGTCCACCTCTAGTGTTGCTCGTCGTGATCATCTGTGTTATAAAATTAGGCACATTTTTGCTAAATCAGATCATCTCATTTTTTAACAAAAATTGCCAAAATATATCAGTTTTCTGCTCGAAGCAGAGGGGTCAGGTGTGTTGGCTTGGCACTGCTGCCTTGCTGTAATGGGATTCTGGGTTTGAATCTGACCTTGATGGGGATGTGAACCTGGAGACCCACCGCTGCAGAGCAGCAGTGTTAACCACCACCTTCACCTCCAGTGTTGTTTAATTACAGAACCCAATTTTTACTCCAATTGCTTTTAATCAAAATCAAAATCGGGAGTCTCGATTTACAATTATTTTTTAAAATGGGTCAGTCTTGTTTTTGTGTAGGATGTGATGCACTTCATGTATTACAGCTATTGTCCTGCTCCTACTCATACGGGCACAGCAGCAGTGCCCGCACATTCAGCATAATGAATGTACTCGTTATGATTCGGCAAACAGTCAAAGCCCAGTTTCACACAAACGTATTAAGGCTGCAGTGGTTGGACTTGGCACTTATCGCTCTACTTGACAGCATATGGTCTTCACCCTTGCCATCCTTACAGATGGTAGGTCTTGACTTCAGGGAGCCTCCTGGTTATGTCCGCAGAGTAATGATAAACTGACTTGGCGGATGGTAAAGACATAATAACTTTGATACTTGCATGGATATTAACCAACGGAAAGAAGCAGTTCAAACCGAAAAACATGGGGGGAGCTCGCCTTCAGGGTCGCCGAGGGTCGTGAACAACAAAACGGCTAACAACAACAAAAGCATAAACCAGGATCAGATGGTTAAATGACCATACGACTGTCACACGTGCTGGCCAATACAATAGCTGCTGTTGGAATGTGGTGAGGTAAGTTCATGACACCTCAGTGTTTTGGATAACCTTCAAGAAAAGGAGGTAGGACTATGAGGAGACATGAAATTTGCTAAATTTACGATGTGGTACAAAATGATGTTAGAACTGCATACCAGCCATGAGATGGTGTAGGATAGAAGAAGGTTCTTAACATGCCTACTGTGTTGCAACAATTTCATCATGCCACATGCATTATTTTTCTGAGTTTGCTACAATGACTCATAAATGCATGCACCCTACAATACTAGTCATAGCCCTCCCCAAATGAATAGGCCGTGAATAGGGTGATAACAGATTACTCACATCCGCTCGGCTTATTGTTCATGCTTTATTGCTAAACTTTGGTCTGACTTCAAACAAAAAGTAAGTAGTTTGAACTTTGTACCTTCTGGAAATGACCGTATCTCAGAGATTAGATGCACTGGAAAAAGCAAAGTGAAAACTGCTCTCAGCTAGCAAAAACTTTCACTTTCTTTTTAGGCTGGGCTCACACAACCATATCATAAAAAACATGCGTAACATACGCAATAAATATACACAAGTGTGAGTGGAACAATCAAAATCAATGTACTTCCACTGACGCCATTTACATTGTGCATTGCGCGCGTAATATGCATTGTAAATAGTGTGAGCCTGGCCTTAGATAGATGTGTCTAAGTAAGCATAAAGTAATCCAAAAACTGAAAATGTCATTAGTTTATCCAAGCATCCAGAAGATCCGGCATCTGTCCCTCATTTCCCTTGGCTGCAAGACCGAGGCTTGGAGGAGTTTGAATGGAGCCCGTAGCCTACAACTCCATTCAGAGTCTATAGCTGTGACAGTAACTGCCATGTTGTGTGGGTCCAGCAGTTGGACTCCCATTGGTCTAGTATTCATCTCCTATCAAGTGATCGTAACGTATTTATATTTTGCTCAACAGATCTGTAGAAGGTTTGTGTAGGATGTGATGCACTTTATGTGTTCCAGCTGTTGTCTTGATCCTGATCATATGGGACCAGTAGCAGTGCCCGCACAAACAGCATGATGAGCATACTCCTCATGATCTGGTAAACAGTCAAAGTCCAGTTTCACACAAACATATAAAGGCCTCATTTCTATAACTGTAATATGAACATGTGTCCCGACCCAACTGTGGGGTTTACTGACCCGAAATGTCACCATCATAGATTCCTTTGGTCACTAAACCACTCGGTCGGGCTGGGATTTTTTCCATTAGCCTTTTTTTTATTACTTTTTATAACTACATAAGGTTTGAGGCCTTTTTTCTTGCTGGATAAGTTGTTGCTTTTTAGGCATATTTTTGGGGCACATAGAAGCTAATGTTTGATTTATACATCAATTTTCTATAATTGCAGATGCATAAAAAGAGATTTTTTTTACACAGCTCACTGTTCACTCCAGTTTGATTCAATGATCTTACATTATTGTCTATGTATATAAAATGCATCGGCATCTGTTAGGGAAAACCTAAAGTATGCCCTAGGAGGCAAATTATTAGATGTTATCAAAGGCTTTTGCTACATCTCATGATGGCAATATAAAACAGTCATCCCTGGCGATTGGAATGCAAGTGGTAGAAGGGACCAGTTAAGGACAGCCATGATTTTGTGCCGATCCCAGCTATTAGTATGGAAGTGCAGCTGTTGGTCACAGTTGCTTATCCATCGCTGACAACAGCCACAATCACTGGGAAGTATATCTACAGCATTTTGCAGGAGCTACTCGACAATGATGATGTACTTGTATGACATTTTGCATCAATGTAATAAGTTGTTTAGTATGGTACAGTATGAGTACAGAACTTGATGTTCTGTACTCATACTGGAGGAAACACAGAATACATATTAGAAAAAACTCTCTGACAGTGAGGGTGATCAATGAGTGGAACAGGTTACCACGGGAGGTGGTGAGTTCTCCTTCAATGGATGTGTTCAAACAAAGGCTGAACAAATATCTGTCTGGGATGATTTAGTAAATCCTGCATTGAGCAGGGGGTTTGACCCGATCACCCTGGAGGTCCCTTCCAACTCTACCATTCTATGATTCTATGTAGTTTTGAATTCCATCCAACATATGCTAAGTCATAAAGGAACAGTTGTGCAATGATGAAATACACAATTAAAGCATCTAAAACCAGATTTGGTGCAGAAATGAATGCGATTGTAAGCCAGTTCCATTGACATGAATGGGATTGTTTTGTCAGCAAGCACATTGCTTTTTGCAAGCCCCATTTAGACTAATGGACCATCGCTGACCTTTCTGCAACAAATCTGCTATGTGTGAATTCACCCCAAAGATTTTATTGCATTTTAATTTTCTATTGATTTACGGCGCCTACCCACTGGCGTTGCCGATTTTCGCGCGTGAAAAACGTGGCGTTTTCGCGCGTTTTTTGCGTGTTTTCTGTGCATTTTTCGTGGCGTTTTTTGCAGCCCTCCATTGACAATCATGGGTGCATTAAGAGAAAAATAAGGAGACATATGCAACTGACAGTTCCTATGTGAAAAAAACCCACAAAATGGAAAAAAAAACCCAAATGGACAAGAACACATTCTATATTAATTGCTCTTGAGAAAAAACGCAAAACATCACAGGAAAAAAAAAATCGCAAGTGGGTAGGCACCCTTAAGGTGGAAAAAAAACAATATGTAAGCTGAACCATTGCAGTATCTTACAGCGTCTGACCATGATAAACATGTGTACGGCTAAAGCTAGACAATTCTTCATGAGAAAAACAAACAGGAGTAGAACAGTATAATCTTTTGTTGGGAGTAATCGCATCACAAGACTTCTTATGACATTGTTAAGAAAAACAAGTCTTTCCAGCACTGTTGGCCTTCTTTTCCAGTTCCTATATGCTGGTGTATATAATATTACATTGTCTTGTCGGACTTGTCCTGTGTACAAGTAGAGTTGTCCCGTCCCTTATATGTATAGACACACAGTAGACATGAACTATGCATGTAGCATTTACAGTCACAGGAGTAGAATTGGACATACCATTGCAGTACTAAGATTCTTGGGAACAGCTCACATTGGACAGCACATGGACACCTATATGTGTGCTGTCTGATGTGCGGGGGGTGGACATTGTATGCCGTACTCTCGCCAGTGAATCAGACCAGAATAGGACATGCTGCGATTTTTAATTTATCTTTTTTTACATGGACCATTCGTTAATGAAAAAAAAAAAAAATCAATTGAGTAGCCTTGTTCATTTTAAGGGGTCCGAGTTCTGTCTGAGTTTGCTCAGTTACAAATTGAACTCAGATGAAAACATCACCTGTGTGAATGGGCCCTTAGGCTAGGGCCCATTCACTCATAGGTCCTTTCTACAACCTGTTGAAAGGTATTTTAGGTCAAATTTCCCATTGTTACGGGAGGCAACAAGACACAAAAGCAATGCAGGTTCCTTTTTTCTGCTTTGTTGAGGAACAGGATCCAGATAGATCCTGTTTTCTGTACAACGGACGTCAATAGCTACAGATACAACATGATAGGTAGACAGGTAAAATTCCAACCTGTTACATACTACTTTTCCTGGACAGAAGTTCCAAGTGCGTAGCTATCAGTTGTCAAAAGCTAACAAATGACTAATATCTATGGCCAATATGAAAGTTTCTTTGCTTTGTCTCATCTAGCCAAAACAAAGGCTATGAATGTCTTTATCTCATTGAACTATTGTAATTTGACCTTGTGTGAAAATGTTCAGTCATGAGAATTTGGCTTTATAAACCATTCAAGTCTGAGTATACCAGTAAATGAGGCATAACAAATTACTGAGCTATTAGGCTGGGTTCACACTGGGCGTATTCGCCGTGGAAATTCCGCCGCCGCTAATCCGCCTGCGGCCGCTAATCCTGTGATTGGCCTGCCATGTGGATGGGATTTCTCACATGGGACGGCGAATCCGCCGCGGCAAAGCTGGCAGAAGCCGGCGCTGCGGCGCAGATTCGCTAGCTGCAGCATGTTCATTTTTTTTCTTCTTCAGCTGCGCTTTCCTCTATGGGAGCATCGGCTGCAGTAGAAGAGCGAGCGGCCAGGCCACTTCAAAACCCGCGCCTAAGTGCTGCGGGTTTTGAAGCAGTGCTTCTCCCAACGGAAATCTCACGGTTTTTCACTGCGGCCAAACCGCGAGATTTCCGCTGGGATTCCTGTGTGTGTGAACCTAGCTTTAGATACAGTGAGGGAACAGATAGCAACCAAATTAGTAGAAAGTCCCTTCTAAAACCTAACTTTTAGTAGTGCCAATGAAAAAAACAAAACAAAAATGGCAATAATCAATAACTCATGGTCAAACACAATAAAAACTCCAAGTAAAAATAATGAGCATATCACTGCAATGGGAAAAGTCACCGTTGCCCTGAGAAGGGCGCTCCTATACAGCTGAATCCTAATGAATCCTGAAATTATTGCCACATGAAGAGCTTGGTATGGAGTTTAACTCTTTGCAATCCAATTTTAGATTCAGGGTTTCCTAGGGGGCTTTCTCTTTTTGCCATTATACAATGGCGTCATCTGCTGGCTACAGCCAGTACTGCAGTATGGAACATGCTGAAGAGGCCCCCCGACAACAGAGTGGCCAGTAATATACAGTAAGAATACTCTGCCGGACGTCTTCCGACATCGGAGCTGTACAGCCTTCAATCAGAATGTCCTTAGACGTCAGACAGTGGATTGGAAAGGGTTAAAATCTGCAGCATCCCTACAATGTGCAAACTGTTTTACCACAGTGTGTCATTAGAGTTTGTAAAATCCAAATTATTTGCTCACTAAATTGTATTCTCTCGTGGATTTTCTCCAACAATTCCACCATGTATGAACTAATAGTTTACAAGTAGACCTTCCCAAATATTGGCGAGATTTACTAATTAAAATGAGTCTGATAGAATTTGCGCCAAAAACCTGGTGTACTTGTCTTTCATCACACTTATTGTTATAGATTCTTTCAAAAGGTTTGTTCCACTAAGGGGTATGGATACAGAGAAAGGGATATTGTGTCTTATGATACAACAAAGTTTTGGCACAAAATAAACCAACAAAAAGGTGATGTATCGTTAGATGAAATTGTCTAAAGATATTCCAAATTTATTACCTAGCATGAGTCAGTGTGATAAATCAGGCACAGCTGGTCTAAATTCATGCTAAGTATTAGGGAATTGTCACAGTGTGACAGCGCTGAATAAGCCACGGGACCTGAGTGACATCACGGCATCGGCCCCAGCCCATATGATTATTACGTCAGTGCACACTTACCACATATTCTAACACTAGGTGCCAATAAGTGCACATCCATCTTTGTATGCATATGGTGGACTGGTTGGCAGGGAGATAGTTCAGGCCAGTTAGCCAATCAGCATTAGTCTCTGCACATTTATTCCGGTTCTTCCTCTTAAAGGGTGCCGGTTATAATTTTGGTCAAGTCTGTTTAGACAGACATCCGAAGTTTTCCTGCACTGGCCTGAGAACGTCTGTCTGAAGGTGTTCTGGTCTAGTCTGTGGTTCTCTGCCTGTCTACAGTCAAGCTAACATTGCTGCACATTCACTTTAACACCTTGCTAACCTGACTGATTGTGGTCATTCATATATTATAGTGTCATCTATCATTTGCCACAAATCCCTCTCATCCTAGGGAATGTTAGGGTTGCCCCAAGTTCCTGATGTGGGATCAGTGGCGCTGACAGCTGGCGCCCACTCGGGTAATTGACCGGGATGCCCTTGCCAATTAACTATTAATGATCTATCATGAAAATAAGGCACCAATAATATTTTGTGTGGAAAACCCATCGAAACATCGTTGTGGAAAAAATCTGCTGTATAAATTGCCCTGCTGTGAAAATGTTAAATCAGCAGAACATCAGTTTATGGTACAATTAGGTCTCGGATATGTTTTGCAGATTCTCCCCCTTGAGTTCAATGGAAAAGCAAAAATCCCCAAAAAATCACAATTGTTGGGGACTTTGCTGCGGTTTAACAGTGTAGAATGTTAATGCTCATTTAGGAAAGTGACACAGATACAAATGTTTATGTAGGAAAGTAATCTAAATGCTGTAAAGGCTGAGGTTTATTATAAAAAATGCTATAATAGTGGTGATTATTGCATGGATGCTGAAGGTTAACTATGTGTATTACACAACCGATTTATGCAGCAGTCTCTGTCGTGGCCCATGTGGACATTGTATGAGTGGTCCTGTTCCCTTACCCAATAGTCATTGGAAGGCATACATTACCAGTACAATTGGACAGTCCGTAAAAACTGGAGATTTTTTCTAGCGTCCGTGGAAAACATTACATGTGTCTGTAATTTTTTTGAGGCTGGCGGTGCTTGAGCAGGTTATTATGACTGTAATTGTCATTATTTTACAGTTCACAGTAAATGATGGCAATGACGTCATATCAGTATATTGAGCTATTGACATATATCACTTACAATCTTCATTATTCATGATGGCTTTCCAATGGGTTTGCAAAAATGTTCCTTGTCTGTGATTTTTTGGATAAGTTGTCCAGGAAAACGAAAAAATCAGGTTGGAAAACTCTGGTCACCATGCTGGGAGGTCTATGTGCAATAGATGAATGCTACAGCATGTATTTCCCCACAAGTTGATGTGTGTTTATTAAGTATAAAAGACAGTGTGCAATATATCAGGTGACAATACAGAGATCTCTCCCACCATCTGTTTATACCGAGGACTGTGACTGTAACAAGGGGGCGCCCTCTATGTCTAGAGGAAAGAAGGTTTCTACAGTGATATAGAAGGGAGTTCTTTACTTAAGAGCAGTGAGACTATGGGTCTGTCTGCCTGAGGATGTGGTCATGGTGAACTCAATAAAAGAGTTCAAGAGCGGCCTGGACGCCTTTCTTAGGCATTACAATATTACATGTTATAGTCTCTGATTATTTCAGAAGGGCTGTTGATCCAGGGGTTATTCTGATTGCCAGACTTAGAGTCAGAAAGGAATTTTTTTTCTCAAATGAGGAAAATTGGCTTCTATCTTATTGGGGTTTTCTGCCTCTTTCTGGATCAACATTGGTGTGTGTGTGTGTGGGGGGGGTAATCGGCTGAACTAGATGGACATGTGTCTTTTTTTAGCCTACCATACTATGTTACTATGGGTATTAGTGTATCTTGACGCCACCAGAAGCTAGGGGTTTGACAGGAGGAAGGCCCCTCTCACACCCCTAGCTCCTGATTGGGCCAAGGCTGGAAGGTGCTAGCAGCTTTTTCATTGCTTGTGGCCGGCCCTGCTGGCTTAGGCTGAGGGTTCCTTTTCCACTTGTGCTTAGATTATGAGCTGTACAACTTCCAAGTTTACAGCTCATAATGTAAGCCTAAGAAGCAGGGCCGGCTAAAAGTAATGAAGACGCTGCACATGTGACTCACCGCTTGGTCGGCCGACGCTGATCTCGAATGGATGCCGGCACACCAGAAGATGAGTCCTCAGTGCAGGGTGGCGTGTTTTCTCCAGTCTGGCTGCTGCCTGCTCCTTGCAGCCCGCCGGCTGTCATCTCTGTCATGGCCGATCCCCCGCGCACCGTTCCTGCACATGTGCCGCCGCAGAAGATCCTGAGGCTCTCCAGTGGCTCTCTGAGATCCCTGCAGAGCAGAGCTTCAGTTTGCGGCCGATGGCTAACACAGTTTTTGGCACCGCCGCTGTGCCCTCTCTGCTGGCGGCTGCGAGCTGAACATGACATGGGGGAGAGGGGCCGCCTTGCCTTTGCTGCCGGCCACAATCTTACCATCACGTCGGGGTAAGTGGGGTCGGGGGCATGCTGCTGTCACACCGACGGAGGAACGGCCTTTAAACTGGACTTGTGTGGCTGCAGCTGGGGCCGCTGTATGCTGCTCCAAAGAAGCGTTCATTAGAGGGCTGGCAGGACCAGGCGTCACCCCCTGTGAATATTGGCTCCACCAGGACTTCCTGGTGGCATCAAGATACACTAATACCGTTACTATGTTGAGTGCTTCAGCACTCATACAAATTTCAAATTTGCATAAAATTGCACAACAGTTGTTTATACTAACCACATAAAAATGCAAGGTTCTAAGTGTACATTGTGATCAAAATTTGTGGGCCCATCCGCTACATCCAGGTGAACCGTAACTCTTTGGGCAAAAAGCCTCCAAATTAATAAGAAAGTTAGATATCTAGCTATACCCATGCAATAAGGTTTGTGGTGATCCCTGACAAGAGCAGCTCTGCAACATCTAAATGTAAAAAAAAGTTTAAAGAATGCATAATTAGGTAGAAAGAATCAAACAAGTTTTTATTTTATTTTTTATACAATGGTGATCATATCATCACTATCTTCCTAGTTTTGTCTATACTCCTCTTCAAGTCTCCGTCAAGCAGAATTCAGCAGCTGTGACAAATCCTCCAGCTTGTGCTACTCCTTTCCATATTCCATGAATGACACAGTGAAATGAAAGGCTGGTATTTTCACAAGCCTGATGAGCAAACATTTCTCATTATCTCTACTAGAAGAAACAGACTAACATTCTCCAATCCATGCAGGCATGTTTGTTAATCCACGTGTTATAATGGCTGGCACACGTGAAGCTGTGCTAATTGTCCTGCTGACACGTTGTTGTTACATGTTTGTCACGTTCTTTACATGCCTCCAATACAGATCTTCCTTCGTCTTTAACAGGAGTTCCTGGAAAGCCACCAGAGCAGATATATTCACACCCACAGCAATGTAAATGGTGTCTGCGGCATTTTTCAAATATTGAGCGACGCATGATGAATGTCTGTAACACTTACTAACACAATACCAGCACCAGTCCTGACCTGTCATACATGTGCACCACCATAATTTACTCCGTTGCTCACGTGCTACCAGTAGAGACTTGTGTTATCACACAGGCTCCATATGTACAGAGATATTATTACCTAGAACCAATGCCTCCTCATAGGGCTAGGGTTGCATGGCAACTTTAACTGTAATACAATCAATGAGGGTCGCATTACGATTCGTAAGTAGCTGCAATCATGACCTGCAGATCAGAAAGATCCAGCATAGTTGCTATTTGCGTCACTGCCAAAGTCACCGTGTAGCCCTAGCCCAAAAGGCATCGAATATAGCATCTTACAAGTTTCTGTCAAAGGTTGAGCTCACCCAAATAGATTTGAATTGCAGATTCCGCGATCGGCTGCCACACAGACGATCTGCGGTAAAACGCAAGCGTTGAAAGGCATGCATTTTTGGAATTTTCCTTCACACTCGCGGATACAAATTGCATATTCTGTGAGTGAAGCAAGATCATATGCATATGATCATCGCTAAGCGATGGTGCAGGAAATACCAAAAAACTGTACGGTGCATGACCTCATGCAAGCCTCTACTATAAAGTACTGTATGCAGGGTCACTGACTGGGCTCACAGACGGAATCTGCTGTGAGCCTCCCCAATGCGGAATCCAACCCACTTGTGTGAGCTCGGCAAAATACATCTGTGACTTGAAAAAAGAACTCTGATGCGCTTATTTACTAATACTGTCTAAAGGTTAGACAAACTTAGACTAGACAGTCTTAGGCTGGGTTCCCACTGGGCGGATTCCCGACGGAAATCTCGCGGTTTGGCCGCAGCAAAAACCGCGAGATTTCCGCCGGGAGAAGCGCCACGGAAAAACCCGCAGCGGCTTTGAAGCGGCCTGGCTGCTCGCTCTTCCGCTGCGGCCGGCGCTCCCATAGAGGAGAGCGCAGCCGCAACGGAAAGAAAAAAGAATGGGCATGCTGCGGTCGGCAAAGCCGCGGCTGCGGTTGGCAAAGCCGCGCCACAGCCGCAGTTTCGACCGGATTAACCGCAGCGGATTGGCCATCCCGTGTGGACGAGATTTCTGAGAAATCTCGTCCCCATGGCTGGCTAATCCCGAGATTAGCGGTCGCGGGTGGATTTGCCGCACGGGAATTCCGGATGGAATTTCAGTGGCCAATCCGCCCTGTGTGAACCCCCCCTTAAAGGGGTTTTCAATGTGAAAACTATTGCATAGAATAGGTCATCAATAGTTAATCGCTGGAGACCTGCTGCTCGGGTTTGCAGTGATCAGCTGATTGCCCAGCCCGTCATCAATTCAATAGCCCAGGCATCATCATAGAGGTCAGGACAGGAAGTGCCATAGAGGGCTTCACTCCTTTTAAAATTAATGGGCGCTGAAGCCTGCTATTACACTCCCGCATCCGACCCCAGTGTTGGAGGTGGAAGAGCCAGAACTGTAATAGCTGACTTTAGCTCCCATTGATTTTAATAGTAATGAAGGTACTATTGTATCGTACTTGCTGTCCCAACCCCAATAATAACAACTGGGCTCCTGCATTCCCAGCAGATGGGGGGATGAGCTGGGGATTCCGAGTGGAGGTTCCTGGAGATTAACTACTGATGACTTATCCTGAGAATAGATCATTAACAGTTTTTACCTGAAAAATGCATTTAAAATGTGCTAGTTAATCACAGTAGTTCTGCTGAATAAATTATCAAATCAAATCACATAATAAAACTGTCTATCTAGCCTAAGTTTAGACCACCTTCCTGTTGGCTTAGTTTACACGGAAAACTGCACCAAAATGTTGTTGCAATTTGCCACAATTTTTGGTGCAGATTAGGCCTTTTTTTTTTTTGACAAAGAACAGCCCCTTGGCGTGACCATAGGGGATGTACTTGCACCCCGGCCCAGGAGCCTTAGGGTGTCCATAAGGCCTCTCTTCTCCATATATGGAGCCCAGTACTATGAATAAAGCAATATGCTTGGGGACCCTGTTACAGATTTTGCATTGGGGCCCAGGAGCTTCAAGTTACGCCTCTGCATTAAGGGGTTAAGAGAAGTTGGGGGGCCCAAGATAAACCTTTGCACCCGGGCTCATTAGCTGCGCCCCTGATTACGCCAGTGGGTACAGTTGTACAAAAGCAACAGGAAAACAGATGCCTTTGAGGTGATATTATGAACATGTAGAAATGTACAAAGAACTGTCACATTATTTATTTGTTTCAAAAACTATGCAAAGGAGCTAGAGACATTACTTACCTGCGAGGAAACAGTGGTTAGACTATGGAATGCCCTGCGCCAAGAGATAGCAATGGCGGATACACTAGCTGCATTCAAGATAAAGGGCTCATGAATAAGGACACTGAATGATATAGCAATATAGCAATAAATGATGTTTAATTGATCCAGAAAAATGATCTGACTGCTGTGTGGCACGGTCCGCAGGCTGACACTCTGAAGTCTCCCACTTTTTTGATACGGATGCAAGTGCTAGAAAAAGGCAGAGGCTTCATAGATATTAGTGCTTACATACTATTAAAAATTTAAGTTATGCTGCTATGAAGATCGCATGGAAATCTGACTTTTCAGATTGCTGTGTGCGCATTTTCTCATACAAGTCTATGGGACAGCACACATGGCTATCTGAAGAGAGTCACATTTCCGTGCGCCCCATGATCTTCACCGGGCGACAGCGCAAGAACTAGGTAGTGGGTGAGTATAAAAACTACATTACCCTGCTCCCTGTCACGTCCCTTAACAGCATCATAACTTAGTACATGGTGCTGTGGGGACGTGACAAGTTTCCTATTATAACTTTTGCTTTGTGTTTTAATTTTGTATTGACTGTAAGTGGAAAAACTTACTATTTTCCCATTTGCTCTAATTGCATTTACAGGTATGATTTATGATTAGTTTAATGTCTGCTTTGCAAAGGATACTAAAGCAGATGTCTGAGACAAATGTTCTGGCCGGCATGGTTTTGTGGATAAAGTATAAATAAGCAGGCTAGGCGGACACAAGCCATAACTGTGAGCTGAGCATAAGAGACTCGGTGCAACCTGCATCAGACCACACACAGACACCAGTTTGTGCGCTCTGCGACACACAAGGACGCAGTGCCTTCACATGCATTGACATGTCCTATTCTTCATGCGTGAAACAGACAGGACTAGGATATGCCATGAGATTTCTCACATGGAAAATGGGTCCGTATGGAAAAAATGTCTATTTGTATAGCCTCAAAGGCTGTAATGGAGCTGTGTAGTGCCTGCGGAAATACAGGCAACTCACGACCCCAAAATACACCAGTGTGCCGGATGCCTTAAGCTGCAGATGCACACACAGTTTTGGAGTTTGAGGGCTTAAACACACAACCGTGTTTGTGGAGCTTTTTGCGATGGTGAAAATCACGGCGCATCAAGTGCCGAAACAAAACCATGGATTTCAATGGTTTTGTTTTGAGTAGCGTGTCTCTCGCACTATATTACTAAGCGCGAGAAAAAATAGGACTTGCCTTATCTTTCTGGCATGTATGTTTTATACGAGCAAGAAAGGGTAGGTCCTGCCCTGTCTCTCAGCATTTTTTTCCTTGCTCACAACAGCAGAGTTTGAACAGTTAACAAAAAAAAGAATTTTCACTGGTTCATGCGCTAATATGCTTCGTAGCGGCAAACATATTTGCGCATGCGCCCACCTGCTTAAGCCCTGAAGTGCAGTATTTTGAGTGAAAACCAGCAGGAAGGAGAAGTATAAGGCCATCAGTTATGATTCCCATTATTCTTGAATTCCTTACCTCAATCTTTGAGTTTCCATTTTGCATCACTATTTGTAAACCCAAGCCAGTAGTGGAACATAAACCAAAAACAATAAGGAAAGATTTGCACCACCTCTGTATTTTAAACCTACTCCTGGTTTCAACTGAGAAATATGGATTCAAGCTACTGACATGTCAAAGTGCCTTAAGTTGGGAAAAAAATTGACTATGAAAAATTGGAAGTGCACTGCTCGGACTGACCATAATCAACTGTTGTCCCTAAGAGACCACAATGTAAATGCCCATGTTGTTTGTGGTACTGCTCCAGGGACGCATTATACATTCTTCATAGTAATTAGTAGGCAAACATTAATTGTAATGGATTCCAGTAGTCCTCGTACACAGAAAACAGTGCTGAACGTAGCTG
Organism: Eleutherodactylus coqui; assembly: GCF_035609145.1. Lineage (NCBI taxonomy): Eukaryota > Metazoa > Chordata > Amphibia > Anura > Eleutherodactylidae > Eleutherodactylus > Eleutherodactylus coqui. The sequence goes on along the minus strand of NC_089838.1, from coordinate 229,795,434 downwards.
GACCTGAGCAAGGGACCCCCTTCCATTACTTCACAGCATGTTCTAATGGGGCTATATAAAAGCGGTTACAATATAACCCTTATAAAGAGTATCCCATACGAAGGGACAACATGTATGTCTCTCTCTCAGGGGCTACTATTCCTACCACCTAGTCTGGCTCTCGTCTAGAGATTTAGAATTCTTAGACAGACATTTCCTGAGCTTGATTTAAATGACTAATATTTCAGATTATTATTGTAATCAGGGACAGTGTTATAATTCAAAGGGCCCCACTGTGCAGTCAGCGAAAAGCTTCTACTAATCAAGATGTAAGAGGGCCATTTCTGTAGGGCCATTGAACCTCATTGTGAGGCCCCCCTCAAGGATAGAGCAGTGAATGGAAGACACATAGCAATAGGCTCGAGTTAACCTTACTCCACAGTAGCTGTAAGATAGTCATGCTAGGGACAAAGTGTAGCAGTTAAAGAGTCACTTGGAGACCAAAAGACTTTTTAATTTTTCACCCATCTGCTGGATAGGTGAAAACTGACAAATTGGTTTGGGTTTGAACTCTGGTCCCAAGAACAGAGTCCTGGTTGGTCTCCAAGGCCATAGCCAATACAGGTCAAGACTACAGGGCAGCAGTCTACCACCCAACAGGATCAAAAGTCAGCAGTTCTAGTATGGCTTACTGGCTGGTCGCAGCTCCACTTATCTCAGAGCAGGCTGGTTGATGCATGAGAATTCCAGTTAGTTTCATGCAGCCAACACAGTCACAGCTGATACTTGCTGTACACTACGCTACAAAGTATGCGTTAAGCAACACCTATGTATTACATCAACTCTGCTTGCACCCCGAACAGGTAACCTTAAGGTTCTTCAGCAATAGTGCAATAATACACAGCACACTATACTGACTTGGGGACCTGCTGATCCAATCCAGATACGTGAGCACAGATCCTGTACACATAACAGCATCAAAATAGTGTTACATAGGGCTGACAGTTGACATCATCAATGTTAAAGGAACAGTGTCTACAAATAAAGGAATATGTTAACATTCCAGTAGCATAATAAAAGCGCTGCTAGAAGATAGGAATTAAGTTCTGTTTAGGCATAAACAGTTTTTCTAAAACTTGAAATAAATGAGAAGGACTCCGCACCAAGTGTCTTGTATTTAATGCACCTTACACTGAGTGATAACCACCCCTAACGAAGAGTGTGAGGACCAGTACCCACCAGACTTCTCCTCTCTTCAGGGGACGCAAACTGGAACACCACCACTATACAGGACTTCTCTGGAAGGCATCTCCCTGCTGACTAACAGGCTTCCTTGTACTCATTGTGAGTGCCTGCAGTTCACTAGCTGCTGATACATATATATGTTGCTCTATTTTGACACATAAAATTGGGATACTTTGCACTTAATGCATTCTAATGCAAATCTGCTCTGTATTCTGTACAGCCCAACTTTTTTCTGTATATGGATTAGAATTCTGCATGCACAAAAAAAAGGATGTGACATGCCACTTCTGGAGGTAGAATACGCATCCGGAAATCCACATATGGATTTGCCCTACTGAAAAGTGCTAAATCCATGATAAAATGAAAATTTCTGCCATGGAATTTGAAGTGGAAACTGCAATGAAAAATCTGAAGCTAATTCTGCCATTTGCACTAATGTTAGGAATACCTACAGGAGCTCTGAGATATCATTTTAAGCACGAAAAAGGCATCAACCAACTTTCTGGAACTGTAAACGCATTCTTTATTATCTCCTTAAGAGATCAAACAATATTTGTGCTCAAATATGTAACCAGTTGACTTACGTGTTTCAAACGCAGCCGGATTCTTATAAGCAGCTCTAACAGGTATCAGGCGAGTATGAATGGCGTAAGCGCAGTGGTTGCATATTTGAACACTAATATTGTTTTTCGATGTCTTAAGAAGATAATTAACCCCTTAGTGACCAAGCCTGTTTGCGCCTTAATGACCAGGCCAAATTTAGCAAATCTGACATGTGTCACTTTAACATGGAAAAACACCAGAAAGGTTTTGCATATCCAAGCGATTCTGACATTGTTTTTTCGCCACATGTTGTGCTTCATTTAGGCGGAAAAAATAGACCGATAGAAATTGTGTTTATTTATTAAAAGCGCCAAAATTGGGAAAATTTTGAAAAAATCGTCATTTTTTCACATTTCCAACTGCAATATCTTAAATATGTGCAAACATAATATAGAAATTTTTGCTAAGATTTATATTTCCACCCGTTTACTTTATTTTGGGCGCACATTGGAAAAACTTTCGTTTTTTTTAAACTATTTAGGAGACGTACAAATTTAACATTACTTTTTAGCATTTTGAGGAACACTTTGTTTTCCTATACCAAGCCGAGATTGGAAAGGCTCATGAGTGTCAGAATAATAGATACCCCCCCAAATGACCTCATTTTAAAAACTACACCCCTTAATGTATTCACTGAGGGGTGTCATGAGTATTTTGACCCAACAGTTTTTTTTCAGGAATTAATTCAATTTAGAGGAGAAAAAGTAAAATTTCATATTTTTGCAAATCTGTCATTTTAAAGAAATATTTTTTTCCTATAGTTTACATGAAAATCAGCATTTACACCCCAAAATGGATACCCCTATTTCTCCCGTGTCCAGAAATATACCCATTGTGGCCCTATTGTTATATCTGAGTCCACAACGGGGCCCAAAATGAAAGGAGTAGTCAGTGTCTTTCAAAACAGAAATTTTGCTTGAAGTCCTTTTAGGCCCCATAGCACACATGTAGAGTTCTTGAGCGCCCAAAACCATAGAAAACCCCCACAAATGACCCCATTTTGAAAACTAGACCCCTTAAGGAATTTATCTAGGGGTGTACTGCATATTTTGACCCCACAGTTTTTGAATGAATTCAAACCAAGCAAAAGGAAAAAATTGTGATTTTCGTTTTTTCGGCAATTCTGTCATTTTAAAAACAGCTTTTTTTGTACAGCACACATATGAAGGAAGACTTGCACCCAAAAATGGATACCCCTGTTTGTCCCGTGTTCAGAGACATACCCATTGTGGCCCTAATCTTATGTCTGGATACACAACGGAGCCCAAAATGAAAGGAGCGACCGGTGGCTTTCGGAACACAAATTTTGCTTGAAGTCCTTTTAGGCCCCATTGCCCACTTGTAGAGTTCTTGAGCGCCCAAAACCATAGAGAACCCCCACAAATGACCCCATTTTGAAAACTAGACTCCTTAACGAATTTATCTAGGGGTGTACTGCGCATTTTGACCCCATAGTTTTTGAATAAATTCAAGCAAAGCAAAAGGAAAAAATTTGGATTTTTGTTTTTTTGGCAATTCTGTCATTTTAAAAACAGCTTTTTTTGTACAGCACACATATGAAGGAAGACTTACACCCCAAAATGGATACCCCTGTTTGTGCTGTTTTCAGAAATATACCCATTGTGGCCCTAATCTTATGTCCGCATGCACAACGGGGCCCAAAATAAAAGGAGTAATTGGTGGCTTTCAGAACATAGATTTTGCTTGAAGTCCTTTTAGGCCCCATTGCCCACTTGTAGAGTTCTTGAGCGCCCAAAACCATATAGAACCCCCACAAATGACCCCATTTTGAAAACTAGACCCCTTAACGAATTTATCTAGGGATGTACTGCATATTTTGACCCCACAGTTTTTGAATAAATTTAAGCAAAGCAAAAGGAAAAAAATAGGATTTTCATTTTTTGGGCTATTGTGTCAATTTAAAAGCAGTTTTTTTTGTACAGCACACATATAAATGAAGGCTTTCACCCCAAAATGGATACCCCTGTTTGTCCCGTGTTCAGAAACATACCCATTGTGGCCCTAATAGACTTACAGGACCCATGGCTAGGCCTACAATGAAAGGAATACCCGTTGGATTTCAGGGTACAACTGAATAAATTCCAGGCCCCATTGCCCACTTATAGAGCCATTGAGCGGCCAAAACTATAAAGAACCCCCTCAAATGACCCCATTTTGAAAACTAGACCCCTTAACGAATTCATCTAGGGGTGTACTGCATATTTTGACCCCACAGTATTTGAATGAATCTAAGCAAAGCAGAAGGAAAAAGTTACGATTTTCAATTTTTTTGGCAATTTTTTCAATTTAAAAACAGTTTTTTTGTACAGTGCACATAAGAATGAAGACGTTCACCCCAAAATGGATACCCCCTTTTGTCCCGAGTTCAGAAACATACCCATTGTGGCCCTAATCTACTTACAGGACGCATGGCAAGGCCTATAAAGGACGGAACACCTGTTGGATTTTAGGGCACAACTGAATAAATTCCAGGCCCCATTGCTTATTTGTACAGAATAAAGATTGACTCCCTTAAAATTCCCCCCCTCCCCCTCCGCGCCCTTTTTGGCGTTCGCAAATCTTAGATAAAAGTAAAAATGTGAACTGTGTAGTATTTCCGAAGACAGGGGTAATTACGGAGGCTGGTTGGAATGGGCCCATGGGGCAATAAAACCGGGTATCCCCCCCCCCCCTCCTCTCATGCTTTTTGGGGGTATTTCATGACCTCAGTGGCGGGTATGGGGTGTAAAAAGTGGCGTTCCGTGAGTCTCCGTAAGCTTGATGAGGTGCGGCGGTCTCACACAGAAGGCGCTCAACAAGGTGCTCCTGGAACTGCAGGAAAGCGAGCGTTCCCGGGGCTTCTTGTAAAATACGTATCACAGGTAGCGGTCTGAATAACGCCGGGCTCACGCGGGTGCAGGTGGAATCTGCTTGCGGAGGCCCACAGCGGATCCCATCTGTGAGCCCGGCTGTGACCCTGCGTACGGCCGCGTAATGTACTGCGCATAACTGCCTACTCACACAGGCGGTCATGCACAGTACACCTTTGTTTGTATTTCCCGCACCATCGCTTAGCGATGACGCGGGTACCCGCAGCCCGTATACAATGTAGTTGCGTATGGACTGCGGGTATATCCGCGACCATGGAGCACAATGGGCTCTATGTTGCGGATATCCGCAGTAAAATAGAACCTGCTGCGTTCTCTTTTCTGCGAGTGGATTACACAATTCCAACCCGCTAATGTGAGCGCAATTGTGTAATCCAATGCGATTAATCTGCGTATTACCGCGGATCAGACGCATGCGGAATCCGTAATTCCTATCTGGTCATGTGAGACCGGCCAAAGGTAGATCGCTACCTTTTTATCACGTGACCGGGGACCGCTCAACGAGGCCACCCATCGCTGCTCCAGGCTCTCGGCGACCGTTGGTCGCTGGGAGCAAGGAGATTTTAAATTTCCTGGGCTCCCTGACTCCTGCGCATGTGTCCGGCTTTTTGCCGGCAATCGCATGTGCAGAATCCTGGAAGGTCCACGGAGGAAGATCGCGTCGGGATTCAAATACGCAGGCCTCCGGTAAAAAGTTTCATCTCCTCTCACCGATCGCATCAGTGAGGGGAGATGAAACTTCAAATTTTTTTTTTTACTGTTACGTGATCGCCATTATTGGATAATGGCGAACACGTGACCAGGAACCGCTCACCGCGGACCCCCATTAAATCTCCATGCTCTTGGCTACGTTTTGTAGCCAGGAGCAGGGAGAATTTAAATTATCCTGGCAATCCACAGCTTTTGCGCATGCGCCCGCCATTTTGGCGACGGGCGCGTGTGCAGAAGCTGTGGTAAGGTCCGCGGATAAATCTGGGGGCCTTAGGTACGTACTTTCATCCTCCCTCACGGATATGATCCATGAGGGGAGATGAAACGTACGCTTTTTAAACTTTTAAAAACTTTTTTTTACTTTTTTTTTTTACTTTTTTACACTTTTTTCTCACTTTACATGATCACTGTCATCCATTGGATGACAGTGATCATGTCCCCGGTATAATCTCTCTGCTCCTAGCTACACATGGCAGCCAGAAGCAGAGGGATTTTAAATTTCCCGGGGCTCGAGCCCGTCTGTTCACGCGCCCGATGTCAATCATCGGGCGCGCATGCGCAGACGGGGATTCGGGTCCCGGGACATCGGGACACCGCTGAGGACTGGGGGTGAGTATTTTCACCTCCCCTCATGGATCCGATCCATGAGGGGAGGTGAAACTGACTTTTTTAAAACTTTTTTTTAACTTTTTCGCGATCGCCGCTAACCATTGGATAACGGCGATCGCGGTACCGGGGACCGCTCACCGCAGTCCCCGCTGACATCTCCTGCCTCCCGGCTACCTACAGGAGCCGGGAGCCAGGAGATTTTAAATCTCCCGCGCCGCCGGGCCTTCTGCGCATGCGGCTGACGTAATGCCGCCTGGCGCGCATGCGCAGAAGACCGGCTTCGGCCCCCGGAGCGGCAGGAGAGCGGGGAGCAGCGTGCCAGACCTGGGTGAGTAATTTCAGCTGCTCCGATGGATCCGATCCATCAGAGCAGCTGAATCTTTAACTTTTATGTAGTTTTATTTACTTTTTTTGCGATCGGCGCTATCCATTGCATAGCGCCGATCGCAATGCCGGGGGGGGCTCCGAACAGCCCGGGATGACAGCTCCATGCTGTCAGCTACCTGCGGACACCGACAGCATGGAGCTGTCACGTCCACAGCCCGAGGGGCACTATTCTCTGCAGGAAGCATGTTTTTACGTCCTCAGAGAATAGAGCCCACTTCGGGAGGACGTAAAAACACTATGGGCTGGTCGTTAAGGGGTTAAGAAGAATGCTTTTATAGTTCTAGAGTGCCGACAGATACTTTCTTGATCGTTGCTTTATTGAGGCTTTGGGACAGAGTATAATTGAGACACGTGCATCGGGGAGAGGCGAACCAGCTAGTTGTCTGGATATTTTCATTCATACATAATTTGACAACTTGGTTTACTTGTAACATTTTTATGTGAAAATATCTTTTAAAGGACTGGTGCGGATTATTATTATATGCACTGACTCATTTTTATGATGCAGTACAGAATTGCTGCTGCTCCATGGACAAAACATGGACCCCATGTGTGGTAGCTGGCACAGCTGGGAATCTGAATTTGAAGCTATGTGATTTTATTATTGAATGTATCTCAATAAATATATCTTATAGAATTGATTTTTCTGTTATTCCATAATATACTGGTTAATTTTTGCTATGCTATACTCTAGAGCAGTGGCAAACCTTTGAGAGACAGAGTGCCCAAACTGCAACCCAAAACCCACTTATTAATTGCAAAGTGCCAACATGTCAGGGGCCGGGGCTTATCACGACGTATGATTTTACCTCCAACGTTATAAAAAGGACAGGGCTGTTTGAAAATAGTCAAGGAGTTCCATTGGTGCAGACTTTGATTGGAAATCAGCTGTGTACCCACAGCTGATTTCATACTATGTGGCAATCCCCCACACCTCCTCCAAAGGCTTCCCGCTGTCAGCGCTCCCTGGCTTCTGGTTCCCAGCAGCCTGTAATGACCTCCCCTGACCAGCAGCACTGCACTTGACCAGGCCACTGGACCTGGAAGCTGGGGATTGCACTAACAGTGGAAAGCCTACATAGGAGGTGAGAGGAAGCACTGCATAGTATGAAATCAGCTGCGGATACCCGGATGCTTTCCAGCCAAAATCTGCACCAATGGTGCGGATACTGACTGGTTTTTGGATGCGGAAATGCTGCATAACTTGCAAGAGAAATTTCCACTGCGGACATCCCACAGCATTTCCACTACGTGAGAAGATACCCTTAGTCAGCTTGAGGTATGCTGCCACGTGCAGAGTAGCCTCAGTAGTAATAGTGTCCCCCACAGTGGCTTCAGTAGTAATAGTGTCCCCTATGTTGGCCTCAGTAGTAACAATGTTCCCCATAGAGGCCTCAGTAGTAATAGTGTCCCCTGTTTTGGCCCCCGTAGTAATAGTGACCCCAACAGTGGCCTCAGTAGTATTAGTGTCCCCTATATTGGCCCCAGTAGTAACAGTGGCCTCAGTAGGAGTAGTGTCCCCTATAACAGCCCCAGTAATAACAGTGACCCCCACAGTAGCCCCAGTAGTAATAGTGGCCCCCACAGTACCCCGGTAGCCCCCCTGAGACCAATATACTTTTCTCCTCCTTATCTTCAAAGCGCCGCTTTCTTCTCTGCTCAGCGCTGCTGCGGGTGGAAGTGTCTGTGCCCCTATGGAACCAAGGAGGAGAGGTCAGAGGATGAGGATCCCGAGTGTACACACGGTTGTTTAGTTTGTGCACCCGTAGCAGTAACAATGAGTGATTACCAGCTGGTGAGCTGTAGCACCCTGGCTGGTAATCACTTTCACGGTGACCCAATGTTGGGATGCGTGCCCACAGAGAGGGCTCTGAGTGTCCACTCTGGCACGCGTGCCATAGGTTCGTTACCATGGCTTTAGAACACGCAAATACTATGTAAATGAATAAAGTACTGATGAGGCCTCTAGTATTAAACAACAAATCCAATGACTAAATGGTTCACAGTTTACATCTACTCTGGTTGTATTCATTTGCTTTCAATCCCCCAACTAGCCCCTATCATCATAGTGTTACATCAAATGAAAATTGACAAAATGACCGTACAGAGATAGTGCTCATCACAATAGTACTGGCCACAGTAGCTAAAGAATCCAGACTGTAGGTCTAGGGGAGAGTCACAGTGGACACCATGACAGATTAAAGGGAATTCGTCACCATCTTTTTGTAGCCCCCATTGAGAGCAGCACAAAGTAGTAACAGTTACGCTGATTTTAGTGATACGTCTAGAGTTGCCAACTTGACTTTTTCATTTTCCTGGATAATGTATCCAAAAATCACGGATAGACAACATTTTTTTACAGACACATCAGAAAAGCACACTGAATGCTAAGGTACATGAGTAATACGTGTCTATAGGTTGTATACTTATATGAGCTCATGATCACCACTTACTGCGACCTGTAAAATCACAATAATTACAGTCATAAAAACCTGTTTAACTACCTTCAGCCTCAAAATATTCACAGATCCATCTAATATTTTTTATGGACATTAGCATAAAATCCTCTAATTTTGTGAACTGTCCAGGAATTTCTCAACGGTTGGCAATCCTGAATATGTGGGGTGGGTGGGCTAGCCTGTAGCTCATAAATAGTGAGGACTACTTCCTGTAGCCTATATGTGCAGTTACTAATAAAATGTAAGTTTCTCCCACACTACTGCACAGATACATACAGCAGGCATATCACCACTTTATGCTTCCCTCAGACAGGCAAGCAAAAAGATGATGACTGATTCTTTTTTAGTAGCCATGAGTAATATTATAACCTTATGCTAATCCTGTGCTATCATGCCTGGGCAATAAGAGACTACCATTTAGCCTGTAGAGAGGAGGCCTGAATGGTTGTTATTAATGTACATGCATGTATGGATTTTTTTACCTGGGCAATTTTCTGTATGGCTACCTTTCATTTTATAAACGGCTATAGCAATAATACTAGTAACAGTATGTTAGGCCAAAAAAAAAGACATACAGGGAATGGACCAAAATATGGAAACACCTTATTAAAGGCATGGGATTTTAATTATTAGCATTGAGCTGCATTCTTGACCCCTGCTTGGCTGAGAACTTTTTCTGCCAAAGTTTGTGTTTACTTCAGCTCCGGCCCTGCTCTAGGTGGTTTTGGGAGCTGCCTGGTAACAGCAGCTGAGTGTCTCAAATCCCTGACTAATGGAACCTCGTTGCTCAGGCAGATGTTCACTTCTGCCCCCCAGCATCTGTGTCATATTACTTCACTTAAAATCGGTCTCTACATGTCTTTTTGAAATATGCATTTCCATCAAGTTTAGCTTATTATCCTCCAATGTTTATCCAGAGAAATGCAAAAAACCTCCATAAAGTAAATGCCAATTTTCCTAAATAAAGGGGGAAAATTCCTTCCTGACTGCAATCTGGCAATCTGAATAATCCCTGGATCATCGACCCTTCTGAAGTAATTAGTGACTATAACATGTAATATTGTAACACTCAAGAAAGGCGTCCAGGCCACTAAAACTCTTTTACTGAATTTGCCATCACCCCATCCTCAGACAGTGAGTTCCATAGTCTCACTGCTCTTACAGTAAAGAACCCCCTTCTAACTCGGTGTTGAAACCTTCTTTCCTCTAGATTTAGAGGATGCCCCCTTGTTACAGTCACAGTCCTGGGTATAAATAGACCATAGACAACACACCATTCGCCAATCACGGTCTTTGTGGCAGATTGTCCTCTGTCCCCCAAATAATTTAGTCTCCCTCCACTAGGACCTGTCTAGCCTGCCCTGTGCTCTTATTCCCCTTCTTACTGAAGCAGACATCTCTCTGGCAGTCAGAGGTCATGTTGTACTACAGCGTGCTAATCCTCTAATGGCATCCCCCTTGTCTGTCAACTTTTAAAACTTATTGGAGTGTGCCAATTCAGGACTAGCCTCCCTAGTTCTCTTCCCTCTACCCCATCTTCTAACTGTCACCCAGCTAGCTGCCTGCTCATCCTGCTCTCCCATGCACCTACACATCTACCCAAGCAAGGGCCTGCTCAGTGATCTGCAAACCAGGCTGCCAATAGATTTCAGTGTTGTAAGCTGTGCATTCCAAATGCGCAACACGTTCACATGTCGTACAGCAGTAGGCACCCTTGGACTGTGGTTCAAGGACTGCATACATGGCACAACATGTACAATGGATGGCATTGTCACTCACACGGATTAGATAAAAGATAGATAAGCAGTAAATAAATATAAGGGCTTTTTCTAAAGTTCCCGACTCTAAAGTCACTTATCTGAAGTCACACACTTCAGAAACAGCACACTTTAGAAAACAGTATACTTATGGGCCATTTACACTGCACGATTATCACTCAAAATTCACTCAAACAAACAGTGCAGTGTAAATGCAAAAAAAAAATGCTCACTATTCGTTCACTTGTTGTTATTGCTAGCTTTCAGTAAACATAAAAACTAGATTGCTGGCTTCCCGTTAAGTGTAAATGCTCCCCGCTTAACACTTCACATAGAAGGTGAGGCGCTTAGTGACAGGCCCGCGATCAAGTGATAAGCCTTTCTGTCTAAATACTCTGCACAAGTGCAAATGACCTTAGCGGTACCGTCGGCGCTCATGCAGTCGTTTAGTCGTGTAAAAGGAGCATTAGATACAGTACGCACTCTCACGCTTACAAACTCACTTATGATTGCATTATATAGCTCTTATCTGTAATGCTCCTGCTCCTCCTCTGTTTAGAAAGGTATAATTAGTAATTTCACCTTACAAAGCAGAAAATTACTTATGATACACATGTGTCTTTTCTTCTACACTATGATTACTATGTCTAATTATGATTATTTTTCATGGTGAATGTGCACGTACACCAGCCTACAAATATAATAGAGAATTTATTACAGGTGAACACTGTTAGATTAAGCAAATTGGACTTGGCAGATGGGCCCACATATTTTGATCACAATGTACGCTAAGAATATTGCATTTTTATGCAGTTAGTATAAAAACAGTTCTGTTCTATTCAGATATTAAAAGTATATGAGTGCTAAGGTATGTGTTTCTGTAACTGTATTTGTCACAGCTATGAATTATATGCACCTGCACTTTTATTTTTTTTTTTTAGAAATGCTGTCTTATTTTTTTTGTTTTTACATTTTATTGTGTATGCATTGATCAATTCCTGGAGTCACAGTAGCCCCTGATATACACTTTATTAAACAACATCTCCCAATATGGCTTGGAAAATGGCTAAGGGTTTGATTAGAGCTGTTTCACAAACTAATCTGGAGATAAGAAGGACCAACCTTGGTGGGAAGTGTTGGTGGTGGAATCCCCATAGGTCCTCAAGGTGCTGTAGGTCCCAGGAAAGTGGCCAATGTCCCCACCCTATAATAGGACCCTAGATACAGCAGTTAATGTCTTGCTTTTACCATTTATTGCTAGATGCAGCATTGAAAATGAACTCTAGTTTATTTCTAATCCGTTTATGATTTGTTCAGCTTCATTAGTTACTGGCCTTTGGTTTCTCAGCATGGTCTATGATTAGTCTTTTACAGCAATTATTTAACAGACATAGCCAGTTCCCTTCATGGGTTCAGACATGATAATTTTCTGGTAACCCATCTGTTCATAAAAGCATAAAGTATTCACTCAGCTACACTTAACATAAACAATTCCTTCATTGACATGCGCTGTGATGGTAATTAATACTCGTGCTTTTTATTATTACTACGTGCGATGATTATATATCATGGTATGCTCATGAAGTGTGCCGTACTGTCAATTACATGCTAGTTAATCTGCTGTAGTCACGTTTAATGCTGATAGTGCAGTTGTACACGTTCTCACCAGTAAACTGATTATTATTGACTTGAAGTCACGATTGATTATGTCATAGGAAAGGTATCAGTGGATTCTTTGATGTTACAGAGGCGGTGACATTATTGGAGTGATGATGTTATAATGTGCAATGTCAGTGATATTGTCTAACGTATCCCCTCTAAGGCCCCAGAAGGCTTGTGATGTCATACCGGTAGGTAATGACATCAAGGGTGCAGGCATGGTGGACAGTGACATCACAAGTGATAAGCTTTATAATAATGCTCAGATATATGTTAAGGCCAACTAGATAACCTCTTTCCTGTTGTGAACTAGTGAAGCCTCTTGAAGTTGCAGAAACCAAAGAGGTTGTGTACCCCTGTATAACGATAACACACATTTAATATCAGTTATACAGAGGGCAAACCTGTATAACATGTGCATATGTAAATGCACAATAAGCTATACATAGGTCACTGAGCACATACATAGATCTTCTACAACTGATCTTAAAGGGGTATTCTAGAGGTGGGGTGTTTTTTTCAGCTTTCACCCATCCATAGGATAGGTGAAAATTGATGGATTGGTGGAGGTCCAACTGCTGGAAGCCCACACAATCCCGAGAACAGGGGGGGCTTTTAGCCCCACTTCCGGTCACTGCTCTTACTGGAGTGAATTGAGCACTGACCACGCATACGTTGTGCCACTCTATTCATTTCAATGTGGTTGACGGAAATCACAACAACACAGCAATATCCTATGTATGGGAAACTACACAGTATGTAATGCCATGGGTTGTGGCATTTGCCCTTCCCGACACAAGGCCAGATTTAAGGTACGTTCACATGTAGCGTAAATGCTAAGGATTTTCCACAGTGCAAAAATAAGCTGCAAAATGCACAGCATTTCTTCATATAAAGCCGCTTCAAAATCAGTACCATTGGTGCGGATTTAGACTCACTACTTCCAGCTCTGCCCAGCATCTGCACTGCACCAATTGTACCTGGCGCTATTTTTTTTTTTTTTTTTAAGCTCATTTTATTGAAGTATGTACATTCCAAATATAAGCAAAGCACAGCAAAACAGAAATTTAGTACATGAAACACAATAATTTGGTGCACAGAAAGGGCAAGAGAGAGGAGAAAGAACTGAGCCCCCTCAGCAATTACCACAATTGAGCAACCAGAATTAACATGGTTAATATATATCCAGAGGATCACGAGTCTCATCTCGAAGTAGACTAGCTATCGGAAGCCCCTCTGGAGTACTGATATTGACGAAGAGAGCAAGCATGGAGGATAACAAGTGAGAGGGGAATTGCACCACTGACCCCATACTTTCTCAAACTTTTTAGGACATTGACATCCTTTATAGACCAAGTAGTTAAATGGCACAACTGAATTTACCAGTTTCCTCCACATAGACAACAAGGGTTTTTTCGATCCATTCATTGTAAAGCGATAGTTTTCATGGCTAAGAAAAGATTTTCTCTCAGGAATATTCTTAGGTGGTGTTGCCAGATCTCTTCATCAAGTACCCCAAACAGGCAAATCTCAGGACTCAACGGCAGAAGGATTCCCAAGATTCCAGTGAGGAGGCTCGTGACCGCTCCCAAAAATCCTGAATGGCAGAACAACAAATACAGTTCGTTGATGACACTACCCATTTTGTGAAGCCTTGCAGGGGTAAGGCAGCATTGATGTACAATGTATAGCTGTATCAACTTATTATTTACTGCCGGAGAAACAAATAAAAGTGATTCCAGTACCTCTTGATAGGTATCGCCTGGCACTATTCTTACCCTACATGTTAAGGTCTAGGTCCGGACACAAGTCGGCCCGCCCCATCCTGGCCCGGCTGCTGGTCACCATCTCACTTCTGTGTAGTTGCGGTGAAGTTCAAGTTGTGGGACCCGTGCCGCAGCCCCGTAGCTGCAGAAACATGTGGATCACATGCATCTAGTTCATACCTGGCAACAGCTACTGAGTGCTGTCGCCAATGAAAGGCAGCCGACGTCCGCATCACCTGCGGGGTATGGACTATTGGTGCAAGTGATCTATAAGTTTCCGTGACTATGGGGCTGCAGTACTGGTCCCACAACTTGAACTTCACCAAGCTACACAGAAGTGAGATGGTGACCAGAAGCTGGGCCAAGAAAGGACAAGCTTTCTTGTGTCCAGACCTAGAACTTAATATACGGGGCAAGAATAGAACTGGACACAATCAGTACAATGCAGATGTCTGGCAGAGGGGAGTAGGGAAAGGGGTGGACCAAGTGGGGACAGCGAAGGGGAGCTAAGGACAAAAAGCTTTATGAATATACAAAATATAAATACATACAAAATGCATTGTAAAGTCAAGAAGTGGTAAAACACAGAGGATGTTGGATGGGAATGAGAATATCTCTAGTACATAAAAAGAACATCTTTAATACAATCCAATGTACAGTAAAACTGAAGTGAAATGCGCTAAGGACTTAAATATAAACATAATTAAAACACAAGTAAAATAGCCAAAAAATAATATTTAGTAAACCAGAGGTAAATAAAATGCTAATATACGAAAGAGAAAGAAAAGAAACCAATAGAAAAGAAAATGAAAGATAAGACAACAGTAAACAGCTGGAGATCATCTCTTTTTCAACAGAACTTGATGGACATTTTATAGGTTTAAAATCAATGATAAAAGTTCAGACTTTATAATCACAGATGGGTGAAGAACCAAAGTGCCACAAGAAACAGCTAATAGCATATTGGTATGACAAAATGCAGCAATCTAATACCAATGTGCTAGTTGTTTCTTGTGGCACCTTTGTTCTTAATATTAAAAGCCATACGAGCCACGAGCAGTTGTGACCAGCTCCTTATCTCATGATTGCCATGTTTTCTCAAGATGAAGAGTTCCTAAACATGAGAAGTCTGTAATTCCCATATAAATAGTGACTACTAGAGGTGTAACTAGAAGATTCTGGGCTCCACAGCAAACATTTGACCCCCCAGCCCCCTTTTGGATCAATTATTACCTGTTCAGCGGGTAGTTTACTTACATTAGGCTGCATATAACAGGATGAAGAATGGAGCCGCCGGACTGCAGGTAACATGATAAACTAATGGCCGACAGAGCGCTGGTGCATTAAGCTCAAGAAGTCAGGGCAGGTCCAGGAGAATGATAGTACACAGACGCAGGCATCCCTTGTCACTGCGTGCGATTTACTGAGACTAAAGAAACTTTGTATGCATGTCCATCAAATTCAAGAGGCATGCCTGCTGCTGGTGAGCAGAAAAAAATCGGACTCTTCTCCAAAAATTGGACTCTTTTCCCTTAATTTGCATACCGAGTGGGAAAACTTCAAATAAAGATTCTAAAGGTACTAATGCACCTACAAGTACATTATTTAGTGCTATTGCATTGTTTGTGTCAGCACTACTACATTAGCTTAGACTGCATTATGAAAACCTGATGACAGGTTCTCTTTAACAGACATAGCCGGATCCTTTCATGGGTTCAGATGTGATGATTTTCTGGTAAGCCATCTATTACTAACAGCATAAACTTACTTAGCTGCACTTAATATAAACAATTCCTTCATTGACATGCACTGTGACTGTAATCCATGTGCTTTAATAACTATGTGAGATGACTATGTCTGATGGTATGCTTAGGAAACGTGCCATCACAAATGTATCCGCGCAGTCATTTACCTGGTGGTTAATGTGCCGCATGTGTGGTGCTGACAGCGCACTCACTGTCCAAGTTAACACAGGCACTATAAGGGCTCCTTCACACGGGTGTTTTGGTGCGTGCAAAACCTACACGAGCAATACGCAGAAAATAGAACCAATCGATTTCAATGGGTTCATTCACATTTCTCTATTCTGTGTACGCATTTCAGTCGCGCATAAGGACCCCACCGCATGCTCTACTTTTCATAGGTCCACATAGAAGTTAATGGGGGATGCGAAATGCCCATGCAATAAACAAGGAGATTCAGAGTATGCTGCGTAATTCCACTGGAAAACGAACACATCTGGAATTCATGAGAAACATTAGTCAGTTCAAGCGGTGCGTCTTTGTTTGCGCCGTGCGAATGAACATGCGCTGTGGGTGGGAAAAGTACAGTAAAATACGCCGATATGCATTCAAAAAAGCATGGTTCGTTCCACAAATATGTTGCACCGAGGCTCATGCAAATGCGTATGTGCTTGTGTAAAGGGGCCCTAACTGCATAACACTGAAGGAGAACTCGGAGGTTAGGGCTTGAACAGATTTAGTCCCTTTATGCAGCCATGATGAAATAAAGCCATTGATTTCAATGGTTTCTTTTTCACTAGCGGTATTCTCGCTTGTTAATAGTACGGGCGAGAAAAGATAGGGCAGGACCTATCTTCCTGCTTTTTTTTTTTTAAACTTGCACACTATAGCGCGGGGCTTTGAATACTCTAAGAAAATAGAAAAAAAAACAGTTCATGTACAACTACACTCTGTAGCGGTGAACATATGCCCGTGTGAAGTAGCCCTTATATGAACTATGCACTAGTGCTATCCATCTGCAGTCTGCAAGATTTTCCACTGCTGAACAGTGATAGACTCATTACTGTGGCTTTGATATCGAGGTAGTGTGGTCAGAGTACTTATTCATGAGAACTGAAACCATATTTATTATGTATAGGAGGAACTGGGTTTGCCTTTATTTATGGGGTCAATCAATTAGTGAAGGATACATGGAATAGCAATGCTTAAAGACCCATTTAGATGGGACAAATGTCGAGCAAACCATACCTGACACTCGTCCCCGCATACACTCGCTCCTGTGCTGTTGCACGGGAGCTAGTAGCACTGGCTCGCTCACAGAGCAGCCAGCAGGGGGGCTGCAGGAAATTTCACTCCTTGTGCTTTCCCGCCCCTGTCCATTGAACTAACATAGCGGATGTTCAATACTGAACGGCTGCTATTTACACTGAACGATCATCGTTTATGCTGCATACGGCCGCTATGTTAAGTGAATGGAGAGAGGCGGGGGAGAGTGAGGAGAGAAATCTCCTCCAGCGGCCCCACTGTGAGCCAGTGATACTAGCTCCTGTGCAGCAGCACGAGTCAAGTATATGCGGGGACGAGTGTCGGGCATTGTTTGCCCGACATTCGTCCCGTCTAAATGGGCCTTTAGAAATAATATTAGGTTTCACTATGTTTACATTTTGCTAATATGTTTGATAAAATACTATTTATAGGGTGAGTGGATTAAGTTTTAAGGTTTCATCCACTGGTATAGAATAACGCAGTAAGACATCACTTGCCCTTTGTGTAGCTGGAAGAAGAAATAAAAACCTATGCAATTAAACAGAAACAAGTAACATCGGAACTTTAAAAAATGTTGCAAATGAATATGTGAAACAGCTTTTATTCTTCTAGCCCTTAAAAGCAGAATGTATTGGATGCAGACCACACAGTAACCCCGGCAAGCATACTTTCCATCATTTTTAATTCAACTACATTTTTCTCTTCATTTCACTATCATCTTGCAGTCATGATAAAATTCCTTATTTTGTAATTTTCTGCTTGAGTGGCACGCTAGGCAGTATAATTAAATCCAATAAAGCAAAGTATCAAGACAGGCTTAATTCAACTGGGGGGAAATTTTCCTAAAACTACCTAAGATATTGCATTTTGTTGTTCCCGATGTCTAGAAAGGTTCAGGGAAATCAGTTCTGATGACAATAGGTTGAACAGTTATCTCATATCTATGTAAGTCTCTGGCCTAATAAAGAAGGACTCAAAATATCTCCAATGAGAACCATCAGTGGATACGATAGAAATGAAAAATGATTTTACATTATGAAATACAAACCTGCATTTGCTGTCAGACCTATTTACTAATGTAAATGTGTTACATTGAATCACTGTTAGAGATGAGCGAATATACTCGTTTCGAGTAATTACTCGATCGAGCACCGCGATTTTCGAGTACTTCCGTACTCGGGTGAAAAGATTCGGGGGGCGTCGGGGGGAGGCGTGGCGGAGAGGGGGGTAGCAGCGGGGAACAGGGGGGAGCCCTCTCTCTCTCCCCCCCACTCCCCGCTGCAACCCCCAACTCACCCACGGCACCCCCCGAATCTTTTCGCCCAAGTACGGAAGTACTCGAAAATCGCGGCGCTCGGGCGAAAAAGGGGCGTGGCCGAGTAGGTTCGCTCATCTCTAATCACTGTACAAAAACACAATTGTACAAAACTCAGTATATTAGTAATTTAAGTTTATGTAAAGGTGCAATGCCTAAAAAAAGATCAAAGTACTAAAACAACCATGTTACTTGGCTTATTGTATGGCCTATAGTCATAACTGATTAAAGAGCTCATATATTGCACACATTCTCATCATTTATATTAAAGCTGTAGTATTGTAGGCAAACAATTATCATTGTGTGGTTGCATGATGCTAAGCACCCACAAGAATTCACATGACACCATCATGCAAGGGTGAGAAAAGTCTTTCGACTGCTTGAGGCGCCAACAAACACAGAGTTCTTATCTTGTCTATTTAGTACCTTGATTAAAAAAATGAGCTTATAAAGTGAAGTTCCCAATCTGTTCAGCATCAAGACTGGGAGCTTTGTCTAATATACCTCTCAACATGTTTCGTTTCCAAATTGGAAATTTGCAGCAACTTTTTATGTGTTATCTGCTGGGAGCAGGAAGTGTTGACTAGAGTATGGAGAAGGGAAAAGACATCTGCACTGAAAATGCATAAAACAAAATAGGAATCATTGCTTACCCTTGTTGATCCAGAAGAAGGCAGCAAGCCCCTAATAAGGGACAGCTTCATTTACCATAAAAGAGAAGCTATTATTCCTTAAAACTTAAGGCCACATACATATTGGACAAAAGTTGACCAAACCAATTGATTCTGGCGGGGCCGGACAACTGTCACACGTTTAAGGGGACCTCTCCAATTTTCCCCTGACAAATGAGGCCAGGGAAAGAACGATCAGGAATATTGAATTTCAATGCCTAATCCTTTTGTTTTCCCTGGAGTTAAGCTGCTTCCAGGGCTATAGGCACTATCCCCATGGATATAAAAAAAACAACACATAAATACTCAAGTTTTCCAAGAGGTATAGCTTTTTTGTGTGTGTGTGTGTATATATATATATATATATATATATGTATATATATATATATATATATATATATATACACACTATTAATTTTAATGTACCACACACTGGGGCTTATTTACTATTGAAAATTCTAGTTTTCTGGTGCAGATTACGCCAGAAAACCATCAAACATGCTTTTTTTTTTTTTTTTTTTTTTAAGAAAGGGGTGTGGTCCAAATTGTGCCAACATTTTAGAGTAAACCAAGCTAACTAAAAGGTGGTCTCAACTTTGACAAGACAGTCTTAAAATTTGACATATTTATCACTCAGCAGAGCTACTGTGATAAGCTGGCACATTTTCAGAATGTCTAAGTCTGCACTGTCTACTTCTAGGCGGTAGTAGAAAATATGTCCCAATATATTGAAAAAAATATTTTTTTTTCTGGCTCTTAACTGCAGCAAAAATATATTTTTTTAAGATGAAAAATAATTTTCAGCATATTATTAAACTGCCTACTGTACTGTTAGTTCCACTAGACTTCACTGTGCAAATATTTCTGTATTGCAGTGTATTGTGCCTGTCAATGCTATCCTATTCAGCCCTGCCTCCTTTAGACACCCAGCTGCCATGAACACAGGAGTGTCAGTCCCTCTGTCAAACCCCTTAGATGCAATGCTCACCACTAACCACAGTATCAAAGGGGTTAAACGGTTGAGATCAGCGTTATCCCAGCCATTACATGTATGTATGATATGCGGAAAAAATTCTGGAAAGGGTTAAATTAAAATACAAGCTATACTATATATTTTCCCTCAAACTATATTCAAATCTTGCTCTGTCGTGCATATTCAGTAGGACAGGCTTGGTCTTCAGGTAAAACTACAATTTTAACTAGGTTTAACTGGATCAAGGCCACATAGGTGGTAGGACTTGCATGTCTATATCTCAAACTATCCCAAAGATCTGTATAGAAATTATGTCACATCCTTCATTGACAGCCTCTAGTACAGGTAGGAGTTAAGGCCCATTTAGACGATTATCGCTTAAAAGAGGTCTTTTGAGCAATAATCATTGTGTCATTTACAGCGCAAGGTGATCGCTCAAACATTTAGCGATCACCTTGCATTCCGAGCAGAGAATGCAGAAGACAAGGGGGGGGCCCGCTTGTCTTCTGCATCCAGCTGTTCTCTGCTCGAAGCGCCCAGCTGTTACACAGCCGAGCGGGGTATGAAGAACA
Organism: Eleutherodactylus coqui; assembly: GCF_035609145.1. Taxonomy (NCBI): domain Eukaryota; kingdom Metazoa; phylum Chordata; class Amphibia; order Anura; family Eleutherodactylidae; genus Eleutherodactylus; species Eleutherodactylus coqui. The sequence continues at coordinate 229,774,832 of NC_089838.1, read as the reverse complement.
CAGCCAGACTGCTCTGTTCTTCATACCCAGCCTGTCATCAGGGAGTGGGATACAGCTGAAATAGTATCGGCTGTATCCTGCTGTGAATCCCTGATAAGGCTCGTTGTCTCAGCATGCCGAAAGACAACGATGAGCGAAGGCTTAACGAAAACTGCACGATGTCAGTGCAGTTAGACATTGATTATTGCTCAAAAGACGGCTTTTGAGCGAATTTTGAGCAATAATCGTTGTCTAAATGGGCCTTGACATGGGAGCAACTGATGGTAATGGGCTGCTGACTGGAGCACAGATATGGAGGAGGGAGTAAGAAAAGGTTAGTTAATGCCACCGGAAACCCGTGGGTTTCGTGCTTCATCTAGTAAAAACTCCTACCATAGAAACTTATTTGCCAAATGCCAGGGACTTTTTCAGAGAAAGTACCTTTGCCTTTGGAAGTGTGAAAATTTTTAAAAACTTTATAGAGAATTCACTGAAACTTCTAGACAAACATAGCTGTCTTGTAGCTACAGTAGTTAAGAAAAGGGAGGTAAGTAGATGTAAGTGTATTTCAAAAAGAACCACCTATTCTCAGACTTAGAGCTTATTCAGACGACCATATATCGGCCACGTATTCACGTCGGTCGATATATGGCGTCCCTCTCTGCAGGTGGCGGAGGCTGGAAGAGCTGGGAGCAGTGCACTGACCTCACGCCCCCTCTGCCAACTCTCCACCCCTCTGCACTATTTGCAATGAGGGGAGGTGGGACGGCCGCGGAGCTAATTCCTGGAACTTAGCCCCACCTCCATCTCACCCCCTCATTGCAAATAGTGCAGACAGGCAGAGGAGGCAGAGAGGGGGCGGGATCTCAGAGCACTGCTCCAGGCTCTTCCAGCCTCCTCCCCTGCAGAGAGGGCTGTATATCGGCCGGTGTGAATACCCGGCCGATATACGGTCGTCTGAATAAGCCCTTACAGCGGCTTCAGACAAGTATTTGCAAATATGCATGCTTCAGCTCAGTGAACAAGGCTGGTTTGTGCACACACTTTACTGTTTGCAGTTGTACAGCCACAGCATGACTGCAGCGGATTTGCCACAACTGAACTTCCTTTGTTGCACATACCCATTCACAGCTCAGCTTGCATTTCTCAAACTGCTCCGGTAAAATGGAAGCTGGTCTGTGATTGGTTGCTGTAGCCAAAATTTTACAGTTTGGAACACTTGAAAAACTGGGCCTCCAGGGGATACAAGTGTTCTAGGTTTTACTACTGTACAACACTAACAAAATAAATTGTCACCATATTACAAGAGAACATTTTTATTTCTCCATCAAGAGCTGCAGGACTCTGAGGCCAGATTAGCAGAAGCCAGCTATCCTAACATGAATATCTTCCCTCTTCAGCGTTTACCATGTGTAGTGGTTGAGCATTAGGTTTATACTACAGGTAATTAGATGTGACAACTTGTCTAGTGCTTGATTTTATTGAAAGAAAAAAAAAGTTCCATAAAGCCACTTAAGTCCCACAGATGGAATTAACCATGGCATGTGATGGGTTAAACAGCTAGGCCATGGACCCAGTAACCAGCTTAAGGCTGGTTCATGTGACCTTATTACAAATGTGCTCATAATACAGACATGTCTCAGCCTGATCACAGGTCTACTGACCCGGATTCAGAGCATGATAACAATGGAGGCTTCTAGGCATGAGGAGTGATTGGACGGACATGTGTGAGGCTCAACATGAACAAAACCTCCATGTATATTTTAATAGAAGGCAGAACACAATGACGTGCATGTAATGTTAGTGAAGATTTGGTGCATTTTATAAGGGACCCTGTCATGACCTTTCAGCCCCATAAACTAAGTTATAGAATCCAGGGACGTGATTCATGCTCAATGAGTGCCTCGTCCCAGAGCTGTGTCACTGTGAAGTTGGTCCTTGCAGAGTGACTTTTTGCAGTCTCCAATTCATCTCTATGGGACAGTGTGAATAGAGCCATCTGAGTCATGGCATGTGCCGGCTTCATGAGGACAGCGCTGAACATTCAGCAAGTAGAAAACTCCTCCCCAGATTTCCAGATTTACTCACCTTTCAGCCTCATAATAGTTCGTAGGGCTCAAGTTTGACGACATGTTACCTTTAGGGCCCATTTACACGAGCGTAGGAGTTTTACGTGCACCCACCATTGCTGTAAAAACGCCTGAACAGCAAAGGGCCCAGCAGATTTACACCGAGGCCGCAATACCATGGGACCAAATTACCTTTCCCGGCTCACCTCACCTCCCCTCTGGCCGTTTGCAATGGGAGGGGCGGGACGGTGCAGAGCTAAGCCCCCATCCCCCCCTTGTCTGCAGGCAGCAATGGGAGGGTGGAGTGTAGCTCAGCCCTCATCTCACTGCAAACAGCAGCAGCAAGGGGCAGAGAGGAGAAAGGAGTTTGGCAGTCATGCTGCTGAACTCCCTCCCACCTCCTGCAGCTGTCATTTGCTTCCATAGAAATCTATGCAGCTGCCACCGCCATAGAAGTGCCCGGTCGGGTTTTTTTTTTACACCGCGGAAATATGCCCCTGTGCACTGATTCATTGTAAGCCAATGCATCAGAGGGGCAGCGTATATCGGCCGGGGCGTGAAAACCCAGCCAATATACGCACATGTGAATAAGCCCTTAATGTGGATTGTTCCAAGACAGAATGACCAGTCCAGCAAGTGCCAAATGTACACAATTTATTAAACACAGTAAAAATATTGTCCAAGGATTTGTATTAATATATTACTGACTTAGAGATGCCAGATCTCTTTGGGGACTACAATGTATATGAAAGTCTAACATAAATATGATGAGTCCTTGGTACAGAAAACAGTGAAATATTTATCAAAAACTTCCACTTGCTTCCAAGATTTAAAAAAAAATATAACAATGTTAAATTAAGTTTTCAAACTTCAGTATAGAATTGGACTAAAATATGATTAACTTGCTCAATGTCTACAAGGAAAATAGAAGACAATTTTTCCCCAGTGGTCTGTGTGGTATCCAGCAAGTTGGATTGTACAAGTCTAGGGGGCTATTCCTGCGGACCAGCAAACCTCCCAAGTGTTTCCCCACCTGTAATGCCAAGTGTTACACCTGCTGAATATGTCATGATGCACCATATGTTTACACACCTACTGGACGCCATTATTAGCACTCCATTAAAAAATAACTGAGCCCCAATAAGTGTGGCCACTAGGGAAGCATCTAAATGATTGATGTATGCCATGTGCGCACCCGGTAAAATAATGTGATTTACAATTCTTTTTTGTTACTTTATTGTAACAGTGTTCCTAAATACTGAGTTATGTAAAAATAAAACATTAACCTATATAAATACAACTAGTAAAGCCTAAACAAAAAGTGCTTCATCCAAGAACAGAACATTTCACACATTTTACGTACTAATAAAAATAACATTTTTTCCTTTACCAATCACACAAATTTTAAAAGAAACTTCAAACTTCAGTCTGTATATTTTACAAAAACTTCAGTCTTTGCATTGGCAAAAGTGCTCTCTAGTAATCTGTGGTCATGTTTCTGTGCATTAAGCACAAGTGCATAAGGGTGCTTTCACATCTGCACTGGGGATTTCACTTTCCTGCTCCGTTCAGGGAGCAAGAATGGGGAATCTCTGCGGCCGAAAGGTTCCATCTCTGAACTATAATGGGAGGTCGCCCACTTTTGGGACAAAAGAAAAAGCGCCATTTTCAGCAAGATCTGCAGAAGAACCTCCGACTGGAGATGTGAGATCACCCTCTGCTTTAATTCAGTCCTTTATCAAAAGTTCTTTGGCATCAAAGGCTGAGACAAAAGTTCAGATGATGTTCTGGTCCAAAGAAGCCCTCGGTCATATCAGAAGTCCACTGTGTGCTTCCACTGTTCATCTTACAGCCAGAAGAAAGACTAATCCTGCAAGTCCGACTCCAGCAGCTGCCATGAGGGCATTGGAAAAATGACTGTTCTCTTGTCCTTGGTGGTTGTTTTTTTTGTTGCAAAATTTTTGGAAACCCTCCTGAAAGATAGAAAAAAATATATATTTCAATAAATATAAACAAAACTTAGATTTAACCCCATATTAGCAGCTAAGACTAGAGAAAGTTCTCAAGCCGTGAAGCACCCATCACATGCATGCACAGATGCTTCTACCCAAATATTGCCCTCATGGAAACAGGGCTGCAATGACAGACAAATGAGCAAGTGAGGGGGTTGCTTGGCCCAAAATACCAAAGTGGAAAGAGTATGGAGGGCAAAGGAATGCATTAACAATTGCTTGCCTGTGAGAATGCCCTTTAAACAAGTGTTGATAGGCACTCTGCATGAGCTGTGTAATAGGACCCTTGGGGCTCTTTCACACAGCCATCAATTAGACACAAAGCAGGTGGGTCAAAAGGGAAAAAACATCTAAAAGAACGCATGGTTTTCTATGGGTTCTTTCAAAGAAACAATTTTTTGACGCACCGAAATAAAAAAAAAAAAGGTTAGCAGCATACTCGCTTATAGCAGCCACAACGCGCTCATGGCCGCTATTCATTGACACCGAATTAGCGCTTCGAGAGCTGTGCTGTTTTAGCATGGCCATAAATTACGCTTGTGTGAAAGAGCACTTAGGGTGCAGATTTTGGTACGGATTATCCGCTACATGTGAACATGCTCTACACTAGAGCTTACTGGTAAAATAGGATGTGGGATCTGAGATTAAGAGGAAATGGCACTGATTCACATCCCTTGTTCCCCATTGTCACAGCAAGAGTGCAGTGATTGTGGTCAGCACTGCTCCTGCTCCCTCCCTTGCAGCATTGACCTCCTGGTTTAAATCTATCTAGGGCCATCTGAATGGAGTTTGCAGGTTTAAGTGGGTTTTTTCAGGTTATTCAGTTTCCTTCTAAAAGGAAATACTGAAGTCTGAGATCACTTCCCACTCCTGAGTCATATAAACTAAGTCTCCAGTGAAGCACATTGTTTACAGCGTTTCCAAGAAGTGGGCACGGAGACCGCCACTCCATCTCCATCGATCCATACAAAGTCAGACGGTAAGGTCCCAGCGATGGAGGAGAGCAGCTGTTTACTGGGTCTTTGCTCAGCACAAGCATGGAAGCAACGGCCTCCAGATGGTGATGTTTGAACGCGGCTTGGCAGAGAAGCGTGTAAACAACTTCTACCCTCAATACCTTCCGGAACTCTGCTCTTTACAATTAATTTGTGCAAACATAACTTTTGCTGCCTTGTGACTTCCATTAACCCCTTCCATGTCAAGGAGGGGGGAGTAGAATTTCCAAGGCTGTACAAGCAAAGCCACATTCATTCTCTGCTCTAATGACTCACCGCTAAGTTTTGCAGCAGAAAAAGAAAGTTTTGCCAAAGATTCTGGAAATGTCTCACCTGACAATAAGGAGTCACGAGTGTTTATGTGGCCAACATTACAATATGAAGCTTCCAGGCATATTGTTACCATATGTAACATCCTGTCAGTACTTCACAGTACAGACCAGTATATGTACTACATCTGCCCCATCCTTAGGAAGACTTCACCGACCCCAAGACCACAGCTTCCAACTACACAAGACCCCACGCTCCTAGTCACAGGGCAAACTATTTGTAGTGTTTGTCCCCCCAGGAATCCCCTTCTTATACCGCCTCACAATCTGGAAACTTCTGCTTTGCGCATTTGTTCCACGTGTCAGAAACGAGAATCACTACATACTAGATTTACCAGAAGCGAGGAAAGTCCCCATTAAGACAACAGGTGTTGGTGCCTAATGCACGGAGGACACTGAGGCTACATTCACGTGGGGGAGCGCAATATTGTGCTGGTCAACGTGCGTTCATGCAAAAACGCCTCGCATCACTTCAGTGATATTCCGATCCTCCAGCGCTTGTTTCACGCGTACCGGAGGATCGGCATTGATTACAATGGGAAGCGTCTCATTGTTCGGCATGCCATGTGTTTGACTGTCCCATTGAAAATAGATGACGCGTTCGAGGGCTGCGGAAAAAGATAAAACAAGCAGCGTAGGGTTGACTTTAGCCAGGGGTAACTACTTTATTAGCCACCTAGTCCTGCGGTCTTTCAATAGTGTCTACACCTACTGTAAAACTCCCAGCATGCTCTGCAATGTGGCAGGGAGCAGCTGGAAAGTCAGGAGACCGCCGATTGGGGAGGTCTTTACCTAAACAGGTGACTGAACTGGAGCTCTGCCATAATTATGTACTAGTCAATGACAACGTGCCACCAGGACCAACTACTAGTGACAGCAAGTGCCAGGATGAGGACCAGCAGACAGCTGACTATTGTATAACGCCATTACTAGGGCCCTAGAAATAAGCGGAGCCGTGACGCTACCTCTATGTTTGGATGACACCATCACTATTGTTAGGTGCTCCAAGAAGTTCATTTTATTTGACCTCCATCCCAGATGGAGAGAATGGAAGAATAACTTCATCTGTCTAGGAGGGCAGTGGGGTCTGTCAGCCGTCCCCATCTTAGCCCTGCCCACAGCGCAGCCCCTGCATACAGACAGCATTGGCCATGTGGGTAAAGGCAGCTTTCAGAAGGGCACATAACTTTGTATCTGGTTAGTGATAGAGCCACTGTAGAGCTAAATATCTATTTACATGGCATATTTATCAGGTTTGTTTTTTTTATAAAGGAAGTGTGACCCACTTTTGCCTCCATATTGCTACAATTGTCGGTATTTACCCAGTAGAATCAATATGGAGACAGAACAGATGAACCCCTGATGCCATATGGCTGCACTGCCACCTGTAGCAGAGGCGGATTAGGGACATTACAGCGGTGTCACATCTGCGTTGGGACCTCCGGCCGGATGCTCCATCAGACGTGGCTGAAGATAACGGAAGCAGCGCTACATGCAGGACTCTTCCATCTAAAAGCCGACCGGGTGGACCCCCACTCTAGTCAATGGGGTCTTGCTAGTGCAGTCCCGAGAAGGACTTCAGCCATGGGGATTTCCCTTCTGTTCCCCAAACGGAGCAGGAAAGTGGAATCCCCAATGCAGATGTGAAACCACCCATCAACATGCTTGTATGAAACTGGCCAAAACCCTACAGCATGCAGTGCCGGCACATCCAGGGGGGTGGGGGTCAGGCATTATGTAGCACCGTACCACCAGCACTGGAGGACAAGCGATAGCCGGTATAGGAAAACCGGAGATCCAGAACCTCCTGGGGGGCTACAGAGCACAAGGGCAGGGGGCACAGACCCACCTGCTAGCAGTCCCCAAGAACCTCCACACTCTTCTAGAACCTTCCGGCTGGTGCTAGTGTCTCCAGTGACAGAGGTGCTGCAGAGCCCGAGGACCGGCAGGTGATGAGCGCTAGAGGCATGAGTCATGGCCTCCCACATAGTGGGGCAGCACCGGCAGTGTACAGTATGGAGTATCCCCCACCCCCCAGCAGTGTACAGTATGGAATATCCCCCACCCCCCAGCAGGCACACTACATCCACTCGACATACTACGGTCAGATAGTTACCCATCCTCCGTTCTTCTCCAGCCAATCCGCCTGCTCGCGGACCAGGAAGCGGCTCAGCACGCCCGCCAGCTCCCGGGGGGTCCCGGCTTTCCGCCTCCGTTGCGCCAACGTCCCGGCGAACACAATGAGCACGACCACCCTCCCCCAGTTGAGTCCTCCCTCCAGAGCCACCTCGCGGGCCACCCGCTGCAGGATGCTGCCGGGCTCTGTCTCCAGCTCCTCGCACGACTTGAAGAAAGCGCTATGCCCGAGGTGAACCTCCTGCGCCACCCGCCACAGGGTGTCCGCGGCAGGAGGCGCCGGCTGGGGGCGCTCGTCCCCTCGGCAGCGCAGCAGATAATCCTCCAGCAGCTCCCGGCTCTGCTCCTCCAGCTGCTCAGACATGTTCTCTAGCTGAGAGCCGGCAGTGAGCTCCGTCCATATAAGCTGCCGGGCAGACCACGCCCCCGCCGGCGCTACTTCCCGCTTTGCGCTAGGCTGGGGGATTTAAAAAGTCATCGGCGGCTCTCGCTGATAGGACGGGGCGGGCTGCTCTGATTGGCTGCGATATCAGCCATTCATCTCGAGGCATAAAGCATCCTATTCATTGTCTTTGTCTCCCACACGCCCTCTGCTGGAGACGTGCGGGTACTGCCGGCTCATTGTACTCTTCTCACATCTCCGCCCGCCGGGCTGGAACACAATGTCCTGGGCGCTGACGTCACGTGCGGGAAAAGTATTCACGTGACATGTCCTGATTGTCAGGCTTCACGCGGCATGTCGTGACCTTTCTGATAGATTCCAGAGGTGAAACATCCCGGGGTTATTCACGTTTCCCATCAGATAACGAACTGCTGAGGTCATTCATTCATTGTGAAATGCAGAAATGGCACGTGAAATCTGCCCAGGAATCGCCTATTCTCTGTTGGAGGACATATAAAAATGGCATTGTCCTGGCATGAGATTGCGAGTTTTAGGCGACTGCGATTTTTATTTCATCCTCTTGAAACCTTATTTTCACATAATCAGTGATATGATGAGTTTTTTTCGACAAAACGCATCCATTCGCATAGAAAATCGCTGGTTTGTAAGTGCGATATTGCGTGCAAAATATGAGACGCGTGAAACGCTGCGTAGTTAGGCAGGATAAAGACACATCTGGAACTTAGACTAATTAGACATTTCAAGCAGCGCGACTTTATCTGCCGCGCAAATGTACATGCCTTGTGTGCGGAAAAAGTACGGTAAAATATGCCGATAGGCGCGCAAAATAATTACTCAGTCCGCAAATATACTGCGGCCTGATGAGCATGCGGCAGTGTCGGTTCCACATTTATATGCGTATCTGTGCAATGGACATTGCATATTTTTGCGCGTATGTGCGTGTTTTACTGTATTTTGCACGCGCAAAAAAAGCATGCAGCTATGTTCCCATTCATTGAAATGGACAATTAAGTTAATTAGTTCTGTATGTGCTACTTTTGTGCGCAAATGCACAGAAAACGGAACCTGCTGCATGTTTTTTTGCGCAAACAAAATGCGTGTGCAAAATACGCTTATGTGTTTAATTCACTGCGTGTTCTGTGTGCAAAACACTGCACAGATACGTGTGTGAATCCGGTCTTAGGCTGATTTCACATGGGTGAGCGCCGTGAATTCCGTCCCAGATCGCACTCCCCACCTTGTGAAATCCCCAGGGATGCCAGGCGTTTTCATGGCCAAACAACTTCGTATCACTTCAGGGATCGTCCGGCGTGGCTGCCACAGCTGCAGCAGAGGATGACGGCGTTCCTCCCATTGCTTTCAATGGGGCAGCAGCATCGCTACATGCTACAATGCGAAAGCACCACCAAGATAGAACGTGCTGTTTCCCGCGTAGCATCGCATCTCAGTGCCGTGCAGGAAGGCATCGCTCATGTGTATGACCCCATTCAAAAGAATGGTGTTCATATTTGTGCGTCTCAAACTGCACAAATCTGGCGCAATTTTGACACCCGTGTGTAGCCGGCTTCACACATACATGGCGGGGTTTTTCCCCCTCTAGAGAAAGTGTTTGGGTACGTGCAGACAGTGGACTGCGATGTGGATTTCTCACTTGGATTCCATCTCTAAAACTCAAATAAAAAATGCTAACATGAAAACCACAAAAAACATAGTATTTGAAAAAAAACAACCTGTGTGAAACCCCCCAAAGGGAACCCGTCACCCGGCTTCACCTCTATAAACCATTACCACCACACCGTCGTGCACTTAAGCACATTTACAAAATTATGGCTATTGGTGCACAGCAGCCACGGGAAACCCAGTTCTAAAATCTCCGTGTCATGCACGAATTATAAGAAGTTCCAACATCCTAAAAGAGATTGGCGGGGGGAAGAAGTGTCTAAAATAAACAAGAAAACTGTATTCACCTCTCAAATGAGGGTTACCAAGATGGTGAGCGGTCTGCAAATCATGTCTTATGAGGAACGGTTAAAGGATCTGGGAATGGTCAGCTTGCAAAAAAGAAGGGTTTTCACAGTGCAGAGCCTTAGGCCGCCTGCACTGTATTCACCTCTCAAATGAGGGTTACCAAGATGGTGAGCGGTCTGCAAATCATGTCTTATGAGGAACGGTTAAAGGATCTGGGAATGGTTAGCTTGCAAAAAAGAAGGGTTTTCACAGTGCAGAGCCTTAGGCCCCCGACCCGCGCCCCTGTAGGGACCAGTGCGGCTCTCACCTTCTCCCGCGGCTCCGGCTCTGTGATGTGCCGGCTACCGCGAAGTCGGTGCATGCACAGAGCAGAGCCGGGGCGCCGGGAGTAACGTTTCTGTGCGGACCTCTGCGAGACCTGCACAGGAATAGAACATGCTGCGATTTGTTTTCCGCCTGTTTTCCGCAGGCATGGGCGGAAATTCCGCCCGTGTGCAGGGGGCCCTATTCTCATTTACACAAGGAAAGAATAGAAGCAATGGGATGAAACTGAAAGGGAGCAGACACAATTTAATAATAATCTTTATTTGTATAGCGCCAACTTATTTCACAGCGCATTTGATACATGGGGGGCTCAATCAGGAAGGGGTGTGGTGGAGGTATGGGAGCAGGGAGTGTACATGATGGGCGTAGTTTGAGGGCGGGGGACTAAAGTCAGGGGAGTTAGTATGCTTCTTTGACCACTTGAGTCTTTACGGCACGTGTGAAGTTCCATGCATCAGGGATAATCCGGTTGTTCTGGAGTATAGCATTCCAGAGGGGCGGTGCTGCTCTGGTGAAGTCTTGGAGGCCAGCATGTGAGGTTCGTATAAGGGGGACGTCTAGTCTGAGCATGTTGGCAGAGCGCAGTGTGCGGGATGGGTGACGTATGGATAGGAGGGAGCTGATGTATGGCGGCGCCATGGAGAGCTCTATGAGTGAGGGTGATGAGTTTAAATTGAGTTCTGTAATACATATTAGATATAATAGTTCAGATTAGATATTAGAATAACATTTCCGACAGTGAGGGTGATGAATGAGTAGAACAGGTTACCAAAGGAGTTGGCGAGTTCTCCTTCAGTGGAAGTCTTCAGAGTCTGGGCAGACATCTGTCCGGGATGATTTAGTGATCCTGCACTGAGCAGGGGGTTGGACCCGATGACCCTGGAGGTCCCTTCCAACTCTACCATCCTATGATTCTCTATGTCACAGTGCTCCAACGTTGCTGTTCTCCTCCGGTCTGATGCCAGAAGATCCTGCAGCAGTTGTGCTGTTCATGCACATGTGACCTCAGTGGCCAGTGCTTGACTGCAGCGACCACATACATAGTGAACGGCACATGACCGCTGCAGGGACTTTCAGTATCAGACTGGAAGTGAGGGTCGGCACTGGAGCTGAATGACATTTGAGAGGGGAGCACAGCTTTTCATATATTGTATACAGCTGGTCTACTAAGAGTGGGGAAAATTGTCCGACACTGTTGGGCCCTTGTTTCACCTGATGGGCAGCAGTCCTCATAGATATTATTGTTGGCAGAATCTAATACTGGAATCTAATATCTGTGGCCAGATTAACACTGCTTACCTATAAGGGCCAGATAATGACTATATGAAGGACTGAGTAGACGATTGGGAGACCACACTTCTCTACACGAAAAATCTTAATGAGATACTTTCCTAATGTGGCCTGGTTCTGTGCAATATTACTTCATCTTCTATATCCTTCCTGTGTTTCACCAGCAGATGACCTGTCTGAAAAATTACTCTGATGTCCACAGAGACTGCAGTTTTTGAAAGGGAACCTGCACGTCCCCACAAGTTATGGTGTAATTAGGGCAGATGACAGGGAGCCGGGTGATGTTTTTTATACTCACCCACTCCCGTGATTCAGCGCTGTCGTCCTCCAAAGATCACATGGCACAGGAAAATCTGACTCTTTTCAAAGTCCTCTCTTATAGAAGTCTATGGGAGAAGTGTGCACACAGAACTCTCAAGAGAGGCAGATGTTCTAGTGCTGCGCAGTCTTCAGAGGATGACAGCGCTGGATCGCGGGAGGAGGTGAGTAAAAAAAAAAACTTCACCCGGCTCAATGTCACCAGGGGTGTAACTATAGGGGATGCAGGGGATGCGGTTGCACCCAGGCCCAGGAGCCTTAGGGGGCCCATAAGGCCTCTCTTCTCCATATAGGGAGCCCAGTACTATGAATAAAGCATTATAGTTGGAGGTCCCATTACAGGTTTTGCATTAGGGCCCAGGAGCTTTAAGTTACACCTCTGAATATCACATTCCCTAACAACTCCATAACTTAGCTTATGTTGCTGTGGGGACGTGACAGGTTCCCTTTAACAAAAACAGCAGTGACTTATAATCAGGGAACAATCACATGGTTTGTTACTAGAGATGAGCGAACGCGTTCGTCCGAGCTTGATATTCGTGCGAATATTAGGGTGTTCGGGATGTTCGTTATTCGTGACGAACACCATGCGGTGTTCTGGTTACTTTCACTTCCTTCCCTGAGACGTTAGCGCGCTTTTCTGGCCAATTGAAAGACAGGGAAGGCATTACAACTTCCCCCTGCAACGTTTAAGCCCTATACCACCCCCCTGCTGTGAGTGGCTGGCGAGATCAGGTGTTCGCCTAATATAAAAGTCGGCCCCTCCCGCGGCTCGCCTCAGATGCGGTGTGAGTTAGATGAGGGACAGTGCTGTTTATACCGGAGCTGCTGTAGGGAAAGAATTGGTAGTTAGTGTAGGCTTCAAGACCCCCCAAAGGTCCTTATTAGGGCCACTGATAGCTGTGTGTTGGCTGCTGTTAGCAGTGGGATTTTTTTTTCTTTCTCAAAATCGCCTCTGCAGACCGTTGCACCTGGCATTAGGGACAGAAGTGCTGCATAGGCAGGGAGAGTGTTAGGAGTGAGTGTAGCCTTCAAGAACCTCAACGGTCCTTTCTAGGGCCATATTTATCCGTGTGCAGTACTGTCCAGGCTGCTGTTGGCTGTGCTGCATTTTTTTTGGGCTTCTCAAAATCGCCTCTGCAGAGCATTGCACCCTCCATTGATACTGCAGGGAAAGAATTGTATAGGCAGGGCCACAACACAGTTATTATTCATAGAATATACGCAGTGCTGCCTGTTGGTGGGAAAAAACTGAAAACAAATCTATTTGTCCAGCCTGTGTCCGTCCTTACGCCTGTGGAGACGTGTGAGCTGCGTGAAAAACATTGCTAAATCATACGCAGCCAGCTACGCTTTACTGCTGGGTTCGCCATTTGCTTTCCTTAATTGGGGAAAAAAATACCTGCTCTCCAAGAGTTATAATAACTCTGCTACCCTCACGTTCTGTGACACATAAGCAGGGACACAGCGCAGTTATTAAACTTCGCAGGTTCATTGAATATACGCAGTGCTGCCTGTTGGTGGGAAAAAACTGAAAACAAATCTATTTGTCCAGCCTGTGTCCGTCCTTACGCCTGTGGAGACGTGTGAGCTGCGTGAAAAACATTGCTAAATCATACGCAGCCAGCTACGCTTTACTGCTGGGTTCGCCATTTGCTTTCCTTAATTGGGAAAAAAAATACCTGCTCTCCAAGAGTTATAATAACTCTGCTACCCTCACGTTCTGTGACACATAAGCAGGGACACAGCGCAGTTATTAAACTTCGCAGGTTCATTGAATATACGCAGTGCTGCCTGTTGGTGGGAAAAAACTGAAAAGAAATCTATTTGTCCAGCCTGTGTCCGTCCTTACGCCTGTGTAGACGTGTGAGCTGCGTGAAAAACATTGCTAAATCATACGCAGCCAGCTACGCTTTACTGCTGGGTTCGCCATTTGCTTTCCTTAATTGGGGAAAAAAATACCTGCTCTCCAAGAGTTATAATAACTCTGCTACCCTCACGTTCTGTGACACATAAGCAGGGACACAGCGCAGTTATTAAACTTCGCAGGTTCATTGAATATACGCAGTGCTGCCTGTTGGTGGGAAAAAACTGAAAACAAATCTATTTGTCCAGCCTGTGTCCGTCCTTACGCCTGTGTAGACGTGTGAGCTGCGTGAAAAACATTGCTAAATCATACGCAGCCAGCTACGCTTTACTGCTGGGTTCGCCATTTGCTTTCCTTAATTGGGAAAAAAAATACCTGCTCTCCAAGAGTTATAATAACTCTGCTACCCTCACGTTCTGTGACACATAAGCAGGGACACAGCGCAGTTATTAAACTTCGCAGGTTCATTGAATATACGCAGTGCTGCCTGTTGGTGGGAAAAAACTGAAAACAAATCTATTTGTCCAGCCTGTGTCCGTCCTTACGCCTGTGTAGACGTGTGAGCTGCGTGAAAAACATTGCTAAATCATACGCAGCCAGCTACGCTTTACTGCTGGGTTCGCCATTTGCTTTCCTTAATTGGGAAAAAAAATACCTGCTCTCCAAGAGTTATAATAACTCTGCTACCCTCACGTTCTGTGACACATAAGCAGGGACACAGCGCAGTTATTAAACTTCGCAGGTTCATTGAATATACGCAGTGCTGCCTGTTGGTGGGAAAAAACTGAAAAGAAATCTATTTGTCCAGCCTGTGTCCGTCCTTACGCCTGTGGAGACGTGTGAGCTGCGTGAAAAACATTGCTAAATCATACGCAGCCAGCTACGCTTTACTGCTGGGTTCGCCATTTGCTTTCCTTAATTGGGGAAAAAAATACCTGCTCTCCAAGAGTTATAATAACTCTGCTACCCTCACGTTCTGTGACACATAAGCAGGGACACAGCGCAGTTATTAAACTTCGCAGGTTCATTGAATATACGCAGTGCTGCCTGTTGGTGGGAAAAAACTGAAAACAAATCTATTTGTCCAGCCTGTGTCCGTCCTTACGCCTGTGTAGACGTGTGAGCTGCGTGAAAAACATTGCTAAATCATACGCAGCCAGCTACGCTTTACTGCTGGGTTCGCCATTTGCTTTCCTTAATTGGGAAAAAAAATACCTGCTCTCCAAGAGTTATAATAACTCTGCTACCCTCACGTTCTGTGACACATAAGCAGGGACACAGCGCAGTTATTAAACTTCGCAGGTTCATTGAATATACGCAGTGCTGCCTGTTGGTGGGAAAAAACTGAAAACAAATCTATTTGTCCAGCCTGTGTCCGTCCTTACGCCTGTGTAGACGTGTGAGCTGCGTGAAAAACATTGCTAAATCATACGCAGCCAGCTACGCTTTACTGCTGGGTTCGCCATTTGCTTTCCTTAATTGGGAAAAAAAATACCTGCTCTCCAAGAGTTATAATAACTCTGCTACCCTCACGTTCTGTGACACATAAGCAGGGACACAGCGCAGTTATTAAACTTCGCAGGTTCATTGAATATACGCAGTGCTGCCTGTTGGTGGGAAAAAACTGAAAAGAAATCTATTTGTCCAGCCTGTGTCCGTCCTTACGCCTGTGGAGACGTGTGAGCTGCGTGAAAAACATTGCTAAATCATACGCAGCCAGCTACGCTTTACTGCTGGGTTCGCCATTTGCTTTCCTTAATTGGGAAAAAAAATACCTGCTCTGCCACAGTTAATAACTCTGCTACCCTCACGTTCTGTGACACATAAGCAGGGACACAGCACAGTTATTAAACTTAGATAATTCATTCACTAGAGGCAGTGGGGCCTTTCGTTTTCCAAAAAGGGCAAAAATTATATTTGGCCTGCAGTCTTGCGCCAATTTATTTCCTGCCTGGGAAATCTAATCACTGGTAATACAGCATGCTGAGGGGTAGGGGTAAGCCTAGAGGACGTGGACGTGGACGTGGCCGAGGACGCGGAGGGCCAAGTCAGGGTGTGGGCACAGGCCAAGCTCCTGATCCAGGTGTGTCGCAGCCGACTGCTGCGCGATTAGGAGAGAGGCACGTTTCTGGCGTCCCCACATTCATCGCCCAATTAATGGGTCCACGCGGGAGACGGTTATTAGAAAATGAGCAGTGTGAGCAGGTCCTGTCCTGGATGGCAGAAAGTGCTTCGAGCAACCTATCGTCTACCCGCAGTTCTGCGCCGTCCACTGCTGCCAATCCGAATCCTCTGTCTGCTGCTCCTCCTTCCTCCCAGCCTCCTCACTCCACTACAATAACACCTGCTCAGGAGCGGGAGCACTCCCAGGAACTGTTCTCGGGCCCCTGCTTAGATTGGGCAGCAGCGGTTCCTCTCCCACCAGAGGAGTTTATCGTCACTGATGCCCAACCATTCGAAAGTTCCCGGGGTCCGGGGGAAGAGGCTGGGGACTTCCGCCAACTGTCTCAACAACTTTCTGTGGGTGAGGAGGACGATGACGATCAGACACAGTTGTCTTGCAGTGAGGTAGTAGTAAGGGCAGTAAGTCCCAGGGAGCAGCGCACAGAGGATTCGGAGGAAGAGCAGCAGGACGATGAGGTGACTGACCCCACCTGGTGTGCAACGCTTACTCAGGAGGACAGGTCTTCAGAGGGGGAGTCAAGGGCATCAGCAGGGCAGGTTGCAAGAGGCAGTGCAGTGGCCAGGGGTAGAGGCAGGGCCAGACCGAATAATCCACCAAGTGTTTCCCAAAGCGCCCCCTCGCGCCATGCCACCCTGCGGAGGCCGAGGTGCTCTAAGGTCTGGCAGTTTTTCACAGAGACGCCTGACGACCGACGAACAGTGGTGTGCAACCTTTGTCGCGCAAAGCTCAGCCGGGGAGCCAACACCAACAGCCTCACCACCACCAGCATGCGCAGACATATGATGGCCAAGCACCCCACAAGGTGGGACGAAGGCCGTTCACCGCCTCCGGTTTGCACCCCTGCCTCTCCCCCTGTGCCCCAACCTGCCACTGAGATGCAACCCCCCTCTCAGGACACAGGCACTACCGCCTCATGGCCTGCACCCACACCCTCATCTCCGCTGTCCTCGGCCCCATCCAGCAGTGTAGTTCAGCGCACCGTTCAGCCGTCGCTTGCGCAAGTGTTCGAGCGCAAGCGCAAGTACGCCGCCACGCACCCGCACGCTCAAACGTTAACCGTCCGCATCGCAAAATTCATCAGCCTTGAGATGCTGCCGTATAGGGTTGTGGAAACGGAGTCCTTCAAAAGTATCATGGAGGCGGCGGCCCCGCGCTACTCAGTTCCCAGTCGCCACTACTTTTCCCGATGTGCCGTCCCAGCCCTGCACGACCACGTCTCCCGCAACATTGTGCGCGCCCTCACCAACGCGGTTACTGCCACGGTCCACTTAACTACGGACACGTGGACAAGCACAGGCGGGCAGGGCCACTACATCTCCCTGACGGCACATTGGGTGAATTTAGTGGAGGCTGGGACAGAGTCAGAGCCTGGGACCGCTCACGTCCTACCCACCCCCAGAATTGCGGGCCCCAGCTCGGTGCTGGTATCTGCGGAGGTCTATGCTTCCTCCACTAAAGCACCCTCCTCCTCCTCCTCCTCCTCTGTCTCACAATCAAGATGTGTTAGCAGCAGCATGTCGCCAGCAGTCGGTGTCGCGCGGTGTGGCAGCACAGCGGTGGGCAAGCGTCAGCAGGCCGTGCTGAAACTACTCAGCTTAGGCGATAAGAGGCACACGGCCCACGAACTGCTGCAGGGTCTGACACAGCAGACGGACCGCTGGCTTGCGCCGCTGAGCCTCCAACCGGGCATGGTCGTGTGTGACAACGGCCGTAACCTGGTGGCGGCTCTGCAGCTCGGCAGCCTCACGCACGTGCCATGCCTGGCCCACGTATTTAATTTGGTGGTTCAGCGCTTTCTGAAAAGCTACCCACGCTTGTCAGACCTGCTCGTAAAGGCGCGCCGGCTCTGCGCACATTTCCGCAAGTCCCACACGGACGCTGCCACCCTGCGCACCCTGCAACATCACTTTAAGCTGCCAGTGCACCGACTGCTGTGCGACGTGCCCACACGGTGGAACTCTACGCTCCACATGTTGGCCAGGCTCTATGAACAGCGTAGAGCTATAGTCGAATACCAACTCCAACATGGGCGGCGCAGTGGGAGTCAGCCTCCTCAATTCCTTTCAGAAGAGTGGGCCTGGTTGGCAGACATCTGCCATGTCCTTGGTAATTTTGAGGAGTCTACCCAGGTGGTGAGCGGCGATGCTACAATCATTAGCGTCACCATTCCTCTGCTATGCATCTTGAGAAATTCCCTGCAAACCATAAAGGCAGCTGCTTTGCGCTCGGAAACGGGGGCGGGGGAAGACAGTATGCCGCTGGATAGTCAGGGCACCCTCCTGTCTATTTCTCAGCGCGTACAGGAGGAGGAGGAGGAGCATGAGGAGGATGAGGAGGAGGGGGAAGAGACAGCTTGGCCCGCTGCTGACGGTACACCGGCTGATTGCCTGTCATCCTTTCAGCGTGTATGGCCTGAGGAGGAGGAGGAGGAGGAGGAGGATCCTGAAAGTGATCTTCCTAGTGAAGACAGCCATGTGTTGCGTACAGGTACCCTGGCACACATGGCTGACTTCATGTTAGGATGCCTTTCTCGTGACCCTCGCGTTGCACGCATTCTGGCCACTACGGATTACTGGGTGTACACACTGCTCGATCCACGGTATAAGGAGAACCTGCCCACTCTGATTCCCGAAGAGGAAAGGGGTTCGAGAGTGTTGCTATACCACAGGACCCTTGCGGACAAGCTGATGGTAAAATTCCCAGCCGACAGCGCTAGTGGCAGAAGGCGCAGTTCCGAGGGCCATGTTGCAGGGGATGTGCGTAGATCGAGCAGCATGTACATCCCAGGCAGTGCAACAGTCTTTAAGGGCCTGGCCAGCTTTATGGCTCCCCACCAAGACTGTGTCACCGCTCCCCAGTCACGGCTGAGTCGGCGGGAGCACTGCAAAAGGATGGTGAGGGAGTACGTAGCGGATCGCACGACCATCCTTGGTGACGCCTCTGCCCCCTACAACTACTGGGTGTCGAAGCTGGACACGTGGCCTGAACTAGCCCTGTATGCCCTTGAGGTGCTTGCTTGTCCTGCGGCTAGCGTCTTGTCGGAGAGGGTGTTTAGTGCGGCTGGGGGAATCATCACCGATAAGCGTAGCCGCTTGTCAACCGACAGTGCCGACAGGCTAACACTCATCAAGATGAACAAAGGCTGGATTTCCCCAGACTTCTGTTCTCCACCAGTGGACAGCAGCGATACGTAAGCAATACGTAGGCTGCACCCGCGGATGGAAGCTACGTTCTCTCTCACCATCCAAAACGGGGACATTTCTGCTTCATCAATCTGTGTCTAATATTCCTCCTCCTCCTCCTCCTGCTCCTCCTCCTGAAACCTCACGTAATCACGCTGAACGGGCAATTTTTCTTAGGGCCACAAGGCTCACTCAAATAATTTTTCTGAACAATTTTTCTAAGTTTCAATTAGCTTAAAAGCGTTGGAACTTTAACTTGAACCAATTTTTCGTTACACTGGGCTGCCTCCAGGCCTAGTTACCACTTAAGCCACATTAACCAAAGCGATTCACCTGCCATCTTGATTGGGCATGGCCAATTTTTACTGAGGTACATTAGTACTGTTGGTACACCAATTTTTTGGGGCCCTCACCTACAGTGTAATCATAGTAATTTCTATGTTCTTCGCCTGCACTCATGGTACAGAAAGGTGTGTGGGGTTGGCCTACAGTTTAGCTACATAAATGTCACTTGTGCCTTGGCTATACTAAGGCTACTGAAATGGAACGAAGACTGCGCTCCCGCTATACTGCTGCTTCAGAATTGTTACTGGGGCCTGTCTTGAGTGCTACTATTGCTTACATGGAACGAAGACTGCGCTCCCGCTATACTGCTGCTTCAGAATTGTTACTGGGGCCTGTCTTGAGTGCTACTATTGCTTACATGGAACGAAGACTGCGCTCCCGCTATACTGCTGCTTCAGAATTGTTACTGGGGCCTGTCTTGAGTGCTACTATTGCTTACATGGAACGAAGACTGCGCTCCCGCTATACTGCTGCTTCAGAATTGTTACTGGGGCCTGTCTTGAGTGCTACTATTGCTTACATGGAACGAAGACTGCGCTCCCGCTATACTGCTGCTTCAGAATTGTTACTGGGGCCTGTCTTGAGTGCTACTATTGCTTACATGGAACGGACACGTGGAGAGGACACGTAGTGCCTCAAAAACATCCCCCTCCTCCTCCAACAGGGAAAACATTGTTGGCAAATGCCTTTGCATTGGTTCGTCTGGCGGCAGTCCAAGAATTTCACCTTTACCGACACTACTAGAGAGCCCCCCCACCATCCCCCCGCCACGGCCCACTTAATCCTGGCCACATTCCGAAAACCAACAAAATACAACCGTGGTACTAGGTCCGCAGTCACCACCACATTACCACCAACGCGGTTACTGTTAAGGTGCATATAACCACGGACACGTGGAGAGGACACGTAGTGCCTCAAAAACATCCCCCTCCTCCTCCAACAGGGAAAACATTGTTGGCAAATGCCTTTGCATTGGTTCGTCTGGCGGCAGTCCAAGAATTTCACCTTTACCGACACTACTAGAGAGCCCCCCCACCATCCCCCCACCACGGCCCACTTAATCCTGGCCACATTCCGAAAACCAACAAAATACAACCGTGGTACTAGGTCCGCAGTCACCACCACATTACCACCAACGCGGTTACTGTTAAGGTGCATATAACCACGGACACGTGGAGAGGACACGTAGTGCCTCAAAAACATCCCCCTCCTCCTCCAACAGGGAAAACATTCTTGGCAAATGTCTTTGCATTGCTTCGTCTGGTGGCAGTCCAAGAATTTCACCTTTACCGACACAACGAGAGCCCCCACACCATCCCCCCGCCACGGCCCACTTAATCCTGGCCGCATTCCGAAAACCAACAAAATACAACCGTGGTACTAGGTCCGCAGTCACCACCACATTACCACCAACGCGGTTACTGTTAAGGTGCATATAACCAGTCTGACTGGGGCATGCAGACACCTTGACAGAATGAATAGTGTGTGGCACATAGGTTCCCCATTGCTATGCCCACGTGTGCAGCTCCTGATGGCGGTGGCACAGGATTGTATTTCTCATTGCTTCTGTACAGCATTGTGGGCTATCGCCCCGCCCCTATTAAAGAGGGTCGCTACCTAGCCGTGCCAACCCTGTGCAGTGTGTGCCTGCGGTCCCTCGTCGTGGCAGACGCACTTCTAAATAGACGTGAGGGTGGTGTGGCATGAGGGCAGCTGAAGGCTGCGCAGGGACAGTTTGGTGTGCGCTGTGGGGGGGAGGGGGTGCGGTTGGGCAGCATGTAACTCAGGAGAAGTGGCAGTGGAGTGTCATGCAGGCAGTGATTGTGCTTTGTTGGAGGTAGTGTGGTGCTTAGCAAAGGTATGCCATGCTAATGAGCGCTTTTCAGAAGTAAAAGTTGTTGGGAGGGGGGGGGGGCCCACTCTTGCCGCTATTGTGGCTTAATAGTGGGACCTGTGAACTTAGGATGCAGCCCAACATGTAGCCCCTCGCCTGCCCTATCCGTCACTGTGTCATTCCCATCACTTTCCTGAATTGCCCAGATTTTCACACATGAAAACCTTAGCGAGCATCGGCGAAATACAAAAATGTTCCGGTCGCCCATTGACTTCAATGGGGTTCGTTGTTCGAAACGAACCCTCGAGCATCACGGGAAGTTCGTTACGAATAACGAACACCCGAACATTTTGGTGTTCGCTCATCTCTATTTGTTACGTAACACAACTAGTGCTTATGGTATCGTTTCCAGTGAAGGCAGTGTGATGCTCTGGACGATGTTCTGCTAGGAAACCTTGGGTCCTGCCCTTCATATAGAGGTTACTTTGACACATGCCATCTACTTTAACTTATACTTGAAGACCAAGTACATCACTTCATAGCAGCAGGATTTCCTAAAGTCAGTTGACTCTATAAGTAGGATAATGCACCTTGTCACACTGCAAAAAAATGTTCAGGAATGGCTGGAGAAACATGGTAGAGACATCAAGGTGTAGGCCTGGCCTCCAAAATCCTCAGATCTCAACTGAATCAATCAGCTGTGGGACGTCCTGGAAAAACAAATGCAGTCCATGGTCCCCGTCATCTTGGTATTTACAGGATTTAAAGGATCTGCTGCTGACGTCTTGGCACCAGATACGTGCCCAGTATGCAGGAAATTGAACCAATTGATTTCATTGGGTTTGTTCACATTTCTATATTTTGTGTGTGCATTTCGGTCGCACAAAATAAAAAATTGAACATGCTCTATTTTTCTGCACATTTGCGCACCAAAGGTCCCCAAAGAAGTCAATGGGGGTGCATAAATATGCATGCAATACTCAGGGAGATGCGTGAAACACTGCGTAATTCCTCTATAAAAAGATCACATCTGGAACTAATTAGCCATTTCAATCAGTGCGTCCTTATTTACTGGGCACAAATGAACATGCCTTGCGGGCACAAAACGTACAGTAGAATACACCAATGCGTGCATAAAAAAGGAATGTTCATTGTATGAGCCTTGTGTGGCGCAGAGTGTAAGCTCTCGCCTACGACCTGAAGGATCCCCACATGATTCACGTAGCCGGCTCAAGGTAGACTCAGCCTTCCATCCTTCTGAGGTTGGTAAAATGAGAACCCAGCTTGGTGGGGGGTAGAAAAGTAATAATTACCTGAAAGCGCTGCGGAATAAATTGGCGCTATACAAATACCATTCCACAAAAACACTACATTCATGTGCACGCAAATACGCGTACGCCCATGTGAAACAAGCTTTAAAATGGTACTCAAAGTTAATGGGGATATTTCACTTTGGTTGCTTCAGCTACATGCAGGGACTAGTATGTCTCTCCTATCATGTAAATCACTTTGTATTTATATACATTGCTGGCTGCATTGAGAGAACAGGTAGCACACAATAGAAATACGTTGATATTACAAAGCTGCTTCTATCTGAACTTCTGACTTGACTGCTGTACAACATTAGAGAAGAAAACTGAAATGTTCCCAAGATTTTAACTGTGTAATTTCAAATCTCAACATTATAGAAGAATTTGAGAGTACAAGTTTATAACCATCTCTCAAGAGAGGCATCAACATCTCAATAGGCTTCATGCATCACTGGAGAATATGAGAAATCTATAGCACAGATAACACACTGGCCTGGTGACCCCCTAACACCAATTTAGAAACCACAAAACTGTCACATCCCTTGTCAGTGGACTAATTAAGTATGTACTCCTCTGCTCATCCTGTTCTGGTATTGCTTTAAGTGCAAATTAATCCCACCAGGTCTGTGCTTTTTGATATGAATGTATATATAAATGCATGTTTCTTCCAATCTATTCCATATGCCCGAGGAAGAGCCCTGAGTAGGTTTGAAAGCTCGCTATAGCATCATGTATTTTTCTTAGCCATTGAAGGGTTATATCTATAAGATTACTTGGTTTCTTACTGAGAACAGTCTCAAGATCTTAGCTTCATAAACAATCATGCTATACTATACATAGGAACGGCCTGTTCCTACAATCTACAAACATACCATACGTAAAGTAGCAAATCATGTTGATAAAAGACCAGGCAGCTAGTACAGACTGTGTATATTGCACAACTCCCCTGGTATGTGGTAGATCCACATATTTTTGTAAGAATGTTATTCAGTTTTCATTTGCTTTCTGTTTTCATTGGTAATAATTGGATTTATAAAACTTTAATTCAACATCTATCTCATCACGTGACGACTACCCAATCAGTAGTTATAGGCATATACAGCAGCCTCAGCTCTAGCAAGAAAATATGTCCAATATTGCTCTGCAGTACCTCACAATACCCCGTAACCCAATCATTTTCTTGTTGACAATTACTATTACCCCGGGGTTCTCCGTAACAATGCTGCTCTACTTGAAATTCATCTTGTTCTTTCCACAGCTGGTAAACATGAATGGCATGTCCTCTTAATGACTAGAATGATGGATTGCCATTCCTCCTGCTATTGTGGTCGGATAGCAGACAAGATATACTTGACATATGTTTTCTAACTTTGCAGTGTTAGAAATGTCAACTGTAAAAAGTCACGTGCCACATTTGATCCTTTAATGATGACATTTTTTTTTATGACTCGTCATATACTTCTGATTCCACTTGGATATGCAAATAATCTAAAATGGGGACAATGAGTCCGTTGAGGTCTGCCATAAAGGTAAACTTAAAGGCGTTGTACCAAGATTGCAAGTTTTTCCTTATCCGTAGGACAGGGGATAACTTGCCGATCGGTGGGGGTTATGCTAACCTACATTTGGTAGGCTAGCCAATAGAGGAGGACAGAGACATGGGAATATGATGGCAGGATCAAACTACACAGAGTTTGTAAAGGTGCTTCATTTTTTAATTTGTATGCACTGAGATAATAAGACTATAGCTTGCAGAGGTGGACATAACCAAATGTATGGCCGCCTGCACACGGGCGGAAATCCCGCGGCGGTATTTCCCGCGGGATTTCTGCCACTGAAAGTTTGCATAGGAGTGCATTACAATACGCACTCCTATGCAGACGGCCGCGGTTTGGCCGCGCGAAATCTCGCGCGGCAAACAAACCGCGGCATGTCCTATTTTTGTGCGGGGCACGCACTCACCCGGCCGCCGGCTCCGGTCTGCGCATGCGCCGGCTGCGCCGCAGTCGGCACATAAAAGAGTCGGGGCCGCCAAGCGCGGGTGAGTACGCGCTCGTCCCTGCAGGCTCTCGGGTCGGGTCCCGCGGCGAGAATTCTCGCTGCCGGATCCGACCCGCTCGTCTGCAGGCGGCCTATCACCTAGATTTTTTACTAATCAAAATCAGATAGTAAAGCTTATTTCATTTATCTAATCTGATTTTATTTTCTGATTGTAGACTTTTTATTTTATTTTCTGTATGCGACTGTGGGGGCCGCCACCATGCCCAAGCTGCAGTTAGCAGCATTTAGATAAATGCTTTACAGGAGACATCATTGGCCTATCACACAACAGACAGCACCTGATCTACTGACTTCTATGTGAGACTCTTCTAGGTATGCCCTCTGAGATGTGCAGGGAGTGGGAGGAGGTGAGCCGTGACCATCACCTATTGTGAATGGTGCATCATTTCTCATCTATATGTAAGTGTCACATTTGATTGCAATCCTGCCTGTGATAATGAGATGACTGCTGAAAAGTTTTCTCTACAGAACAGGAATTTGCAGCTTATTATGAGGTTTAGTGGTCAGTGTGAAAATTGCAGGATTTTAGCATATTGTTAAAGTATAGATCGTAACATCAAAAATTAAGAAAAAAATGTAAAAAAATAAAATATGTTTAAAGGGGTTTTCTGGAACTGCAAAAGAGGCCATGGAGCTCACCAGAGCGCTGGAGCCTCTTCACAGAGCTGATCAACAGTGGTCCCAAGTGGTAGATCTCCACTGATCAGATAGTGATGAACTGTCCCTGTGGACAGGTCATCAATATTTCTGTCCCAGAAAACCCATTTGACATAAACCGTATATAATAGATCATTTTCTGACATATTTCCTTTAAGTCTTATTTACCATGCATATATAAGCCATATCCAGGACTAAAGATTCTGTTGATTTTCTGCTGTCTCTGAAGCCGCATGACCTTGTAGCCTTACAGATAATGCATTGCATTGTGGAAGATGTATACTGATGTACAAAAGTTACATAACAGAAACATTTCGCTTCTTTTGGCTATTAATTCTGCCTGCCTGTAAGGCTGGGTTCCCGCAGGGTGGATTTGCCGCAGAAATTTCATGTGAAATTTCGCCACGGCAACTCCGCCTGCGGCCGCTAATCCTAGGATTAGCCAGCCATGTGGACACAGGGGACGGCGAATCTGAGACGGCAAAGTCGTCAGAAGCCGGCGTTGCAGCACAGATTCGCCGGCCGCAACATGTCCATTCTTTTTTTTTCCCATAGCAGTCACGCTCTCCTCTATGGGAGCGCCGTCCGCAACAGAAAAGTGTGCAGCCAAGCCGCTCCAAAACCCACGGCTAAGTGCCACGTGTTTTGAAGCAGCACTTTCCCCGCGGAAATCTCGCATTTTTTCACTGCAGCCAAACTGCGAGATTTCCGCCAGGAATACTACGTTTGGGAACCCAGCCAAAGGTTTACATAAAGCACAGATTGGCAGCACTACCCCTAATAGATACCAGCATGGTGCAGAATCCTCAGGTCGCACCATCACAGCCTCCAGTAATAACGAAAATTCAAAAAATAGCACTGCACACACTTCTAGAATTAGCAAAAGTTCGTGAATGCTTTTATTACAGATGTTCACTGTACATACATGCTTGGATATACCATGAACATCTGTAATAAAAGCATTCACAAACTTTTGCAAATTCAAGAAGCTTCGGCAGTCCTATTGTAATTTTTGAAGTTTGCTTGTAATGTTTAGTCATATTGGGGGATTAAAGGGCTAAAACAAACAAGTGATTTTGTTACCCGTAGTGTTTTTTCTTTAAAGAACCCGTTTATTGGAGCCATCAGGTCTTCTGGAAAATGACTCAATTACTCAATATTCCACATGTGATATGTTGCTGGGTATGGACAATTTACTAAATCAAGAATTTGTCAAGTTAATGTATGCTTGTCATGATGAATTAAAGACACATTCTGAAGAATTAATTTGTAAAATATTTATTTTATAGATATCTACTGTATATCTAGTGTCACACACAATAAACACCAGACACAATATAGGAAAGTCAAAGATACAATTCGTCCAATGTTATTTATATAACAGTGCATCAGCTTAAAGGGATCCTGCCAACAATTTTGACTTCTCATAACTTCTGACAGAGCAGAGTAAGCATACATCGTGTGATGGTCATGCAGGTTGCATGACCCACAATTCACCTTTAATGCCCCCATAAACTTGACTGCGAGTGCCCAAGAGGCGGCCAATTCATATGCAGTGACCGGACTCTCTTCACTGAATGCTCCCCAGCCTCCTCCCCTCTGACCTGATGGTAGAAATCCATCTCTCATAACAGAGGGGATGGGCTGGGGAGCATTCAATGAAGAGTGCCTGGGCATTATATATGAATTGGCCTCCTCCTGGGCCCTTGCAATCATGTCAATGGGGTATTAAAAAGTAGATTTCTTTATATTATGCTGTAAGCAGATTTGAGGGGTCAAAACTACTGGCAGGCTCCCTTTAAAGTAATAAATAATGTCGTAGACAGACTACTCCTAGTGCAATACAGTTTTGGTGTTGTTTACATTGTATAAAGGAACTATTAACTTCAGGATATCATAGGACTGGCTGAATAATAATCTCACATCTGTGCTGTGGACATGGATTACATCTTGCAAGACCTTGGGCTATGTCATTACACTCATTTCACTCATTTTTGAAAGAAACAAAAAAGGTCAGAAAACACTTCACTTTTTGTGCCATTTTTTTTGAAGAAATGATTGACAAACAATACATAAAATGACATCAGTTTTCAGACTACAAGACTCCGAACCTACATAAGGTTTTTACCAAGTGAAGACTTATTTTTATGTGCTGCTAATAATTATAATCATACTGTTAGCAGTTTGGCCCATGCATAACTACTGACAGATGGACATGGAGGATGGGAAGCAGGGAGGCATCAGTATACCATCCTGTGCCCACCACATGGGCTCTGCAGGTGGGACTTCTTCCTCTGGTGCTCCCTCTGTCCAATCAAATGTGCTCCAGCAATGATTGAGAGCTGTAGCATCCACTCAGGAGGAAGAAGTCCCATCCAGAGAGCACCCATCATGGACGTGCACCACTGATTAAAAGTTGAATTTTGTGGCTATAGACCTCTTTAAAAATAGTTATAATGCATCCTGGCTCTCTGCCCTATATATATATATATATAATCTGTCTGCAATTTTGTATGGGCAAAACTGTAGACAGAATCCCTGTAAGAGGTGTGGTAACCCCATTGATAAGAATTCAGCCCCATGAAAAGAAGCCTTTGCACAATTATTACCCATAAATCAGTTTAGCACTCGGCAGTCCATCTCAGTGACATACGTGTCCTTGAAGAGGAACATATCATCACTGTATCTCAATGTCCACAAGTATCACTGCCTCCTATGAAGAACAATGTATTGGACTTTATATTTAGCAAGTGCTGATAGTTGCATTGTCTTACTGAGATATCAAACACAACACAATGTCCTCTTCTATACAGAGCCTATTTAAAGCAGCAAACGCGTATTTCATGGGCAGTAAATATCTGATCTAGAGCAACGCCACATTTCCACCTTAATTATCCATTATCCTGAAATACTGCAGATCACATGTTTCTATAGGTCAACTATTGTCAGAAATTGCTGCTTTACAAATGTCATATAATATATAAAACAGCCATCAAAAAGTAAAGGTTTTACAGTTCTCAGATGACACAATCAGTAGTCATTCATTCTACTACCATCACTGTACACACTCCTTGCGCATAAGGAGACGCTAGCTCAAAAGTGATCTGTAAAGAAGTAAATGTGTATTTTCCTTGCAAGGTTTAACCAATCCAAGGTTAACTAGACGTTTCCATGATGACATCCGATAGTGCGGCTCTTGCTATTCTACTGTATATCAGGGATAGGCTGTGAGTAAAGAAGACGTAAAGCTAAGTGCTACTTTACACATCTTAAGATCTTTAAAGCATATTTCTAGTAGTGTCTTCACTATTAATATTAGTGTGTTCAATATTTTAATGCTATATTTTTAATATAAAAATTGCATGTCTTACCCTATTATTAAACCAGTGTTCTCACAAGACATCTGACTTTAAAAAATGATTGGACACCCTAAAAGGAGGAGAATGCATTGCCATTTCCTAGGGAATACATATTGGTTGCTATATAGGTGTTCCCCTCAGTGAACGAATGCCTCCCCCTTCTGTGCTAATTCAAGTAGTCGGAAGTCAGATGTATGTATACGGCAGTAACATACGCAAAGCTCACAGACATGGAAAGTAAAGGTGGCCATACACATTAGATGAACAGCAACTGAACCCACCAATTTCGTCTACCTAATAAGTATGGAGGTCTTCCAGCTCTCCCTCAACAGCAAATGTAGGAGGGAGCAAGGGTCAAGCATATTGGATTTCAGGAAGGAACAGTTATCAGAGGTATATCTAAGGTATATGGCCGCCATAAAAGAAGAGCAGAGAAGGGTCTATGTATAATTGTATACAGATGGGTATCTAAAGTGGGTGACTAAAACACTACTCTATGGCCTCCGTAGCCTTCAGAATGGCTAACAGTGGCAATTTGTTACTGCATCTAGTTACAATACCGTACAAGGATCAGTATTAGAGGACAAACTACTGCTCTCACAAGCGTAATACTATGTAAACTAGAAGAACAGTAACATTCATGAGTACATGCAAATGTTATACTATTTGGCTGAAGAGGCGCTGTATGTTGCAGCTTCAAACCATTGACAGGTACGCATCCTTATAATGAGTATTTCTATTTTTGCCTGAGTATCTACTGAGTATCTATAAGGTATTATGTGTTGACTTATTGGAAGTCTAACCAATAAAGTGATGAAGCATACTGTATATTACACATACATCATATACACGAGTTTTTCTGTATTCAGTTTCACAGAGCACCATACTCACTATAGCAGTGAATGTAACACAATATACAGTACATGTGATGCAAAGTTGGAAAGGGTTTCTGTGGTTTCAGCATTTAGTTTTACCTCCAATGAATAAAGTTTCTCTTAATGTAATATTCAGCTCAATGATCATTCAGTACTGAAATCATACAATCCTTTAGTGATTAGGGTTGACATTAAGGTATATTACGTCCAAGATTTTATGTATACTGGCTGTGATATTAACCAACTGTGCAATATGTGAAGTGTAGTGCCCTTGCTATGGGTCCATGTGTCAAGGCCAAGCAGGACACCATGTATTGTATAGCCTCATTTCATGCAAATATATGAATATAAGTAAATGTAGGTGAGAAGATCCCCAACGTACAATGGTATCTATAGGGAATATATATATATATATATATATGTCATAAAAGGTGCCTTCAACTATACATAAAGAATGAGACGTTCACAATATAGAAAAGAATATGCTACATAATGCTACATGCCTTCTATGATAATTATTGTCACCCATCTTTACGATTACTGTAGATTGACTATAATTGTATGAAGAAGCAGATGACTAGATCTAGAATTATAAAATCACTGTTCTCGATCAATAATAAGAGCTATGTCTCTGTCTTTTCCTACAAACATTATGGCATTAATGATACATTTTCGATGACTTATTTGAAAAAGAAGAGTTTCGTTTGTGGCTAAGTGTACAGTACCATGTCATTCTGGGAAGGATACATTGGATATGAGCAAATGTCTTTATATAGAGAAGAAAGGGCGGAAAATCTATATTTGGACCACTGTGGTTCAAGTATGAGTCATTTTTCTCAGTAATTGGAAAGGGAACTACTCCCTACTAATGGCCAACAGAAGATCTGAGAGTAACTACAGTCTATTCAGTAGCTGTGTGGGCAGCCAACTAGATACAAAGACACAATAGTTTATTCACTGTTAAACAATAACCCAAAAGGTAGCAGAAACACAAACCGTTCCAGATAGGAAAATTGATCATACATAGCCCAGTATTTGGACACATCTTGGAAAGTAATGGAATAGGGTTATCAAGTGGAGGATGGGAACCTCCAGCATCAGCACCACTTAGTAGATGCCTAACTGAACATAATTGTCTTCAGGTGCATATCGGGCTTTATGTTAATAAATGATCCAAACAATGCCACCAGAATGTGAGTGAGGGAAGAAGACAATGTTGTCTGACCTACATGGGATACTGGAGCTTCATTTATCGGAGTGGTCATTTTCAGTAGTACCTGTAAACTCTGAGGACAGTAATATGCTACAAAACAACATATATCCCTAGTAGTGTCCTGCTTCATCTGTTCCAGTACAGCGAGACTGAAGAGTCTTTCAAGATTCCACATTTTCACAACTTGGATTACGCCCAGATCTGTGGGAAAAGAAGAAAAATATGGAGAAATGACAAGAACAAGACACAATAAAAATGTGGACTCAAGTGAAAAACGAACTCAAGTGAAATATACTATCATACATCCCACCTTATTGGGTACTGTTATACGCACTCCAATAAATACAAGGGGGTTATAATTAAAGTATCCCTATTCAGAGATATCTAGAGAGATAGTATTATTACCAAGCCTGGTTCAATTACTCCCAGTGGATGTCTCTCTAGACATTTCCGAATAGGGATACTTACCAATGATCACCCTGTAAGTACCACTACTCTACTAACACTTGTAAATATGTCACGGGAAAGAAACTGGGAAGGTGCACAATCTAATGAATGAACATTCAGGTTCACTGTAATAGCATGGTCATTCATCCTTTCCAACAGCCATAATACTGCAGGATATTCCCGGAATGTCAAGCGCCACACATCTGTCTTGTCTGGATTGATCTACCACAGATTATGTTTGCTAGGCAGAACTCTGGCAAATCAAAAAGAAGGAGCTACTTGTAACCTGCCAGCAATTAGCCAGTGATAGAATTTTTCTAAAAGAAGAGGTCAGTATTGAATTTCTAATGTATTTTACATGATAAGAGAAAAAAAGAAACCTACTCTTAGAGTGTGATCCCACGATCCTGAGCAGAATGCAGTCCCATCTGGAGAAACGCGCAATGTGCTGACTCTGTTCTCATGTCCAAACAAGATGGAAACCCGACTTCCTTTTAGGACATCCCAAACATTAATTGTGTAGTCGTTGTATCCAGCAAATAACAGACGACCTGAAACAAACAAATGGGTTAATAGGATACAGTAATGATTAATTGAACTGTTAAAGTCTTTTTTCTATGTTGGGATTAATTTGCTACATATTGTAGCATTTCTAAATATAATGCATTATATAGATTTAGTTAGAGACGAAAACACATTTTCTTGATCCCTCTCCCTCTCACCTGATTATCTTTCTCGCACACGAGGTCTCCTCTGTGTATTGCAGTCACTTCCGTGCAGTACATCCTCCTATCTGATGCTTATCAACTACCATCTTAATGGTGAGATTTTTTACTTTCAGTTACAAATCAATCCCATGATGCATCAGCACAGCGCTAACTAGAGGCTATACCATTTCTGAGTGCTGGAGGGCAGTTTAATTATCATTACCTTCTACAATCACCTAAATAAGCTACAGATCACAAGTATGAAGTCTGGAGCATGAGTTCTGATCTCCTCTATCATAACGGTGTGACATGAGTCGTGTGATCTACATCAGTAACTGTACCAGGAGTGCCTGTATCCCCTATAAGGAGATTCAGTGGTAAGGTCCATGTAACCACATCACGCAGACTGTGAAATTGACTAGTTTCAAACAGCATAACCCCAAGTAAATCAGAGCTGGTCAGAACTGAGATCACATGACCATCTGAGGAAAAAAAGCCAGGAGTTTCAGAGAGAAAGGAATAACTAATCAAGGTAACACTAGTCATTGTATATATACTGCAGGGATAGTTACATAATGAGTGAAAAAAATATCACTGAAGTGACCCTTTAATGAAAACTGCCTATGAGGTACATACAGATGTAGAAGACCCTGGTGCTATGTCAGTAACACTAGACTATGCAAGTACAATGATTTCCATCTACTTTACAGGTAAACTTAATTACAGGAAGATATTAATTACAACTAAGTAGTTCATTAGTTTTCCATGCACAAATTCTTATTATAGCTAGCATTGCTTCTAATTGTAGTCTGTGTATAACCTTCACAGAGCTTCCCTATGGCCTACTTACAAGTGCATTATAACAAGGATCCCTCTAGTGAATACACATCAAAGAAGTGGAGCAGGTACCCCGAGCAGAGAGTTTGGCTGCATGCAACAGGGGGAACACAAAGGATTATAGGGGTTGTCCAAGAATTCAACAAAATAGCCACCGTTCATGCAGTCTGCGGAAACCTAGGAAGGGACCATGCATCTCTAAGCTGGGGGAGGAGGGGGTGTGGCCATGGGTGGAGCCTAACACCAGACTGTTTGTTCTTATCATGCTTACCATTCAGCCTAACAGGACCCAACAGTGCAGCATTCCGATCCACACCACGGCGCTGCTTTCTACCCCTGCAGTCCAGAGATGCTGTCCTAGTAAGGATTTCCACAGGCTACATAGATGGTGGCAATTTAGCTGAATTTCTGGATAACCCCTTTAATAAAGTATAATGCACGCTTGATGCTTAAGAGATATGCAACCAGCAGTGCATATAGAAAAGAGGAGCCCTAATAACAAAGATCAAAATGGTTTCCCCATAATAACACTAGGTTTTCCACCCTGAATAGCATGATCGCCCTACACCTCACCCTCCTGTATACTAATTATGTAGATCTGCTAAAGAGGGGAGGCCTACCCAGGTTCTTGCCATCCAGTAACTAAGTGGGTGGGGGCTCTTTCCCCTTCAAAAGCCTCATACCAGCTGCATGATCTGTCTCCATGAGATATACACCATTGTATACAACATTAAACTTCATTTTATTGGAGTTGTTTAGTTATTGGACAAACTCCCCCATACCACTAACTGGGCTAAAATAATATAATCAGGTCTACATACCCATCCTCTGCTGCCACGCTCCAGTACTGTAGTCCCGCCATCCTTCTGGTATTTATTGTTGGAGATGATGTCACCAGATATCACATGACTACTACAGCCAATCAGGGTCTGCAGTGTCACCGTTCTGAACTCCTGGCATAATGGCACTCAGAATGTGAGTGTTGATGCCAGGAGATTTGCAGTGATACTGCAGCTCCTGATTGGCTATAGTGGTTCCATGATATCCGGTGACTTCATCTCCAATAACAAACACCAGGAGGAAGGCAAGGCTACAGCACTGGATCGTGGTGGCAGAGGACAGGTAAGTACACCTGATTTTGTTATTTTAGCCTCACTGGTGGTATAGGGGGAATGTTGTCCGGTAACTGGACAACCCCTTTAAATAGAATGTACTTTTGTCTTTAAATTACATCCACAAGCCTAATCCAGAAGGTCACTAAGACCAATTAATTTATGAGCTGTGATTCATTATTACAGAAAGAGGCTTATTTACAGACTTTTATGCTGGCCATACATGTCAAATAGCTATTAGCCAAACGCTTGTTAGCTCTCCTGATCTTCCCATATGCATGCATGCTTGGGTAGGTGTGCATGTGTTCTGAATAGGAAGAAGGGAGAAGTGGCGACATATCTCCCATGAGAAAAAAAGGGTCTGCTATGGGGCCCTCAGATGGACCCCTAGCTCTGATTACACCATGCCTTTTCCTACTGGGTAGCATGGAAGTATGCAGGACCTTCCTCCAAATAAGAACTGCATTGTTAGCAAAGAAGAGGTGTGGAATTGACTGAAGGAGTATGGAATGGGACACAAACTACAGGGCCTCCTGTCCTAAGTGGAAAAAACAGACACCATAATGGAGGGGGTGGGGGCTCGTTTATGTTTTTGAAAATCCCCTATTAGCAGAAAATGGAGAAGCCCCCATACAAACTTGATAGTCAGCCGGTCCTACAGAAATCAGCAAGTTTCATCATTATTAATCTAATGTATGTGGCCAGCATCAGTCCAGTATCTGAAGCTCAGCACTAACGCTCATCACATAGCATTGCGCTGGCATTTTCCTGCCAACCAGTACAGGTCAGTCTGTTGACAGCTGGTTTTTGGGAGTGAAGTAGAAGTGCTGACTATATGGAACGGCTAAGGATAGTTTTACTGAACTATGAGCTCACAGCACAAAAGCCGTATGTGAAATACCTAAAAACATGCACCGACACAGCAGTCTTGTACAAAGGCAGTTTAATTGCTGCTCTATTTTTCCAGCAAAGTAAATGACACAATCTGCACATTCCGGTGGAATCCTTGTTGCCATCATCCACAGGATAAATTGCATTACACACAAGGTTTTATATCTGTTCAGTTCTATTATACAGTATTATATGCTTCTTGG